>NC_092875.1:18080598-18380598 GCF_028372415.1 Notamacropus eugenii
TAGGGGATTTGTGCTGGACACTGAGTCTGAGAACTGAACAGCAAAGAGCTGAAGAGCCCTTGTGTGGCCAAGAGGCTATTTACATCACTTGGGAGCTCAGAAAAGAGCTCTTTGGAGAGAGCTGTTGACCTTCTGTTTTTAGGCCTCGTCAATACAGAATGTCAGGGCTAGGAAGGGCCTGAGAACAGGGGATGTCAGAGCTGGGAGGGGCCTTAGAATCGCAGGAAGGATTCTATAAGCCATATCATTCTAACCCTTATTTTTCAGAAGGAGAAACTGGGATTTCATCCCTGGCTCTGACAATAGCTTGTTTCCTGACATTTAGCACTTCATCCCTCTATGCCTCAGTTTATTGGATTGTCAAATGAGTCTGAACACACTCCACTTGCCTGGCCTTGTTTATAATGTCCTGTGGCATGGCATGTGGAACCTTTCCTGAGAAAAGGCTGCAAATAGTACAAAAGACCCCAGGAAGCAGACCTGGGAATCATACATAGACGTTTCTAAAAGGCTGAGTGGGCTGTCTTAGGAGAGAGTAGGCTCCCTGTCACTGAGGTCTCTAAGTCAAGGTTGGATAGCCTGATGGGGGTGTTAGAGATGGGATTCTTGGGTGCCCTCTGGGCTTCCTGATGCTTTTGAATTTCTAGGTCCTGTGAAAATGTGTGGCCAAAGCATGATTTGAACTCAGGTCTTCCTGACTCCTAGTCTGGCACTGTATTCCCTATCACACATGGCTCGTAGGGGACATTAGAACATTCTAGGGACAGCCAGGGAGGTCATGTGCTGCAGGTACAGAATCTTGACTTGGGTTTTTCTATGTAAGGATCATAGAATTTAGAGCCAGAGCTGGCTTTGAAGGTCACTCAATCTGTCTTGTTCCTTTTACAGAAAAGGAAACTGAGGCTCTGAGAGAGGAAAGGGCTTGAGGCTCTTTGGCTCCAAAACTATGGCTCCTCACACTGTGATATGACTTCTTTCAAGTCACGTGACTTTAAACATGTCCCTTCCCATTGTAGGCCTCAGTTTCCCCATGTGTAGAAGGTCAGGGTTGGGTTGGCTGGTGACTACAAGCTCTGATGATGGAATGCTAAAATCTTTTCCCGTGCTGCCTTTTGTCTATATCATTTCTTTGGTTGTTTGTCTTGGCCAGAAACCTTGGGCCAGGCTGGGGGGTGCTACCTTTTCCTTGCCACTGTATGCCCTTCCCTCCCTAAGTCCCCAGCAGCACCCAGGAGGACCCTGGAGAACAGCATTGGAGGGTGGACATGGGAGGGACTGCTGCTGGCCAAGGTCTGGCTGAATGATAAGCAAGAAAGAATCTTTACCATACGGATCCAATTTCTTTCCCAAACACACAAAGCTTTGAAAGCACTTGATGAAGGCTTTCTGGGTTCGGCTAAGCCCAAAATATTTGGGAAATAGTTTGAGATGTTTGACAATTCCAAGACACAGCGGGATTGGCCCATCTTTCCCTGTATGGTGGAGACTGGGGTGGGGAGGGGGAAGGATTGGGGGGAGGAGAGAGAATCACCACTCAGACCTCAGAGTTCCAGCTCCCAATTCCAGGAATAATGAAATTCCACAGCTAATCCTGTTGGCATGCTAATGACACATGGAAACCAAGGTGGCTGGGGAATTAGTCCATTAGTTACGACAATTCTCCCTCTCCAGACGCCCTCCTCCTCCTGAGGATGGAGAGGCCCTCCCAGACTTAGGGGGGTGGGGAGAGGACTGGTGAGAAGAGGAGTTAGGAGAAGCAATGTTCCCCTCCCTTCCTGAACCCTCCCTTTAGGGGAGGCCTCTTGCAATAACAGAAAACCGAAGACTCAGAATTCTAGTCCAGCATTCTCCACTCACTTGCTGGGTGACCTTGGGCAAGGCTATCAGGTAGGATGGTAATGCTCAGAGACAGCGCTGCTTTCAGAGTCAAGGGACCTGCCCATTCTCTTTCCCCAATGGTGGTGTTATAATAGATGGGAACGGGCTTTGTTGGACTACAAAGATGGAGAACAGGGACAGCTTGTCTATCTTTCCAAGTGCCTGAGAATTCTGTACCCCATAGGGGGGTCAGGGGGGGACCCACTCTTCTTAGGAGGAGGGGTGAGGGCAGAAGTGGTGAAGGAGAGTATGGAGCAGTGGTCAGTTTGGGAATGTTTGTCATAAAAATAAAAAATCAGTCTTTTACCGACTTGTGTACAAGTTCTCTCTCTCCCCTCCTACCATTAACCTCCCAAATTTCCAATTAAGAATGTGAGCTCTTTAGAGGAAAGGCTTTCTTTCTTTTGGTTTTCTATCCCAAGCATCTATTACAGTGTCTGGCACATAGTAGGGTCTCAATCAATGCTTGTTAAATTGAATTTAAGAGTCCTGTGAGGTGATGGTATAAAGATTATTCTTTTCATTTTGCAGAGGAGGGAAACTGAGGCTCAGAAGGGAGAAAAGCTCTGCCTAATGTTACAAGTGACTAGAGTTAGGGCTTTAATTTAGATACAGTGGAGCTATGGAATCACAGAATGAGAACTGGGAGGGCCCTTAGAATAGAAAATGTCAGAGCTGGGTTCGGGATGGTGGTGGCTTTAGAACAGAGAATGCCAAATCTGGGATGGCTTCTAGAACGGGAAATGTCAGATCTTGGAGGGTCTTTAGAATAGCAAATATTGGAGCTGGGAGGGCACTTAGAACAGGAATGTCAGATGTGGGATGGACTCTAGAACAGAGAATGTCAGACCTAAGAGGATCCTTAGGACAGAAAATATCAGATCTGGGAGCTTTAGAAGAGGGATGTCAAAGCTGAGAGGGGTCTTAAAATAGGGAATATCAGACCTGGGAAGGGCCTTAGAATGGGAAGTCCGAGTTGGGAGGGGCCTTAGAACAGGGATGTTAAAACAGAAAAATGTCCGTTGGAAGGACCGTTGAATGCCACAATGGCACCATCTAATTCAATTCCTTCCTTTTACAGATGAGAAAACTGAGACCCAAAGAAGGGAAGCCAGCTGCCCTCAGTCTTCTCCCCTGCTCCAGGTCACTTTCCACCCCTCTCAGAGACAGCAGAATGCAGAATCTTCCCTCTCTCCCAGTTCCCTATCCCCTCTAGATAAGGTGTGACTTAGGTCTCAGTGGCAGCTTTTAAGTGACTGTTATTAATTGCCAGGGTGACTCGTCCCCCCTCCTGCCCGGAGTTCAGTTTGCTGGAGCTGAGTAATGGTCTTGTTTATTGTCCTAAATGCAGCATTAATCAACCAGCTAGAAGGAGCTCGGCCTTTCCCAAGGGGCCAGACTCTGTGCTTATTATCGTAATGGGAGGAGGTGTACTAATTGGAATCCCAGTCTCCAGGGGAGCTGGCCGCGGTACCCAAGCTTCCTAGTTCCCCCTGCCCTTCGGCGTGCCCGTCACACTCCCTTTCTGGGTCGGGGAGGAAAGGTCACCTGCCCCTTCCCCATCCTCTCTGTATGGGCTGAGACACTTGCTGGTACATTGAGAGGTGTTCCATTTTCACATTCCAGAGGATCAGGTATCCCATCATACTCTGCCATGACCCGATAGCAAATCTATAGTTTATTGCTCGGACCGCAAAGACTTTTCCCTTGAGGAGAAGTGAGCTCCCTGTCACAGTGGAGAGCCATTTCTCAGGAATATTTTAGAAAGGGGACTCAGGCTTCTGAGGTGAACTAAGTGACTGAGCTGGATAACGTCAGCCAGAACTGGAAAGGACTTTAGAACATATATTCGTTTTTGTTAAAATGCATATTTTTTTCAATTAACAGGCATTTATTTTCTTTTCCTGTCTACTATGAAGGGGGAAAAAGGAACAAAACCCTTGCAACCAATGTATAGTCAAGTGCAGAAATGAATTTGTCAGTTTTGCATATTGGTCCTTCATGTCTCTTTTATTTGGAAGTAAGGGGAAAAAGTATTTATTAAATACCTACGGTGTGTAGGCCATGCTAAGAGCTTAACAAATATTCTCCCACTTGAACCTCACAACAAGTTTGGAGTGAGGGGCTATTATCATCCCCATTTTACAGTTGAGGAAACTGAGGTGGGCATATGGAGGTTAAGTGATTTGCCCAGGGTCACACAGCTGGTGAGATTCTGAAGTTGGGTTTGAACTTGGGTCTTACTGACTCCAGGCCCAGAGTCACTGCCTATAAGGTTGGAAGTCTTCTTCTTTATTAGCCCTCTGCAGTCATGGCTGGTCATTCAGAGTTCTTATAGATTTTCAAGTTGTTTGGCTTTATGAGGTTGTTGTTGAAATGAGTTGAAGAGGCAGTTTAATGCTTAGACTTCCCATTGAACAGAGGATGAGACTGAGTCAAAGAAAAGGCAAAGGCCTTCCCCAGGCATGTAACCTAAGTCTATGTGAAACATAGAGTCATAGATATTAGCCCTGGAAGGAAGAAGAGGGAAAGGCCTTAGAACAGGGGATGCCAGAGCTTGGGAGAGGCCTGAGAACAGGGGATCTCAGGGCTGGGAGGGGCCTCAGAACATGTGATCTAGAACTAGAAAGGGTCTTATAAAGCATCTGGTCCAGTTCCCTCATTTTCATTCTAATGAGGAAACAGGCTCAGAGGAGAGCTTCCTTCATTTCAGTGGAAAGAACACCACTCTGGAGTCACAGGTCTAGGTTCAAATCCTTTCCCTGATGCTCATTAGCTGTGAGACCTTGGGCAAGTCAATTCTTTGGGTTTCAATTTCCTCCATTGTCCAGTCAGTCAGTAAGTCACCATTGATTAAGCACCTACTATGTTTCAGACACTGTGCTCTGTGCTGGGGGTGGACTGGAGAGCAGCCCAGGCCCTTTGCAGCTCCACATCTAGCATCTTCTCGTCCTTTGACCTCTGTAGCTCCAAGACTCTCTGAAAGGCATCTCTGTTGGTGGAGGGCAACTCCAGGCAGGTATAAACACACCTTTCACCACAGCCCCCAGCTCTCAATGAACCTTCATTTGTTTCTTCCCCAGAGGAAACTGTTTCTTTGCCTTCTCCCCAGGCCCTTTGTATTTGCCCCCAGTACCAAGTGAAGGCCTGGGGTTGGGACATTGGTTAGCTGCCATAGGCAGGAGAGATTGTAATGTCTCTAACGGGTGTCAGGACCAGAGAGGAGGGGAGGGGAGTGGGAGGGTGAGGGCTCTGGTTCAAGGCCACTGAATAACAAAGTTCCTGGAGTCTCCGATCCTAATTGGGAACATGTTGGCAGTGTTGACGAGCGAGTCCCTAGATCTGAAGCTTTGGTTTCTGGAAAACTTTCAATCAGAAGAGAATGTTCCCATCTTTCTTAGTAGAATGTTGACATGAGAGTGTTCTTGAGTCCAGCTTTTAAAAAATCCACATAGATGGGGTTGGCTCAAGTCAAGAGTTGTTGTCAGGTGCCTCCCTCCCATTGCTGCACTGGGGGTAAAGGTTGATCTTGAACTGGGCATAATGGAGAGAATTACAGAAGAAGATAGCACATGGAGGTCTTGCCTGGGAGGCAGGAGACCTCTCCCTCTCTGTATGACCTTGGATAGATCTCTTCTCTCTGGATCTTAATTTCTTCCTGCTATAAAATAAGGTGGTTGTATTGGAGAACTTCTGAGGTTCCTACTAAGTTCTAAATTGTTAGATCCTTGAAATCATTTTCATACTTCCCTCTCTTGGAAAAGGAGGAGGCTGAACTCAATAATTGTTCAATTTTCTTTTGGCCCTGACAATGGAAGTCTCCTCCTGTCTTTGACAGGCAGTGGTGAGAGGTCTGGACTTGGAGTCAGAAAGACCCAGATTTGAAGTCTGATGCAACCTCTGACTGGCTGTGTGACACCCCCCCCCCCCCCCCAGGAAATCACTTAACTTCTCAGCCTCAGTTTCATAATCTGTAAACAAGAGGGTTGGATTACATGGCCTCGAAGATTGCTTCCAGTTCTAAATATATGATCTTATGATGCTACATTCTAAGGTCCCTCCAAGTTCTGATATTCTATGTTCTAAGGCCTGTTCCAATTGTCCTCTTTCCCTGGAAGGCATTCCCTTTCTTACTTCCACCCCTCAGAATCCCTCAATTCCTTCTAAGACTCAGCTCAAATGTCACCTTCTGTACACAAGCTCTCCTGATTTCTCTGGTCACTGTCACCTTTCTCTGTCCCTTCACTGTGCATCTTTTTGGTACATTCACCTGCACACACACACACACACACACACACACACACACACACACACACACACACACACACCATAGAGGCTGCCTCAGGCTGGATTGTAAGGTCTTTGTGGGTAGGGACTGTATTCACTTCTATTGTTTGTATCCCCAGCACTTAATACAGTACCTGGCACACAGTAGGTGATCTGTCCAAGTTTACAGATGGATTGATTAATTTTTTGAAGTCCTAGATATGGGTGGTGGTTTTGAGAACAAAAAAAAAGGACAGACTTAAGAAATGTTTTGGAAGAAAACCCTAGAAGGCATAAAAGACTAAACCGAAGAAAAGGAGGGGTTAAGTTTGACTCCCAAGTGTTGGGTTACTGGGAGAATGACAGTGAAGTAGAGAGAGAAGAGAACTCACATTTCTAAAACGCTTTAAGGCACATACAACACTTTCTTCATAACAATCCTGCCTCAGGGAGGGCAGCAATCACTAGCGACAGATGGTGTTTGAATGACATAATAGCTAACATATTGAAATATAGAGGAAGAAACTGCAAAAGATCTCAGCGTGCTACAACTATGGACCGAATGTAACATGGTGACATTTAATGGAGATGAATGTAAAGTCCTGCACTGGGGCTCAAACAATCAACTTTGCAGATACAAGGACATGACATAGCTGGATAGGAGTTCATGTGGACAAGACCTGGGGGGTCCTAAGGGTGTTGCAAAGGGTTGAAAAACAGATTCTGGCAAATTAAAGGGCACTTTGTCCACTCAAAGTGGTATCAGAGACAGAATTGATATCAAAGACTTAGAATCTTAGAATCATAGACTCACAATTGGAAGAAAGATCCGAGGATAGCCCAGCCAACCCCTTCTTGATCAGGAATCTACTCTACAACACCTCCAGCTGCTGCTTGAACACCTCTAGTGTATTATCAATGATATTCATGATTGTATAAGGCAGTGAGGTATTCATGGACATGCAGACTGGTCAGGAGGAATGAATGAATGAATGAAAGAAAGTTTTTATTAAGTGTATAATATATGCTAAGTACAGAAGATATAAAGGAAAGAAAGAACTGCTTATCGTTCCCTTAAGGAGCTTACATTTTAACAGGGAAGACGATTGCTGTTGTGTTCTTCCTTCATTCTCAAAGAGGACCACGACATCAAGATGATGACATGACTTGCAGTTGATTTTTATTTGAGTGAGAGGCAGTGATACAAACAGGTGAATGGTGAATAGGAAGGAAAAGAAGGAAGGAAATAAATATTAATTAACTGCTCACTATGTGCCAGGCATTGTGCTAAACACTGGGGATACAAATACAACCAAAACAAAAGAGTTCTTACCTTCAAAGAGCTTATATTCTAATGGGGGAAGAGTCCACAAAAGGAAGGTAAAAAGTTGGGGGTGGCAGGAAAATACCACAGAATGGGTGGGGTGGGAATGAAGGTACCCAATGAAATCCAGAAGCCAGGAACAAGGCTGGGGGGAGGAAGGGATAAAGGCCAGTTTGATCCCCTTCCCAAAATGGAAGGAGCTCACCCATGGGAGAAAGGAGAAGGGAGAAGGGGAGGGACCTTATAGAGGGATACTCCAGGCAATAAGAATCATTGGATGTTCCAAGGCGAGGATGCCCCAACGACTGACCAAAGTTCCATATGGAGATGACAGCAGAGGCATGGAAGAGAGGAACAGAACTGGGAGGGAAATGAAGGGTCACTTGGATCAGTCTGCAAAATGGAAGGCCCCGGAGCAACTCACCGGGAGAAAGGCGTGTGAGTTACAATAGAATATTCCAGGCTGAGAAGGTCCCAGGGATGGGGGAATGTTCCAGGACCCGTTCGATTGGCACATTCTTTCCAGAAGCATGGCATTATTGCAGAAGAAGCAGAAAGGTAGCATTGATGATGACAGTCCCTAGAGCTATTGGCAAGATGGGCATCAAGAAGGCAGCCAAAGTGAATGTCTGGAAGCATAGTTGGTGGCCTGGCATCAGCTAGATACAGTGGGTGACAGTGAGTTTGAACTCAATGATTCTCCCATCAGGACAACTGACCACCTCACCCATTTCTAGAGTGGAGTGAGAATGGCTATAGGTAAATCATTCTCCTTCACTGAACCTCAGTTTTCTAATCTGTAAAATGGAGATAATAATACTTGTAGGATCAACACTGATGTGTGAGGGTCCAACGAGTAAATTAACCATTTGGTAGCTCTTCAAGCATGACAAATGTGTCAGCTGTTTTACCTCATGAGAACAGGGGAAAACAGATGGATGACCCAGAGAAGTGAAGACTCAAGGGGGTATTGGAGCTGTCTTCAACATTCACAGGGTAGGTGTGGGGTAAGGAGATCAGACTGGCTCTGCTTGGCCCCAAAAGGCAGAAGGAGAAGGAGAGCGGGAAGGCTGTCAAGTGCTCAGGGCAGGACTGATTCAATTCAAGAAGCAGTTTATATATGTATATGTATGTATATATATATATATGTGTGTGTGTGTGTGTGTTTGTGTGTGTGTGTGTATACACACAGAGAGAGATATGGATAGATGGATGAATGGATAAATAGCTAGATAGAGGTACATTGATAGATGGATAGATGAATGGATGGATAGAAAGAGATGAATAGATGGCTAGATTGATAGATGGTTAGATATAGAGATGGACAGATGGATAGAAAAAGATGGTTTAGATGGATGAATGAACAGATAGATATCTGGCTAGATAGACGAATAAATAGATGGACAGAGATATAGCTAGCTAGATGATAGAGCATTTATTAAGTACTTACTATGTGCCAGGCACTGTACTAAGCTCATGGAATATATAAATAAACACAAAAACTTGTCCCTGCCCTCAAGGAGGTGACATTCTAATGGGGGAAGACATAAACACATAAAGAGGAGCCGGGAAGGGAAGAAGGGGCACACACCATGGGAAGGTATGGATGTGTCTGGGAAGTACATGGAGGCCTGATTCCCAGCATGATAAAGGAAAAGCTCATCTGGTCAATCCAGGGGTAGTACTCACTCAGATAATTTTTTGGAGGTGAGAGACTGACAAATAGAGAGATACAGAGACAGAGAGAAATAGAGACATACAGAGATATTGAGACATAGAGCTATAGAGCAGGAGAGAGAGAGGGAGGGAGAGAGAGAGAAAGAGGAGGGGGAGGGAGGTGGGGAGAGAGGGGGAGAGGGAGAGGGAGGGAGGGAGGGAGAGAGAGAGAGAGAGAGAGAGAGAGAGAGAGAGAGAGAGAGGAGAGAGAGAGAGAGAGAGAGAGAGAGAGAGAGAGAGAGAGAGAGAGAGAGAGAGAGAGAGAGAGAGAGAGAGAGAGAGAACAAATTGGACTATGGTATCGTTCTTGTGCTTGTACCCCCAGCACCTTGCACACGCCTGGAACCTAGAAAGTCCTCTGTCTGTACTTATTGCTTGATTAATTGCCTGAGTGCGGCTGCTGCCATCCTGTCCAACTCTAAGTCTTGGATTCATGATGAGCCAAGTGTGGCCCTGGTACTCCCCCAATATTAATATAACCAGAGGGATGTGTCTTTCAGTTGGGGAGATCTTCAGTGGAAGATTTATGAAAGGGGAGAGGGTGCAGATGGGTGTGGTTCCTCGCTGGTAGAGGGAGTGCCATCTAGACAAGCACTTGGAATATCAGTATAATCTCAACATGGATCGGTTAGTGGGGGAAGAGGATGAGTGTGGCTGCAAACACGCTGGATTTCAATGCTGGCAGGACTTGGCAGTAAAAATATCCCAGAGGAGGTTGGAAATAGGGAGATGCTTAGCACTAGGCATTAGTCCTGTGCCGTTTACCACTTTGGTCCATCTTGAATAAAAACCTGGAGATCCCTTGCTTGTCACATTTTCAGATGACACCGAGCTGGGATGGAATCCTGGGTGGGGAATAGCAAAAAGAACACTGGCTCTGAAGCCAAAGGGGGTGGGTTCAAATCCTGCCTATTTGACCCTGGGCAAATCACTCAATGTCCCAGGACCTCAGTTTCCTCAACTATAAAATGAAGATACTGGAATTGATGCCTTGTAGTTCCTACTGACTCAGATCTATGCTCCTATGGCCTTGGTCACAGAATTTTCTTTCAAGATTCAGCTCAAGTCTCACCTTTTGCAGGGAGACCTCTCTTGATTCCCCCCTCCCCAACTTTTAGTTACTACGACTGTCTTTCTCTCTGAATTGCCTTTCATCTACTCTTTATAGCTTGTATACTAAGTTCAGTCATTTTTGGACCCTTTGTGACCCCTTTTGAGGTTTTCTTAGCAAAGACACTGGAGTGGTTGGCCCTTTCCTTCTCCAATTCATTTTACAGATGAGGAGACTGAGGCAAACAGGGTGAATTGTCTTGCCCAGGGTCTCCCAGCTAGAAAGTGTGTGAGGCCAGACGAACTCAGGAAGACTCCTCTTCCTGACTCCAGGCTCCTGGCACTCTGCACCCCCTAGCAACTCTACAACTTGTACGTACATATTTATTTAAATGCTGTTCTCCTCCACCCTACTGGCACCATCATATGGTAAAGTCCTTGATTGTCTTTTACCATGTTTGTATCTCCAGTACTTTGTACAGAGCCTGGCATATAGTAGTGCTTAATAAATTCTTCTTCTTGTTGTTAGGTAGGAGCATTAACACTCTGGGTCCCTGAGTCATGATCCAAGAAGGTTTTGAAAAGTTAGATCATTGACTTGAATTTACTAAGATGAAATTCATGAAGCATCAATGTAAAATCCTACAGGGGTTCAAAAAATCAATTTCACAACTCTGCCTTTTTAGATAGTAGTTAATCTGATACAGAACTGAGAGGCCTACAAGTGTAATATGAGTCAGGGTATGACATGGTAATTGAAAGGCATCCAGATGGTAAAAGTTGAAAGTCCTTGCCACGTGAAAGTTATTTGAAAGAACTGGGGTTGTTTAGCCTCAAGAAGGGAGGACTCGGCAGGGGGGTTGGTGGGATATGATAGCTTCATGCAAGTGTATGAAAAGCTGTCCTTTTGAGGAGGGATTTAATCTTTTTTGCTTGACTCGAAAAGGCAGAATCAGGATCTGTGGGGCGAAGTCATCAAGAGCCCTGTGTAGACTGGAACTTCCTAACAATTAAAGCTATTCCAAAAAAGAATATCTGTCTCAGGAGGTAATGAGTTCCCCATCATAGGGAAACTTCACACAGAGGAAGGAAAGAAGGAAGGATGGGAAGGAGGGACGAAGGAAACAAGCATTTATCAAATGCTTACTATGTGCTAGGCACCAGGCTAAACACTTTACAAATATTATTTAATTTGATCCACGCAACATCTCTGGGAAGTAGGTGCTGTTATTCTCTTCATTTTACAGTTGAGAAAACTGAAAAAAACTGAGAAAGGAGACAGAGATTAAGTGACTTTTCCAGGGTCACACAGTTAGTATTTGAATTCTGTTCTTTCTAACTTCAAGCCATTCCTGACTCCAAGACTCTGTACCACTTTGAGGGTGGGGGACCACTTGTTGATTTTGCAGAGGGGATTCTGGGTCAGGTGTGGGTTGGACTGGATGCCTTCTGAGACCCCTTCCCACTTTGAGATGCCATCACCTTAATAGACCCCTTCTCCCCGCATTGGCTCTTGGGCTGTGTATAAGGCAGCTAGACACCAGATATACGACCATTATCTAAATCTTCAGCTTGGTGCTTCCAGACAAGAGAATTTTTGAGCTTAAATTCAAAGTCGTCCAGTCTTTAAAAAAATAAAAATAAAAAAAACTCAAACCAAAAAAAGACCAAATCATGACATTCTCCAATGCAAAGATATCATTTGCTTTCAGAGCAGTTCAAAGAACCATCATCATAGAACTTTAATAAACTTTCCCTGAAATTACCCTGTTCTGCCGAGAAGGAGGAGGAGGAGGCGTTGATGGGAGAAAATTCCGAAGCTTCAACCTCAACGACTTCCTCGTTCTTTCACTGTTTTGGGGGAGGGCCGTGGGGGGAATTTCATATCTGCAGATTGTGACGAGGTGGCTATTTTTAAAATCCCCCCTTTTTGTATTTAAAGTGCGTGAATCTCAAAACTACCATGTTAAAAAAAGTCAGAAATCTCTAAAATTAATACCAACAGGAACAGTGAGACAGAGGCCCCCCTACTTAATGTCAGGATGGTGTGGGATTAGCACCTGGCACCTGACCCCAAGTCATTCCAGAGGTGACATGGATGGGGGTCAAGGGATGGTCATATTGTCAGTGTGGTGGAGACAACACTGAACTTGGTATTCAAGAGACTTGTGTGTTAGGTCTGACTCTTCCTGTGGTGTAGTGGATTGAATAAAGGACTTGGAGTCAGGAAGACACATCTTTCTGAGTTCAAATCTGGCCTCAGATCCTTATTAGCTGTGTGATCCTGGGCAAGTCACTTCGCTGTTTGCCCCAGTTTCCTTATCTGTAAAACAAGCTGGAGAAGGAAATGGCAAACCTCTCCAGTATCTCTGCCAAGAAAACTCCAAATGGGGTCATGGCTGACCAAATGGACATGACTGAAAACAACTAAATAACAACTTCTCCTGACTTGATGGGGAATAATGGGCAAGGCAATTCTCCTTTCTGTGCTTTAATTTCTTTATATGTAAAATGAGGAGATTGTACTTCATGACCTTTGAGGTCTCTTTGAGGCCTGTTGTTCTATGTTCTAAGTTCCCTCCCAAATTTGAGATTTTGTGTTCTGAGATCCTTCCCATTTCTGCCATTCTAGGTTCTTGGAGATCTTATATTCTATGTTGCATTTCCAAAGGGTCGGAGCAGCTAGGTGGTGCAGTGGATAGAGCACTAGTGCAGGAGTCAGGAGGACCTGAGTTCAAATCTCACTTCAGACACTTGACACTCACTAGCTGTGTGACCTCGGGCAAGTCACTTAACCCCAATTGCCTCATCCTGGGTCATCTCCAGTCATCCTGATGAATATCTGGTCACTGGATTCAGATGACTCTGGAGAAGTGAGGCTGGTGACCTGCACAGCCCTCCCTCACTCAAAAACAAAGTCAAGTGCAAGTCATGTCATCATTTCTCTGATGGTATGGTCTTCTTAGGCAATGAAGGATGAACACACACACAAAGGGCCAATCTTGGGGATACTATTGACCTCTTAGTCCTTAATCCTCTGATGTCAGAGGATCTGGGCTCAAATCCCAACTCTGCCACTCACTCTCTGTGTGACTTTAGGCAAATTCATTTAATCTTTGGGGGCCTCAGTTTCTTCATTTTTTAAAATAAGGGGGGTTGGGATAAATGATCTTTGAGAATCCTTCCAACTATGACATTAATCACTGTTTTAATAGGGATGGTCATGGGAACCCCATCCCTCAAATTTGCTGGATTAGGGCACTTCCCATGGAGCTGATTACCAGGCTAGTTGCTTCTGGTCAGTGGGTCCCTCGACGTATGGCCAAAGGCTTGGTCAGTCTCTTGGCCCTGGTCACAGGGGGCCATGTTAAAGGTAATAGGTGGAAGAATAAGAAGCTTCTGATCATTTGATAGACTTAAGAGGAATAGCTCTCTCCCTCCATCCTTCCATCTTTCCCCTTTCTCTTCCTCTGACTCTATTTCTGTCTGTCTCTTTCTTTCTCTCATCACTTGGGACTTAGGCATCTTCCCCCAGAGACTTTCCAATGATGAAATCCTTCTCATCTTCCTCTTTCCCAGGAGCAATGGTGACTGTGAGCCCAATATGTTCACCTTGTCTAGGTGAGCCTACACATAGACTACAAGCCCCTAAATGCATTCATCTGAGCACAGGTAACCAAATGATAATCTTGAGATGGAAGTTCCCAGAGTTGGTGGCAACTTTATGAGCTTGAGAGGTGTGACTCACTAAGAGGTCAGCAGGAGGGCTTCCTGAGTCTGGTCTTCTTGGAGGACATGACCACCAATATGAGGATGAACCATGTATGGTTGCTTGGACAGAACCTTGAGTGAATCACTAAAATTGTACTGATCTGAGGTGAATGGGAAATGTCTGTTTAGGAGCCCTCAAAATTTTCTATACTTTAAATAGAAATCTCCTGATGCACGATATATGGAATGATGAAATTGCTGTTAAGTGTTTCAAGTACTTGTTGAAGTGTAGTAATGTGTTCTTTGTATTTTAGGCACTTTTTCTGTAAAGCAAATAGCTGACCCATACCTGATTTACTTTGTACATTGGGTACCTTTCTAGAAGAAGATCCTTTTGGGAAAACTCTACATCTGAACAATTACTTAGCTTTGTTTTAGAGATTTTCTCCTGAGTTCTCCTCCAAGACGGGGGAATAATGAGCCAAGGTGCAATCTGATCTCCCTCTTTTAAAGGTCAGATTCCCCCTGGCCTGAGCATGATCTTCATAATCTCAGAGCCCAAGTCCCTGGGTGGAAGAGAATGTACCTCCTCCCTCCCTCCTGGCCCATGGATCTTTCCACTGTGATCTGACATTTTATATTCTGTAGGCTCTATAGGGTTTTACCCAGCTCGCTTACTAATGGAAGGAAAAAATATCTCCATCTCCCAATCTTACATTGAGAGATCTTGGGGGGACATCTAGTTCAATCCATACCTTACCAAGAATCTGTTTTTTTTTAAGCATCCTTATCATTAGAGACCCAGCTTTAGCTTGGAGGTCTTCAGTGATGGAGAACTCACTACCTCTTTAGATATCCCATTCATTCCATTTTTAGTATAGTTTCAGAGATAATAAATTACTCAATTCATTTGAACAAAAATGTGTTGAAAGGTAGAAGCAGCATGTTATGATCAATCAACAAACATATAATCATGGTAGAAAGATCACTGGATTCGGATGGAGTCAGGGGGCCTGCAATTGACACTTAACTTATAAATTTTCAACTTGAATGATCTTTAGCAACTCAACTTAATCTGTATAGGCCTCATATTCCCATCTATAAAATGAGGGAGATGGGATTTATTCTCCAAGTCGTGTCAACTTCTAGTCTATGCTTCTCTGGTCCTCTGATCCCACCTCCCCTCTTTCTTAATTTACCTTGCCCAGGGGTTAGGGGGCAATCCTTGAACCTCACTGTCATCACTGAAATTAATTCAGAGAGGGAAGAAACTTTCTCTCTCTCCCTCTCTCTCTCTCTCTCTCACACACACACACACACACACCACACACACACACACACACATAAACACACACAGACTCAGTTGGTTATAGAAATCTATCTCATTCACCAGGGAAGGTAGGAAGGGAAGAGGATAAGAGAGAGGGGGGAGAGTGAAAAAAGGGAGGGAGAATTAAGGGAGGCAGTAGTCAGAAGCAGAACAGACTTTTGAGAAGGACCAGGAAAAAAAGAGAAAGATGAACAGGAGAAAATAGAATGGAGGGAAATATACAGTAATCCTAACTGTGAATGTGAATGGAATGAACTCACCCATAAAATGGAAGCAGATAGAAAAATGAATTAGAAACCAGAATTCAATAATATATTCATAAGAGACACGAAACAGAATGATGCATATAAAATTAAAATAAGGGACTACAGAAGAATCTACTATGTTTCAGCTGAAATGAATTTAGTTTCCTCAAGTCAAATGGAAGCAGATTCTATGAATTTAGTCAATAATGATAGAAAGAACTTCCTGGCAAAGAATTCCCTGGTTCCAGTTAATTATAGTTGAGATGCCTCTATTTCTTCTATGTCTAATTTTTCTGGTCTGAGAGGCTGTAGGGAACCCTGACTCAGTTCAATTCAATTCAGTTCAACTCAACAAATTTTAAGTTTTTACTATATAGAAAAATAGATTTAGAGTTGGAAGGGACCTTGGAACTCATGAATCTGTCACAGTAGAATGTAAACTATATGAAGGCAAGGGCTGTTTCATTTCTGTCTTTATATCTCCAGTGCTTAGCACAGTGCTGGGACAGTGACTTGTCCAAGGTCATGCAGGTATTAAGTAGCAAAAGCAAGATTTGAATCCATGATTGAATGGACCCTCCAAAGCTCTCAATGTCCTCATCAGCAAATAAGAGGGTAGGATTAGAAGGAGTCAGAACTACCTTCCAGCTCTGGAGAAATGATTCTGGGAAGCCATTTAAGGTCTCAGACTTAGTTTCTTCCTCTTTAAAATGAAGGTTAGACTAGATGACCTCTGACCCCGGTTCAAATTCTGAGGTTTACTACCTAGGAGACTCTTCTGTAAAATGGGGACAATCACACCTGCAGTGATTTTTCCTCAAAGGCTTATTGTGAAACTTGGACAAATTGATGTCTTGAAATTGCTTTGTAAATCTTCAAACCTATAGGAATGTCAGCTGTCACCATTATTACAATCTATGTACTACTTCATTTGCTCCCAAACTAGCCCTGTGAAGTAGACAGGACAAAAGCCTTTACCTTAATTTCAAAAAGGAGTAAACTGAGGCACAGAGAGAATAAGTATCTTGCTTAAAAATCTTGTGGAAAGTATCAGTGATGGTTTTTGGCTCTCCAAATTCCAATTCAAGGATCTCTCCCCAGTACCTCTCAGTAGCCTCTGGCCTTCAATTGTCCACCTCTAGTTTTACCTGAGCTTGATGGGATGGCATAATGAAGGACATGGTTGTAGAGACCTGAGTGTGAGTCCTTGGATCTTCTGTGAATTAGTGATATGAGTATGAGCAAGTCACTTCTCCCAGAGCCTCACTTTTCCCATTCTATAAAGATGGCTTAATGGGATCATTCATTTGGAGCTGGTGGGGAATCCCAGACATCATTGAGTCTGATTCTGTCACTTTACAGAGAAGCAAACAAGCTCAAGGCTCTCCCTCACATGAAACCTGTCATTGCCCACCCCCCTCCCTGGAATGTTCTCCTCCTTCATCATCGCCTCTTGTAATCCCTGGCTTCATTCAAAGCTCAGCCCAGATGCTGCCTTCTACATGAAGCCTTTCCTCATCCCCCCAGCTGCTAAGGTTCTCTCTCCCCAAATTTTATTGTTATTTATTCATTTCAGTCATGCCTGACTCTTCATAACTACATTTTGGGTTTTCTTGGCAAAGATTTGCAACTTCCTTCTCTAGCTCATTTGACAGATGAGGAAACTGAGGCAAACAGGACAAAGTGACTTGCCCAAAGTCACACAGCTAGTAAATGTTTGGGGCTAGATTTGTTCTTCCTGACTCCAGGCTCTATCCACTATGCCAACTTGTTCCCCAAACTACCTTGTATTCATTTTAGACGTAGTCTGTATATAATTCCGTGAGTACATGCAGTTTTCACCACTAAAAACTAAGACTTTCATTTACACCTTTGTGTACTTGGTGCCCAGAGCAAAGCCTGGCACATTGTAGGTGCTTAATAAATGCTTATTGATTGATTGAATGACTTGTCCCAGGTCTGTCACAGATTTGAACCAAGGTCTTCTGACCTCAGTTCTATCCTTTACATTTTAATCCTTCTACAACTTCTCTTGTAGAGTTGTTGTGGGGGGTGGGGGTGGGGAAGATACAGTAAGATTAAATCACTTTTGCTAGGAAATGCATTTTTTAAGTACTTATTTCATACCAGGCACTGTGCTATGTTTCTTTAGAAATATGAACTCATGTCATTGATGAGGTGGGGAATGGGGAAAGGATGAAGTGAGGTGATGGGGAGAGTATTTAGTAATGCTAGAGGTCTACATAAATGTCAGCTCTTCTTCCTACTGGCTGACGGGAGCCAGCTTGGTGGTTTCATTGGGAAGGGTCATTGAATGGCAGACTTAGGAACTAGAGAGACCTCAGAGATCATCCTTATCCAACACCCCTCCTTTTATATAACAAGAATCAGGCTCAGAGAGTTTCTCTGCAGGTCTCACCCAAGGTCACAACAGTAGGAAGAACCACACCCAGGAGTCTCACCCATACTGAAGGCTGTGCCGCTTGGGCTGCTCCATGTAGCTCAAGTTAAGGTCAAGGGTAGCTGACCACAGAGGATGCCAGCACCGGCTAGCTTAGGCATACAAGCGAAGCCAGAATGTTCAAGTTCTTGGGGGTGGTGGGAGGGATGAAAGACATAGAATTGCAGCTTCGTTGAGTCTAATCATTCTTGACTCCTTGCCTGCACTCATACTTTTTCTATGAGGAGGAATAACAAACAGTTTTTGAGAGAACAGTCCAAAAGACATTGTATCATCAACATATTTTTGCTGACTCCTCTCCTGGGCCCCCACTAGTGATGTATGAAACATTTGTAATAGGAACTATTAAGACATGTGCAACGTCAGAATATTTGAGGTTGAGCGGTCTTCAAAACTTTCCCTGAAAGCCTGACCATGACCCATGACCGTGATTGAAGTTTTTCCACCAGCATGATCCAAAGAATGAGGGGTTTTTTTCTGGTTTTCCTCTTCCATGAATGGTGCCACTAACATCTCTTTTGATTTTAGACAAGTCACTTCCAGATGACCTCCAAGTCAGCTAGATGACAAAGAGGATAGAACCCTGTGTCTGGAGTCAGGAAGTCCTGAGTTCAAATCTAGCTTCAGACATTAGCTGTGTGATCCTGGGTAGGTCATTTAACTTCTATCTGCCTCAGTTTCTTCAACTGTAAAATGGGGAAAACAATAGTACCTACCTCCTAGAATTGTTGTGAGAGTCAAAGGACATGTTTTTAGCACTTAGTAGTAAAGTGTCTGGTATACAGTAGGAATTTAATAAATGTTTGTGTCTGACCTTTAATGTGCAGTGATGATAAGATCTCATTTGGCATCTATGTGTACATATATATATGTATATATATATACATACACATCCACACATACAATTATACACACACATATATGTATGCATGTATGTATATAAATATATATACACATATATATTTTTTTGTTCTAGCATTCTGTGTTCTGTTCTGTGTTCTAAGTCCCCTCCCAGTCCTGACATTTCATATTCTGTTTCCTCTCAACTTGGATACTCCGTGATCGGATGTGATACCACAACACACACAGTTTTCTGGCCTCATCACCACCTGCTTCAGTCCCTGAAATATGCTTTAGGGAATTCTCTTGCGTCACATCACTAAGCCCCACCCCCTCCACTTTGGAACTCTGATTAGAGAGCCCCCCTTCCCCATTTTCTCCTCTATTCCCTCAGCCCCAAAGAGGCACTTGCTCCCTCTGCCCCTTCTAAGGTGGGTCAAACCTCTACCTTTTTCATTTTATATTCTACTTCCTCTCTTGTCTCCTTGTCTCTCCTCCCCCATCCTTTTCCTCTGTTTTTGTCAGAAGAAGAAAATGGGAAAAGGTTTTCTTTCGACTTGAGTTAGAACAGTGTTTGTGGGAGGCTCATTAATTCTGAGTTCCTGTATAACCATGGCTAAAAATACATTGTTCCTCAGCCGGATGCTTTACTGTGCAAAGAAAAGATGGCAGCCATGTGGAGTGCCTTATATGGAGATGTGTGGTCTGGGAGGCATTGTGCTGGGATGAGGCGAGGAGAGGTCTTAAGGACCTGGCAAGGGAGGACCGACCTGGCTCGGGATTTTAGCACAATAAGGATTCACACACAAGTTCTTAATGAATATCCTCAATTGGAAAATGAGGGGAGGGGGACTTGGAGGTCTTTTGAATCTCTTCTAGAACAGTCTATGTTCTATGTTCTAAGGTCCCTTGCTATTCTAATGTTCTATATTTGACTATTCTTTGTTCTGTATTTCAATCATCTATTCTAAGGTCCCGTTCATCTCTGACATTTTCAATTTTAATATCTCTCTGCCCTGTCATCCCCTGTTCTGAGGACCCTCCCAGCCCTGCCTTTCCCTGTTCTAAGACTCCTTTCAGCTCTGACATTTCCTGTTGTGAGGCCCCTCCCAGCTCTGCCATTTCATTTTCCAAAACACTTTTCTGACTCTTTCATATTCTGATTCACAGAATCATAGATTTAAATCTGGGAGGAACCTTGGAAGCTTTCTTCTCCAATCTCCCAGTTTTACATATGAAAATACTGAAATCCACAGGGAACTGGTGGTTTGCCCAAGATCCCTTATCTTCTCTTATCAATGATCTAATTGGCTCCTTCTATTTGAATTTCTTTTTCTAGTGGGATTTGACACTAGCCTCCACCGTCCTCCCTCTGAACTTCCTCAAGTCCTTTTTCTCATCCAACAAACATGACTGGATCAGAGATCCAGGTCCCCAGTCCAGATTGTCTCCCCTTCTTGAGGAGTAGGGCTGCCAAACCCACCATCTCGTTTCTATGGAGAAGCGGTGGCTTGGGTTTTCATCCTGGCGGTCGAACCATCCTTCTGTAATTGGCAGCGTGTGGGCCAAGATCGATAGGACCTCTTAGTAAACGGGTGATAGAAAACATAATTAACTGTGTTTGGAATTTAGTTAATTGCATTGGCTAAGGAGTGTAAACAACCTAATTTGTGACTTTACTTTGGGGTTTGTTTTGGGCTTAATTGATCGTAATAAGGGTGTAACCGGGACAGGACTAATTTATAGGTGTGACAGTATTAAGGGTAATCCAAAGCCCAGGCTTATGCTCAGTAGACAGTCCCTGTCACCCTTGAAGGGGATCTGAAGCTTGGTAAGCCATCAATGGTATACGGTCAAGACCAAACATGGTGGATGTGTGTGTAGGAAAAGTTCAACCAGCAAGACTTTGGTAGAGGGTCATTCTGCTCTCATACTTGAGTGGTCAGATTTCCTAGTAAGCCTTCACTGACCCTCTAGTATGCCTCTCACTGCACCCTCTATCCCTTTTTCTTTTTCCTGTCCCACCCCCAATATTACTAATCCCTCCTTCCTCTGAAGCCAGTGGCCCCTATTAGCATCATAGTTTCAGAATAGAAATGGACCTCTGAGCTCATCTTGGAAAACCCTCTCAGTTTACAGATAAGGAAACTGAGGCCCAGGGAAAAGAAATGACTTGGCCAATGACATACTAGTAGCAAATGATAGGTCCTTTACCTCCTAATCCTGCCCTGATGTCGGTCCCATATGACAGTGGGAAGAAGGCTACCCAGGTGATCAGGGCCAATCTGGGAGAGTTTTTTATCAGCATGTTCTTGTGTAAATCCCTTTAACTCTGAACCATCTGCAGAACACCTGAGTGTACTTCTCTAGGGTGTTGTGGCCAATGTGTTTCTGTAAACATGAGCTCATCACCAATCAATCAGTCATTAACCATCTACTTAACATTTACTCCATACAGGATGATGGAGCAAAGTGTAAGGAGACTGGGAAGGTAAGAGGTACCTGAAAAGATTTTAATGCCAGACAGAGGAGTTGACATTTGAACCCATAGGTAATAGGGAGACAGTGCTGTTTACTGAGTAGAGGAGTGATGAGTTTTTTTCCACGAAGTTGAAATAGTGATCGTGGAATCAGAAGAGAACTGTCTGCTTAACTCCTGAAGGAATTTCTTCTCCACATAAGGGTTTTTAATCTGGGGTCTGTGAGCCTGGCTTAAAAAGAAAAATAAATATTTTGATAATTGTTTCTATATAATTGGCATGCTTTCCAATCATGTGCAGGAAGGCAGGAAGTGAGATTTAGCGGCAAGTTGGGAGGAAAGCACTTTGTAAACTTAAGTGTTGTTATGGAAAGAGCCCTGGATTTTGAGTCGGAGGCCGTGTTCAAATCCTGACTGCCACTGTCTCCTGTGTGACCTTGGGGAAATCACTTCCTTTCTTTATATAGCCTTGGTCAAGCTCTCCCACTTCTCTGGGCTTTGGTTTCACTTCTGGAAAATGAAGAAACTTGGCACAGGGCTTGGTATATAGTAAGTGCTTAATAAATGCCCGTTGACTCACCTCAAGGTCCCTGAAAGTTCAATATCTCATCATTCTGAAGGATTGTAGAAATGGAAACGAGTATTTTTCTCTTTCTTCTTTTCTCTGTCTCTCTCTCCCTCTTTCTTTCTCTCTCTGTCTCTGTCTTCCTCCCTCCTCCCCTCTCCTCTTGGCTCTCTCCCTTTCCTCTTCTCTCTCTCTCTCTCTCTCTCTCTCTCCCTCTCCTTTCTCTTCTCTCTCCTTTCCTCCTCCTCTCCCTTCTTCTCCTAGCTCCCATCCTCTCTCCTTACTCAGGTCCCATCTGCTTGTCTGCTTTAGATGGGGAAACCCACTGGGTAGGGACAGTGTCCAATCATTGCTTGCAGCCAGCCCTATCTCTGTGGCAGGCACCCAGTATGAGCTCCCGGGGGGTAGGAAGAGGAGGGAAGGGAGGAGGCTGGGGACCTGTCTTTGTTTCTCTGGGCTACTCCGTGGGCAGAGTACCCAGTCCGCTTTGGTAACTACTTGTTTTCTCTGGTGGTGGATGGGCATTGGAAAAGCTTAAAAACTTCCACTGAAGGCCATAATCTTTTTGCTTGAAAGCAAATTTCCCATAATTCTTCTGGTAAAGTGATGGGAATGTAGGTTTCCAGAAAGGGGAAGGTGTTTTCCTGGGCTATTCACTGGGGAGCTGAAACTTTGGTCAATAAATAGTGATTAAGTGCCTACTATGTGCCTGCACTGTGCTAAGCTCTGGGTCACCTTTCCACTCTGAACTTTATTTCTTCATCAGTGAAATGGGATCATACACTTAGAGCTGGAGGGACCAGACGCTGTCTTATACACCAGCACATCTTACAGATAATGAAACTGCAGCCCGTAGAATCTTAGTGACTTTCCCAAGATTCCCCCAGGTAGTAAGTGGCAAAGGCAAAATTTGAGCCTGGGTCTTCTGAGGGTCATTATGAGGATTATTAGGATACTGGAGGAAATTTTGCCATTCTATCATTTTTCAGTCATCTCTGACTCTGGGGTTTTCTTGGCAAAGATTCTAGAGAGGTTCGCTATTTCTTTTTCCAGCTCATTTGACAAAAGAGAAAACTGAGGCAAACAGGTTGAAGTGACTTGCCCAGGGTCACATAGCTACTAAGTGTCTGAGGCCAGATTTGAACTCAGGTCTTCCTGACTGAAGCTAATACACCACCTTGCTGCCCCTTATTGGAGATAAAGCATTTTGTAGACCTTAAAGTTTATACCCACGATTTCATCTGTTTGTGGAGCTTTCAGGACTAATGAACACCAGCTACTCAGTAATCACATTGAAAAGCTAAGTGATCAGCCCAGAGTCACACAGCCAGTGTGTGTCAGATGTTTGAACTCGGGTCCTTGTGACTCAGAGGCTGACACTGCTCACCCCACTAACCTGCCTGCTACTGTGATTTCCATCATCGTTAGCAAATGCTTTTAGACTAAATAACTAAATCTGTCTTCTAGATTAGGAACAGAGAGGGGGAAAGGATGGAGAGATGGGAAAGGGAGGAGGAAAGACAGAGCTAGGAAAAGCAGGCTCCAAGCTCTCCCTCACATCCCTGACTTGCCTTGGTTCATCTTTCCCCAAAGATGGACACTTGAGGTTTGTGGCAGGGCGGGAGGAAAGAGGGGTGGGGCGTTAGGCATTAATTCCCAAGAGTCTGGACTTGTTTTTTTCTCTCACTAGGTCCTGGCGAGGAGAAGGTGGATGCTGGGGTGTGGGGGGTGGGCAGGATAAATGATGCTCAGGCACCAGACCTTCAAGCCTGCCTGACTGCATCGATCTCAGCCCCAGGGGCCTGTGCATCTATTGATCAGGGCCTCACTCTCCTCCTGACAGGGCTGAGGGATCTGGGTCCCCTCCCTTTGCTGCCCCCTCTGAAAAGCCGCAGATGGGCAGGCGGGCAGGCCATGGGGGCTCCCCAGGGCAGCTGCTGCTTCCTGGGCTTCTCTTCCTCCTTCCCTACTTCCTTCTCACTTTTTCTTTTCTCCTCCTTCCTCCTCCCTTCTCTTCTCTGTCTCTTTCTCCCTGCTAGCTTCCTCTTTTTTCTACCTTCTGCTCTTTTTTTTTCTGGCCTGGGTAGCCTGGCTGGGCCTTGATCAGGTTGTGTGTGTATGTGTGTGTGTGTGTGTGTGTGTGTGTGTGTGTGTGTGTGGTGGGGAGGAAGTCTCCAATAATGATCACAGTGCTAATTATTGCCATATCTGGGCTGAAGCTGCCTAAGTACAGGCCAAATGCTTTGTTTATGGATTAGAATTACGCCCAGGCACATGTTTCAGGAGAATAACCCTTTCAGCATCCCAGACCTTCAAGGAAGGGGCAGGCAGGATGTTGGGCACTCTAGCATCAGTTGCCAAGTGTTTGTGTGTTGACTTTGGTTCAGAGAAGGCCTGGGCCCTGCCCTCAGTTTGACTCCTACACTGCCTCTACCACTGACTTGCTGGGTGACTTTTGGCAAATTCTGTCCTCTTTCTGCCAATTTCCTTGTTTGGAAAATGGTGGAATTAGGTTCTTTAAAGGCTCTTGGAAGACATAGGGTTGAAAGACGTAGTGCTGAAAGGGACCATCTAGTCTAACCCCCTGAGTTTACCCATCTGGTCAATGAAGCTCAGGGAGAGAAAGGGAGTTGCCCCAGATCACACTGTAGGAAGAGCAGGGATTTGTATTCAGGTCCATTGGCCCTGAATCTAATATTCTCAAAGCGAGGGCTGTCTCTTTGTCCTCTTGGTACCCGTGAGATGCAAGTTGGATTGGGCTATGGAAGGGAAGGATGGAATTGCTTTGGGTCTTCCCTACTTGTTGAGGCCAAAGTCCATCTCTTCCTCTGAGGCCTTAGGGCCTCCTGGGGGCTCAGACTGGCTAATGTCCTTTACCGTCAGCCTCAATCTGTCAAGAGCTAGAGTGGCAAGGGTCCTCAAAGGCCAACTGAGAAAACTGAGACCCAGAGAGATGTGACTTGTACAAGGTCATCAGAAACAGAGTAAGGATTTGGACCCACATCTTTGAGGTTCCACATCCCACTCTATTTCCATTGCACCAAGGGGTCACAGGGGACACATCTCAACTGTCAAATGGAGTCGATAAGGAGATCTAGTTCCAAGACTTGTTGCAAAGCTCCTAGTACAGTGCCTGGAACATAGTAGGTCCTCTAGAAAGACATATTCCCTTCCCCTTCACTTCATGATGACATTCTTCAGGCATTTGTCAATTAGCACCGTGCTAGACACTGTGGATATGAAGACAAATAGGAACCAACTTATGTTCTGATACGTTTGAAGACATTTTAAATTCTATCACTCAAGTTTCCCTCAGGGTTAATGTTCTGTTCCTAAATTCTCTTTCTCTTCTAAAGTTCTATGCTATAAATCTTTCCATTTCTAATCTTCAAAGTTCTATGTCCTGAGATCCTTCCTAGCTCCGACACTGTATGTCGCAAGATTTCTTCCAGATTTGACATTCCGTGTTCTAAGGTCCATTCTGGTTCTGACATCTCTTGTAAGGGTTTTTCTCACTCAGAATTCTATGTTTTATGTCCCCTCCCAGCCCTGATATTAGGTTTTCAGTTTTAAGATCTCTCTGACATTCTATGTTCTAAGGCCCTCCCAGCTCTGACACTCCCTTTTCTAAGACCTCTCCCAGCTCTGATATTCTGTGTTTTCAGTTCTAAGATTTCTCTGACATTTTATGTTCTAAGGTATCTCCCACTCTAACATTTGTTATATTCTAGGTTCTAAGGTCTTTTCCAGCTCTACCATTCCATGTTCTGTGTTCTAAGGTCTTTCCCAGCTCTGACATTCTAGGATTCTACCATGACTGGGACACCAAATACGATGGGTGTGTTTGACTCAGTGGACAAAGGCTTCTGCCTCTGGTCCTATGAGAGAGTAACAATGCCTGGGTTTCTCCACCCAACCCACCAACTTTACAGATGCAGCCCCTCCTCCTTTTCAGCTCCCCACCTCCCAGAAGGGCAGGTTAATTCCAGAAATCTGTCCTTTTGGAGAGGAGGGGCTGGGCTGCCTCATAAACCCACGGAGTGTGAGAGTCAGATGGTCCTCCCATCTACCCCTCTCATTTTACTGAGGAGGGAGATAAGTCTGAGGCAGGAGCCTGTTCAAGACGCCAGGGCTGCATCCAGAGATGAGTCTTCTCATTCAAACTCAGGGCTTTAAACACCCAAGTGTCCCAGCAGACGCTTGCCGGGGATGTGAGACGGGGCTTTCTTGTTCCCCGTCTAGACTGGTTTTTGAGGTTTCTTCTGGTTCTTAAAGGCTGATATTCCTAACATCACCAGCTAGGGACCCATCACACTTAACCTTTTATGGGCTTCTCCATTCTTCTCAGGGCAGCAGATTCCATCCTTTCACTGCCCTGCTGTGAAAAGCAAGAGTCCCTGTGTCCAAAACTACCTTTCTGGAGCTCTCAACATCTCCACCAATGGAATATTCTTCTCTGGGGGGGAGGGGAGGTTGGTGGAGGGCCCCCTGTGGGGCAGATGGGATGGTTTCTGGGAAGGCAGATGGCAGAAGCTGGTAGCCTCATAGAAGTGACTCTCGGAGCAAGCTGTGATTCTCTGCCTTCTTACCCATTCCTTCCAGAAGGCCTTCAAGTTTGTATGCAAGCTTGGGGAGCAGAATAGGGAGGATGGCATGTGAGGGAAGAGGAAGAGGAGGAGGAGGAGGAAGACATCTATAGTAGTTAGCAAGTCTGTGGGGGTTCTTAGCAGCTTCTCAACCATCTGCTCAGTCAATCAATAAACAGGCTTTGGGCTCCCACTCGTGTTCTGGTCCAATATGAAGTCCTGGTCTGGATACAGAGGCCTCTACCCTCAAGGAGTTTGTAATCTAGTGGGGGGAGATAGGGCATCTGACTCTGATTCAGGGATTCTGCTTAAAACCCTTCAAGGATTCTACATCTTACACTAAAGAAAGCCCATGGCCACAGCCTGGCCAGGTGGAGGCTGTCAGCCTGTAAGTTATTTGAGAGCAGGAGCCATCTCTGTTTTCATTTGTATTTGCATCCCCAGGGCTTAGCTCAGTGCCTAGTGCCTAGTAGGCACTTAATAAATGCTTACTGATGGATGGATTCTGCACCTGACTCCAACTTGCTACCTGAGTGACTATAGGTAACTCCAATGACTTGCATCCCATTGGATTCACCTGTAAAATTCATTTCCTGAATTGGATGGGGACTTAGAAGATCCAGACAGGAATTCTTTATCATTTTCATTTCACAGACCTCTTTGTCAGTCTGCTGAATCCATAATAACTAATATTTATACAACTCCTACTATGTGCAGGTTAATCTAGTTACACAGTTCTTACTATGTGCTAAGCACTATTATCTCATTTGATTCTCATAAGAACCCTGGGAGGTAGGAATTATTATTTTCCTCATTTTATAGATGAGGAAACTGAGGCAAACAGAAGTCAAGTGACTTGCCCAGGATCACACAGCTAGTGTGTTACTCAGGCAGGCTTTGAGATGGGCCTTCTGGGGACACTGCCTCTAAGCCAAGATTGATCTCAGTGGTGGACTTTCAGGCACCTTTGTGTTCTAATTCATAGAGGCATTCTGGTGCCTCACCCCACATACCATTTGGGCAGGCTTCTAGTTTCCCCATGTTCAGGGAAGAAGACTAGACCAGTTATTACCACCCTGAGACCCTCCCCTGGAGCGGAGCACCCTGGTGGATATCAGTAAAGAATTAGGGAGCGAGTGAATTCTAAGAGAGGAAAGGTGGCCCAGAAGGCCTTGGGCAAACAGGCCTGTGGATAAGGGCTGTGCAAGGGGAATTTGATAGTCAGCACTTAGGGTTTAATAGACCCTGGATCTGCAGTATTAATTTTATTGAGCTTGCGGGCCCAGCTCCAGGATGCTTTTCACCCTGGGAATCTCGTAGGCCGCTTTCTTTACTGCCTGGGAATCCCATCTCCTCCTTGCTGTGCTCTGGGAGAAAAGGCAGGTTTTGGATCAGAAGGAGGCACTTGGAAACTGAGGCTAGGGGAGATCCAGCCTCCAGGTCTGTGGGGTGCGGGAGGGGGAAGATTGGTTGACTGTCAAAACCTTTGTGGGGTGGGGAGCGTGTTTCTAGGTCTGTCAAAATGGATTAGGAATAGGCAGGTTTGTTAAAGAGCCAGTGGGGGCAGGGAGGGGGTGTAGACTGTGCCTCTGCCCCTTGCTTAGGATGTGACTGCTGTAGCTGGTCTTGACACACAGAGGAAATTCTAAGGATTCGTGTCAAAACCAAAATGAGATACGATGCCTCCACTGGCAGCTCACAGTCTGGTGAGGGAATTAAGACTCACTGGTCATTGTAATAGGAGGCAGACAACAAAAAATGCGCTGACCACTACAATAAATGAACTCACCAGCACCAGCACCAGCACTACCTCTACCACCACCACCAACATCACCATTACCATTACCATCACCATCACCACACCACCATCAGCATTTCTACAGTGTTTTAAGTTTTACAAATCCCTTAATAGATGTCATCTCATTTTATTCTTCCAACAACCTTGTGAGGCAAGTGTTATGCCTATCTTACAGATGGGGAAATTGAGGCTGAGAGAGGTTAATAATTTGGCCAGGGTCAGAGGGCTAGAATCTTAGAGCAGCAGGGGTCTTGAAGGCCGTTTTAGCCAATCTGGATGTTAAATTCTCTCTACAACATCTGTGTCAAGTGGTTATTTGCTCTAAGTAGGCCCTCTTAAGGGAGGTCCTGACCCTTCCAGCCCGTCCTTCTTTTGGAGAGTTCTCATTAAGAAGCTTTTCCTGCCATCCAGCCCAAATCTGCCTCTGCCATTTCTACTCCTGCTCCTGTTTTCTGAGGCCAGTCAGGACTTGGAGTCCAGAAGTACCGGGGTACAATATTGCCTGGGAGGGGCCTTAGAAAAGGGGATGTCAAAACTAGGAGGGGCTTCGAATATACAATGATCAATGTTACAGTGGGAAGAGACCTTAGAATTCATTTAGGCCAAACTATCATTTTACAGTTGAGGATGCTGAGGCCAACATTGGTTGAATAGATTGTCCCGGGTCACACATTAGTTAGTGACTAATCTAGAGGTGGGCCAGTTTGGAGAGGTTTTTGGCTTCTGGGGTTGGGGGCTCTACTTGAGCTGATGGGCAATGGGGAGCAAGCAGGCAATGGGAAGGGAATTTCATCCATCCAGGCTCTGGATGGAAAGTTGGCTGGAAGGAGCAGTGAAGTCCATCTAAACAGGTCAGTTGAGGGGTCACTGCATTGGAATGGACTTCCTGTCCTGAGTTCTCCGTGGTTCCATTTCAAAATTCCTTTCCGAGCTGATAAATATAGATAGATAATAAGTTACTGAACCATAGCAGAGGTTTATGAGGCAGACATGCAAGAATGGTTGAAAGTTAGAGAAAATGTATTTATTACAACACTTTTCATGGGCAAGTTATCATTTTGTCAAACTTTATTAGAGAAGGTAATTAATGCGCTATAAAAGGTGGTAGAGCATGGCCGGGGAAAGAGCGGGCCCTTGCAAATTGGCAGCTTGTGGATTTATGGCCCCTCGGTTTCTCATTTATTCATCTGGAGAATGCGCACAGAGTGCGTTATATATGAGCTTGGTGGAATAGGCCTCTCCCCTCCTCCTCCTCCACCTCCTTCTCCTCCCTCTCCCCCCTCAGCCCCACAGTCCAAGGGACTGGGGTATTGCCTGCCCACCAACCAGCCCAGGGAACCAGGAGCCAACCTCTTCAGCTGAGCGGCAAAGGCAGCCAAAGCTGGGGCCATTGATCTCAGCTGGTCTTGGGAATCCGCCATCTTGGGCATCTCAGTTGTCTGCATGAGTTATGAAATGGGGAGAAGTCCCTGCTACAGGGCCTTGGCTTAGCACATCATGGAAGAGAAAGCTCTGGGCTGTCGGTAACACGAGTTAGATCCTTGTTGTGACACCGACATTGAGTCGTTAGTGAATTGGGGTAACTCCTTTCCTCTCTTTAAGTTCTCATCTGAAAGATGATGGGGCCAGGCTACATGGTCTCTGGTGTCCTTCTCAGCTTCAGAATCCTATGACTAGATTATTTTTAAAGTTCCTTCATAGAATCATAGGCATAGATGAGAAGTGTGATTACATTGGTAGAGGAAACTCCCAAGTAAGGAAATACCTTCTTCTAACACAAACCTGGGCATTCTCTGTTCTTCATAGTCCTGTGGTAGTGTGTTTTGTCCTGTGTTCTCAAAGATGGCCATGACATCAGGAAGATGTTGCTGTGACATGCCAGTGAATTGGGTTTAAGTGAGGCAGGGCTGTGCAAAGTCACCAGCCTCACTTTCTCCTCCAGAGCCATCTGGGTCCAGTGGCCAGATATAGATCAGGATGACTGGAGATGGCTCCATTATAGTCCTAAGAGTTGTCTAGAGCACTAAGAGACCAAGTGACTCGTCTAGGGTCACACAGTCAATATGTGTGATGATGGAACTTGCTCCTGAGTCTTCTTGGCTTCAGGACTAAGCCACTATTCATCATGTTAGGGGTCCTCTAACTTTCTGGTCTCAGGACCCCTTTATACTCTAAAATTACCAAGGACCTCAGAGACCTTTGGTTTATGTTGATTGTCCATTGGTATTTGCAGTGATGAAAATTAAAATGTTTTACTATGATTAGGTGTGAAGGAGCTAAGTGAAGTACTCAGACCAGGGGAGGGGAGCCTGTGGTCTCAAGGCCACATGTGGCCCTCTAAGTCCTCAAGTGCAGCCCTTTGACTGAATCCAAACTTCACAGAATTCACAGAACAAATCCACTTGTGAATTCTGTGAAGTTTGGATTCAGTCAAAGGGTTGTACTTGAGGACCTAGAGGGCCACATGTAGCCTCGAGGCCACAGGCTCCTCACCCCAACTTAGATCATTGGACTTGGAGTCCAAGGTCTCAGGAAGATCTGAATTCAAGTCCTGACTTAGATGCATACTAGCTATGTGACCCTGGACAAGCCATTTAACCTTAGTTTGCCTGAGTTTCCTCAACAACAAAATGGGGATCACTAGAACATCTATCTCACAGGGTTGTTGTGAGGATCAAATGAGATTATACTTGTGAAAAGCAGGGAAGGGCCTCAGAACCTGGAGGCCTTAGAGATTATCTAGTATGACCTGATTATTTTACAGATGAGGAAACTGAGGCTTGAGAAAGAGGAAAGCCTTGAACAAGATCCCCAGTAAGTTGCCGGTATTTCTCAAGCCCAGAATCTTGATTACTGGCTTGGAGCTGGAGGGAGCTTGGAAATACACAGGACTTGGCTGCTGGTATGCCTTGGGGAAGTATTCTTGTTGGTCCCTTAGGGTCAAGGTAAGGGCCAGTGGGCATGGTCCTTCAGGATGTGCCAGCAGGCTCAGCCCACATTTCATGTATTTCTATGGGTAGGAAGTGGAATTTTGCAGATATTTTTATTTCCCAGCAACCTCTGTCTCCCACCAACCTCTTCGAGCTAGAGCCCCCAGAGGAGTAAACTCGTTTTTCTGTCTGCAGTCTTGGGCCCAGAGCTTTTCCCCAAGAAGGGAAGGGCCCATGTTGGGTGCCATAAATAGTTTATTTGCTTGATCTTTCCCATCCAAGGTCTCTGGGCACATGCCCAGAACTACTGAATGAAGTCGTCAGCGTGTTCACAACTCAGATCATCTCTGAGTGACCCCATGGTGACATTGGGCACCTGGAGGTGCCAGCTTGATGCCTGGGAGCAGGCAAGTCAGGAGAGGGAAGTGGAGGAACCTGGGAATCTTCTGGGTTTCCTATTTCACCTGAGCTGGTGCCTTGTGATTTCTGGGAGGCAGGCAGACTCCTGGCTCCCGGTCAAGGTCTCATGACCCAAGGAGCCTGACCTGCTCGGAATGAGGTCTGAGGTTTCCTGCAGGGTCAGAGATGCCCTCTGAGGTCGACCTGCTGGCTTTCAGTGAATCAGAGCCTCTCCCACATCAACAGTTACTGCTTATTCTTACTTCAATTGGGTGATTGTTTGCATCTTCCAACTGGGGAGGTCCCACTGTTGATGTGGTTAGGTGTAGTGAACTCTGCACTAGTTTTGGAGTCCAAAGACCTGGGTTCAAGTCCTAGTTTTGATATCTATTGCTTGTGTGTCAGTAATTTTTCTCTGATCCTCAGTTTCTCTATCTTTAAAATGGGCAGGTTGTATTTTTTTCCCTTTGGGGTGGGGGAACTGATCTGATATATCATTGGAATTCCAAGTCCCCTCCCAGCTCTGGTTCCCTATAACTCTAGAATCCCATGTCCAGTGTTCTAAGGTCCCTCTCAACTCTCACGGTATAATATCTTCTGCCCTTCTGAACTCTAGACCAGCAGCCCCGGTCCCCCTTTACTTTCTCGAGGACCCAAGAAGCCTCCTTATGTCACTCCTCAGGAATTTGCTCTTGGAAGGAGTCCAGACACCTGGCATGCCCCTCCCCCCATGGCAGCACTGTGCTCCCAGCCAGGCTGGCCCTCTGTACGTGCTCCTGTGTGTGCCTTGCCTTCCCGGACGGCATCCCATGCACTCGTAATATGTGACGCCTCGTTATTTTTATGATATCAGATTACACATGCTATATTAAACTTCACAGCTTCCCCAAGGGCCAGGCAGAGGCAGCCAATGATGCTGTCCCTGAGCCTGCTCACACGGTCGGGCCCCTGCCCTAGAAGGGGTAGAACGAGTTGGTCCACTTGGGGCAATACCTTTTTAAGATCCCAGAAACTGGTGACTTGAGGGGTGGGGGCTACTCCCCTTGTCTCTCAGGGCTTAATTCACAGAATTGCACAGTCTCAGGCCTGGAAGGAAGGCTGCTGAATGGAATGCAACAAGCACTGAGTTTAAAGTTGATGACCTGGGTTTAAATCTTAGCTTAAATGAATGAATGAATGAATGAATGAATGAATGAAAAAGCATTTCTTCAGCTCTTACTAGGTACCTAGCCCTGGGGATACAAATGCAAAGCTGTGTGAACCTGGGCAAGTCACTTAACCTCTCTGTGCCTCAGTTTCCACATCTGTAAAATGGAAGTAATAGCATCTGCTTTCTAAGGTTGTTGGAAGCACTATATAAACATCATCATTATTTATTATTATATAATAATATAATATAAATTATATAATATAAACATGATATATAAGGGTTCAAACACTTTTCACTGGAAACACAGTCCATTGTGTTTGTCCTCCATTGCCGAAGAAGACCGTGCCATCAGAGAAATGATGACATGACTTTCCCTTGACTTTGTTTTGAGTGAGGCAGGGCTGTGCAGGTCACCAGCCTCACTTCTCCTCCAGAACCACCTGAATCCAGTGACCAGATATTCATTGGGATGACTAGAGATGACCCAGGATGAGGCAAATTGGGATTAAGTAACTTGCCCAAGGTCACACAGTTAGTGAGTGTCAAGTGTCTGAGGTGAGATTTGAACTCAGGTCCTCCTGACTCCTGCACTGGTGCTCTATCCACTGCACCACCTAGCTGCCCCATGTATTTCAATACCTCCAGGTGGAAGCTGTTTCCAAGACAATTATAAGCAATTCAGCAGAATCAGAGCAGATAAAAAGCAAGGGAGACAAGGTCAAAAGTTATCAGTAAGAAGGTTCCCTGGGGTCTCAGGAGCACTTCTTGAAGGTCCAAAGACTTTGCCCAAAGGACCCACAGCTGGTTGCAGATCAATCCACCTCAGGCAAAGTTAACGCTATGTGCCCCAGGTCTGTACTGTGACTTCCTGGCTTGAAAGAGTCTCAGATGATATTATGGAGAGAGAACATGAAGGGCTCATTCCTTCTCCCAGCTCTACTGGTAGGCTTGCCCACAACAAGAAGATTGGAAGAGATGGCTTCTGAGGTTCCTTCTAGCTCGAGAACCTCAAGATCTCTCTCTCTCTCTCTCTCTCTCTGTATGTCTTTGTCTCTTTGTTTCTGTCTTTCCCTTTCTCTCTCCTCCCTCTTGATACATATAGGGTGTCCATCAAACAGCATGTAACCTTCTAGATGGTAGTCATTTTTCATCCACTTTATTTTTCCAATTCATCATGGTATAGAAGATATTGACAGTAGATGAGCGCTGGGTCTAGAGTCAGGAAAACTCATCCTCCTCAGTTCAAATTTGACCTTAGACACTTACTAGCTGTGTGACCCTGGACAACTCATTTAATCCTGTTTGTCTCAGTTTCCTCATCTGTAAAATGAGGTGGAGAAGGAATTGGCAAACCACATCAGTATTTTTGCCAAGAAAACCCTCAATAGGGTCAAGAAGAAGCTGACATGACTGAAAGTGATTGACAGAAGCTCTTATAAACTTAAGATCCAGGACGATCTGGATTTGTATCTACGTTGGACATTTATTAGTGCTACAATCTTGAGCACGTCATGTAACCTCTTTGGGACTCTATTTCTACACCATTAAAATAAAGTGGTTGGTATTAAAAAGACATTAGAATTCTTTTCCAGCTCAAAATCTGTGATCCCATGACAGTCAGTCAACAAGCATTTATTAAGTGTCTGCTGTATGCCAGGTATGGACAAAAGTTCAGGATACAAAGAAAGGCCACCCTTCCTGATATTTTTGTAAAATATAGTCACTTTTATTTAAAAATGCCATTTCTATCAATATGTAATAAGTTTATTACTGTTATTGTAAAGTAAATTGGTAAGTGAATTTCAAAAATTTTTGTTTTAATTTCTCAGATGGTAAATATTGATAGATATAACCTATATAAACATAAGCTCTTTTTAAAAATTACTAAATTTTATTTTTAAGCTCTTTTTTTAAAAAAATAAATTTTAAGAGTGAAAGGTGATCTTGAGACCAAGAGGACAGAGAACAGTGAAGCTAGTAAACCTTCCCTTCCATGGAGGAAAAAGCTCCTGCCTCTAGAGGTTAAATCATTTAACCAAGAATTACTCTAGGGCTGCCCCCACCAAGATCCTCTAAGCTCCTTTAAGTGACTGGAGAATAATGTGATAACTGAAGTTCAAGCTAATGAACTAATTTGGGCTTAAACCTGCCCGAAGTTACCAGGGATTCTTTAACTACCAAACCTAGTGACTATTCTTAATTCTCATTCTTTTCACCCCTCTGTAGTGTCCCCTTCCCTTTCCTCTGGAGAGATCACATCTGGAGTATTGCACTCTTAGTTTAGGGGAAAAGGGCCTTACTATGTGCTATACACTATGCTGAGAAGTTTTTTTTTAACCAGTGCTGTCTTATTTGATCCTCACAACAGCCCTGTGAAGTAGGTGGTATATTATGATGATGACCATTTTACAGATGAGGAAACTGAGGCAGACAGAGGTGAAGGGACTTTTCCAAGGTCATTCAGCTAGTGAGTATGGGAGGCTGAATTTGAACTGAGGTCCTCCAGGCCTCTGTGTCAGCTCAGCTGCCTCTGTTAGGGAAGCGAAAAGAGGACAATCACTGGGCTTTAGGTCCACATGCTCTATGTTGGTAGGTGAAGGAGCTGGGGATATTTCGTGTAGGTAAGGTAGCGTAGGTAGTGTAGGTAGTATTTGATTGGCTTTCATGTGGAAGAGCAATTAACCTTGTTGGGCTCTGCCTCTGAAGAGAAGAGCCAGAAACTCTGTAGAAGGTACAAAGTGGCAAATTCAAAACTGATATCAAGAGGGGAAAAGGGGGAGGAAGTTCCTAACAATGAGAAGCATCTCATTGTGGAAAGGGCTGCCTTGAGAGGCTGTGAGCTCCCCCTCCTTGTAAGTCTGCAAGTAGAAGCTGGAGGACTGCTTGGGGATGTGGTCTGGGGGATCCTGGGTCAGGTCTAGGTCGGTCTGGGTGGCCCCAAGATCCCATCCAGCTCCGAGATTCTGCCATACTGGGATGTAACCAGCAGGCCTCTGCTTGGACACCTCCAAAGATGGGGATCTCACTACCTCCAAGTCAAATTATTCTACTTACAGCTGACTGTCACCATTAGAAGATTCCCTGCTTACTTTCAGGGGACCATCTGAATGTTCTCATGGTTCCTAGTTCTATCTCCTGGGCCCATGCAGAAAGAGTGTGCTTCTCTTTAATGGGACAGCACTTCAAAGAACAAATTCATGAGATCATAGAGCATAGATCCCTAAATGCATGCTGAAAGGGACCTCAGAAGTCTGCTAGCCCAGTCCTCTCATTTAACACAGGAGGGAAACTGAGGCATAGGGTGATTTAAGGTCACACATAAAGTCATGAATGAGCTTATGAGGAACCTCAGAGACCATCTAGTGCAGAGACAGGAAACCTCTGGCCTCGGGGCCATACATAGATCTCTAGTTCCTCAAGTGCAGCCCTTTGACTGAACCCACACTTCACAGAACAATTCCCCTTCATAAAAGGATTTGTTCTGTAAAACTTGGACTCAGTCAAAAGGCCACACCCAAGGACCTAGAAGGTCACATATAGCCTCGAGGCTGCAAGATCTCCACCCCTGAGTCTAACCCTATCTTTTTACAGAGGGGGAAACTGAGTCCTGGGCAGAATAAGAAACTCACCCAAACTTACCCAGACAATAAGAGGTATGGCTGAGATTCAAACACAGGACCTCTGGCTCTGAATCCAGCCACAGCTGCCTTTCCTCTGTTTCATTACTCATCAAACATTTATTAGGCACTTCCTGTGCTCGGGCCTGTGCCAGCAGCTTCAGAGGAGAGAAGAGAAAGATGTGACGTCTGCACTCCAGTTCACAGTCAAATGGGCAAAACTGAGGCAGCAGAGGATGAGAAAGAAAACTGAGATTGTGTCAAAAGGAATCTATCTGAAAGAGAGAGGAGGATGCATGGAAGAGGGACCTGATTCGGAGTCAGGGAACTTGCCACAGCTGCATGACTTTGGCCATACCTTGGCCTCAGTTTTGTCATCTGTAAAATGGGCATAGTGATATTACTCCACCCACGTTACAAGGTTATGGGTACAAGGTAGACATGCTTCAAAGGAGACAAAAAGGCATAAGATTGCATGCCATCTTGGCAAGGGAGGGGAAGAAAATTTAAAACTTGTGGAAGTGAATGTTGAAAACTGAAAACAAATGAATGAATTTGAAAAAAGAGCTAAAAATACTTTAAAAATGTTCAATATTGTTAGTAAGCGAGGTACAGTGATGGGGGGTGGGGATGATACAACACACCCCACCCCTGCCATTGGGTACTAAGTCCCTTATCCAGAGAGAGAGAGCTTATTTAATAAAAGATCTAAAAAGTCATCCTAACTCTGTGGATGGTGGAGTAGAAACAGCATCATCCCATGAAAGATGCCACATGGAATCCATCATTTAGTACCCATCCGGGTGGTTTGTGGGGAAGGCTGTCACTGAATTACTGCGTGACCTGGGGTAAGGCCCCTGTCTGTCTCTGTGCCCCAGATTCCTCCTCAGCCTCTGGTGCCTGGCAGCTTGGATAGACTTGGAGAGAAGGCAGAGGGGAGAAAGGCCCAGGATGCTGTGGTCCATAGGGTCATGGAGTCAGACATGACTGATAAGCTCTGCCCTAGCCTAGGCTGTGTGGGAAGAGCACAGGACTGTCCTTCCTTCCCCGCCAGGCTCTCCCAGCTGTCCGCAGCCGCTTCCAAGTCCTTGGCCTTCTGCAAATTTCATTCCTATTTTGATAACATTTGCATCTAATAAACTTTTTTATGCTCCCAGTGGGTGTGGAGGTGACAGATTAGTTGCACTTTGCGTGAGAAGCACAGAGTGAACAGGGCCATGAACTTGGAGGATTAGTGCCTGGCAAGAGACAGCTAACTGAGGGGAAAGAAATGGTCATGGACTTGGTCAGGGTGGGGCAGGAGACCTGGGGTCTAGCCTGGCCTTTGCCCCCCAGACTGGGGAGCTGAGCTTTCTCCTAGATTTTACATCAATCTCCTTTTCAAGGAAAGGTTTAGACTAGGTGACTTCTAAGCACTTTTGGATTACTGATACTCTGTGTCCTGGGTTCTAACTTCCTTCCCAGTTCTGACATTTCCCATTCTAAAGTCCTTCTCAGGGCATGGTGCTGGATAGAGTGCTGGACCTGCAATCAGGAAGACCCAAGTTCAAATCTTGCTTCAGACTTTTGCTGTGTGGCCCTGGGCAAATTGCTTAAACTCTGTTTGCCTCAATTCCCTCATCTGTAAAATGGGGATAATAATAGCACCACCTTGTTGTGAGGATCAAAGGAGAAAATAATTGACAAAAAGGCGTTTAGTATAGTACCTGGCATATTGTATGTGGCTGAGCTGTGTCTGTCTCTTTAAGAGACCAGTTGGGGTTTTCTTGGCAGAGATGCTGGAGTGCTTTTCTATTTCCTTCTGCAGCTCATTTGACAGATGGGAAACTGAAGCAAATAGGGTTATGTGACTTGCCCAGGGTCACACAACTGGTAAGCATCTGAGGCTGGATTTGAACTTGAGCTTCTCCTGATTCCAAGCCCCATGCATTATCCACTGTGCTACCTAGCTCCCCCCCAAGTCAGTGCTATATAAATGCTTAATGCCTTCCCTTCCCTTTCCCAGAGCTAATGTTCTATGTTCTAAGGTCCCCCATTCTTGGTTCCATGATTCCTTCCCTTCACTATTCCAAGATCCATCCCAAAGCTAACATTTCCTGATCTATGGTCCCTTCCCAGCTTTGACCTTCTCTGTTCTAGGGTTCTTGCCCAGCTCTGACCTCTTTTGTGAGGGCCCTCTCTGTTTTGACATTCTCTGTTCTAAAATCACCCCAGCTGATTTTGCACCTTTTGTATTCTAAGACCCCTTCAAACAAGGTTGGAGGGAACAGAAAAGGAAATATAACCAGTCCCCCACTCTCCCCCCCATCCATTTTATGGAGAAGGAAAGAGCCGTTCCAAGAGGGTAAGAGGCTAATTTTAATTTTATCCTTAAATCGGGATCTACGGCCATCGTTACTGACCTTTTTAAGTTCTATAGAAATACTTTTGACCCCTGTCCCCAAGACACATGCTTCACATAGACCCCTCGGTAGACTGGACATTGCTTGAGCACAGTGGCCATCTTGGTTTTTGTCTCTGTATCCTGGGCACCTAGAACAATGCCCAAAACAGATACCTGATAAACGCTAGCTGGACCAGAAGATGGGGCCTGGGGCTGAGTTTCCGACTGGGCTCCAGGGCCTCTAAGGCCACATGTGACTGCATTCCTGGACTGGATGTTTGCTGAATTCCCTTTCAGTTCTAAATCCTTGGGGGGCCCAAGACTTCCCCCTCACACTGTGGGTGACCAGTCTATTCTTGGGTCCAGTTTGTTTCCCTGGGCTCTGCCCTGTTTCTCTCCATAATAGCACTAGCAAAATCAATCTGGTTGCCGGGGTCTTATTGGGAGATACTGCAGCATCATTTATCGATGAAAAATATTGGCGTCAGGAATGGGATGGGGGGAGTAGGGAGGAGGCTTAACACTTCTCCTGCTGGGAATGAAGTGTCCTTTGCAAATACCAGACCTGTTCAATGCTGCTCCCCCCAGGGGAGAAAGAGTAGAGAACAGTAGTGAGGTCCTCTGGAAGTCTGTCTGGGGGTGAGGGAGAGACAATGGTCTGGGGGTGAGGGTTTGGGGGTGAGACAGTGGTCTCTAGTGCACGCAGGGTCAAGAGCCAGGACTGAAGGGAGGAGATGGGAGCCTCGGGCTTTCTGGGAACCTGGAGCCTTGGGTCTGAGAGCTGGCTTTGTCACTATTTAGCTGACTAGCACTGTGGGGAGACTAGGGGACAGCAGGAAGGGATCCATGTTTGGCATCAGACAACCCCAGAATCCCAGGACCATGGAATTCCAGAATTCGAAAGCTGGAAGACCACTCAGTCAGCTAGTCCAACACATACCTGAGAAGGATCCTTGATATTATGTAACAATCAATCAATTAACAAGCGTATATTACGTATCTACTATGCTACAGGCACCGCGCCTGGCAATGGAGATACAAGGCCAAAGAATGAAACAATACCTGATCAGCAGGACTTTATATATGTGTATATATACATATATATATATGTGCAGTAAATCTCATACTATTATAATGTACAATTATCTAATATATCATATATAGTAATGTATATCTCATATATAATAATGTATATCTCATATTATATGTGTTATCATACAATACTATAGGATATATAATATATCTCATATTATGATGTATATTATAATTATAATGTATTATCACACAGTATTATATGATATATAATAGTATAATATATCTCACAATATTATAATATATTATTATGTAATATATTATATATTATAATAATATAATTATTAGGTGATATATATTATATATTATAACAATATATTATAATATTTATTATATATGCTATAATAATATGTATAATATTACATAATATGTTATAATATTATGAGATATTTTATTATATACTATATACTATATTCACGATATTATTATGCAATATTATATAATACAATGTTATATAATATGATATATTAATGTATTTAAATTTCATACTGTATTATTACATAATATTATAATGATATATAATAATATTATATAGTATATATATGCCTCCCTGCCAAGTTCTCCTACAGTTTCTGCTTGAATGTTTCAAAGGAAGGGACCCCAGTGCCTCAGCAAGCAGTCTATTATGGCTCTAGGATGGCTCTAATGTTTGAGGAGGGTGTCATGATAGCCAGAGTCTCTTAGCTGCTAGATCTATCATTCTTTGCTTCAGATGGTGACTCGGGCCATTCTGCCTCACTTACGTCTGATTCATGTGCAAGTCAAGACATCACCCAGAGATATCATTGATCCTCTTCAGGACCAAAGGAGGAACCACCTGGCTCAGGCGTCTAGGTCTAAGTAGAACACAGCTAATTTGTCCTCACATATTTAGCAATGACATCCCCATTTGTCTTTTCTTTTCCAGGCTAAACATTCCAATTTCCTTCTAGGTGACATGGATTTAAGGATCAAGTCAGTGAATCTGGGTTCAAATTCTGGTTCTTTAGCTTACCACCTGTTTGACTTTGAGTAGGTGATGCAGTGGAAATTGTGCTGAGTGGATCAACTTTTTACCCATGATTTGGATACATTTGAAGAAGTCATCAAGCTTGGAGTGATAGAGTGGAAAACAGTCAGGACCTCAAAAGACTGAGACAGAGTAGAACATTTGGCTGTATTGAATAAAACAAAATTCTATAGGAACAAATATAAAGTCTTACGTTTGAGTATAAGAAGTCAACTTCACAAATATATGGTGGAGGAGGCATGAATAGGTAGCAGTTGTTCTGGAAAAAGATCTGGTGGTTTTAGTGGACCACAAGCTCCATATGAATCATTGATAAGATATAGCAGCCAAAAAGGATAACATAGTCTTGGGCTGCATCAAGAGGGCAGAACTTCTGGGAATAGTTCCTACATTTTATCTGGTGTACAGTGTTCAGTTCTGGGTATCATGGGTGAAGAAGTGATAAGGTGGATCTAAATATTCTGGAGAACAATTTAGAACCACGCTCAAAGGGCTATAAAAATTTGTATACCCTTTGACCCAACAATACAACTTTTAGGGCTGTATCACAAAGAGGTAATAAAAATGGGAAAAGAACCCACATGTACAAAATTATTTCTCCCAGCTCTTTTTATGGTGGCCAGGAACTGGAAATTGATGGGACATCCTTTAGTTGGGGAATGGTTGAACAAGCTGTGGTATACGGATACAATGAAATACTATTGTTCTTTAAAAATGATGAGGAGGTGGACTTCAGAAAAACCTGGAAAGACTTATATGAACTGATGCTGAGTGAGGGGAGCAGACCCAGGAGAACACTGTACACAGTTACAGTCACATTGTAACTCTGATAGACTTGGCTCTTCTCAGCAATGCAAGGTTCTAAGACAATTCCAAAAGGCTCACGATGGAAAATAACATCCACATCCACAGAAAGAATTACGCAGTCTGAATGATGATCAAAACAGACTATTTGCTCTCTCTCTCTCTTTTGTTTTGTTTTGTTTCTTCCTTCTCGTGATTCATTCCATAGGTTATAATTCTTTTTTACAACATGTATAATATGATAATATGTTTAACATGAATGTATATGTGGAGCCTATCAGATTGCAAACCATCTTGGGGAGGGGGGAGGAGAGGGAAGAGAGGGAAAATTGAAAACTCAAAAGCTTGTGGAACTGAATGTCCAAACAAAAAATAAATAAAGAACTTTTTAAAAAAAGTGATAAGGTGGAGGGTATCCAGAGGAGGGCAATCAGGATGATGAAGGGCATTGGGTCCATGACATAGAAGGATTGGCTGAAGGAACTGGGTATGTATAATCTGGAGAAGACTCAAGCGGGGTGTGATAACTGTTTTCAAATATTGGAAGGGCGTTAGACTCATTCTCTTTGGTCTCAGAGGGTAGAACTGGGACCAATGGGTGTGAGTTACAAAGAAGTCAATTCAGGCACCATGTTAGAAAGAAATTCTTAGCAATGAGAACCAACCTCCTCCCTTCTCCTCCCTATAAAGCCCATGTCTATTTTGCTGTTGCTCTGCTAGGCATTCTGGTAGGGGCAGGCTGCCCTAGATAACAGATTACAGAATCAGGTATTGGAAAGACCGTTATGTGGAAGAGGGCATTCGGCTTGGTTGGCCCCAATGGACAGAACTAGAAATAGACCAAGCACCTGGTGTATGACAATCAGCATTGGATGTTCTTACAGGGACTGCTCCATTGGTCCTTATCTACTGCCTCAAACAGCCTTTCCACCCTCTTCGATGCTGAGATCCTCTGACTCTGTGATACTCATTCCAACTGCCCTCAGTTTCCTCAGCTGTTAAATGGGAATTCTAATACTGGTGGTGCCCACCTCACAAATCTATTGTGAGAATAAAATGGGTTAATGAATGCTAATTTGCTCTGTAAACAATAAAGCTTTATGTAAATGTCAGTTAGTATCAGGCTGCCTTCTGTAAAGAAAGGGTTTCCTAAGCAGATGGATATTGCAGGGGGCATGTTTAACCTACTTAAGAGAATAAAGCGTGATTTAAAGGTTTTGGCACATTAATCGTTCGCAGGCAAATGGATGCTGCTAATTGCATATGAGTCTCAGCTATTCATTAAAGCAGCCCCTGAGGACCTCTATGTAGAAACACTTTGTTATAAGTCTGAGTGCTTGTATGTGCTTGCTAAACAGTCAGCTGTGTTTCTGTAAATATAGGCTCTAATTGTGACTTGTCGGTCGAGTAGACAAGCCTTTATCCTCTTTGGTTCTGATGGGTGAGAGCTGGATCTCATGAGGAAGTCATAGATTTCTCCTCAATGTGGTAAACTTCCTAATATCTGAAGATGTATGATAATGTGATGGAATTTGTAGTCATTGGAGGTGTCCAGTCAGAGACTGGATGTTCCCTTCTCATGGATGTTTTTGCCAAAGGGATTCATGATTCCATAGGAGTAGGAAGTCAAAATTGGGTACCCTAATTCCATGACTCTTTGAAAAGAGTGAGATGGAAAGGCTACAGACCCAATGTGTGGAAACAAGCAGATGTTTGTTTCCTTCTCAGAGCAAGAAGAGTCTTCACGACCAATAAAACTCAAATGAGCCCCCACTAGGTATTCATCAACAAATATGGCAGCTAGGTGGCAGAGTAGATAGACTGCTGGGCTTGGAGTCACAAAGATCTGCTTTCAAATCTGGCCTCAGACATTTCATAGTGATGTGACTCTGGGCAAGTCACTTCATCCTGTTTGCCTCAGTTTCCCCATCTGTCAAATGAGCTGGAAAAGGAAATGGCAAACCACTCCAGTATCTTTGCCAAGAAAACACCACAAGAGTTGAGATGACTGACCAACAACAACACATAGAAGAATTCAAAGATGAATGAGAGCTTCTGTCTCTGTTGCTTTGGACTCTAAAGCTATATAATAATACTTGGACCTCTGGGTTTTAGTGAACTCAAGATTTTAGAGCTTACAAAGTCCTGTCTGCATAACATTCTGGATGTAGATAGTCCAAGTATAATTATTATTCCTTGTGTTTAACAGATAAGGAAACAGTCTCAGGGAAGACTGTCATTCATAGTGATACCACTTGGGGCTGGGAAGTTCAGATCATGGCCTGCCTCCAACAGGAAGCCTTTTCTGACTCTCCCCCTGCCCCCCACCAACCCAGTGCTCTCTCATTTCTCAAATTGCTTTGCATTTGCTTCTCTGTATGAGTAATGCCCATGTAGTGTTGTATCCCCCCATTAGAAAGTAAACTCTTTCAGCACCTAGAACAGTGCCTTGAATACACCAGGTGCTTAATAAATGCTGTTGTTGAACCGAATCCATGTCCTCTAAGACGGCTTGATTTCTAACAGGGGAGAAAGTTCAGGGAGCCATGGAACTGTAATAGAAAGCAGAATGTGATCTGAACCTCAGAGAAATCAAGGCTTACAATGGATTGTAGATGTGGGGAAAACCTTCCAGACCATCTGTTCTAGTCTCCCATCCTATGAAAGAAGGAAGTAGTCCTTTATTTGACATTCCTGACCATGGTCATTTAGCTTCCCCTGGAACAAATGCAGGAATGGCAGTGATGGGCTAGTAAATGTTTAACAACCCACTCTCTGAAATTTAGGGAAAAAACATATGCATGACATTTTTAATTTTAATTTGTGTATTATCATTTTCTCTACCACTTTTAAATGTCTTAGACAATCAAGTGAAGAAATAAAGCTCTGTCTGATTTGTCATATTGGGCAATTTCTGAGGTGAATATGCTCATGTGGAGAATTTAACAATGGGCTTTCAGGAGCCAGTTTGAGCTGGTTCCATCACCCCCTTAAATAACAGGGAGCTCACTGCCTCCTTCCTTCTGCTTTCAGAGAGTTCTAATTGTTACAAAATTCTTTCTGTCATTGAGCTGAAACCTCCCTTAGCGTGAGGGAAGTGGAATGCATAAATCAGGAGGGAACATGGCTAGTGAGTGATCTCACTGCTGTTACACAGGTGTCAACAACACATAAAACAGCCGCTAGCCTGGCGGTTTGCTCCTCATGCCAAGGAACTCTCAGTTCTCCTGCCTCCTCCCTTCCCTTTTCCTCCCCTCCCCTCCCCTTGCCTAAAGGGGATGGATGGAGGGAGGGGAATGAGGTTGGAAATGGGATGGGTGGGGCATGGACCTTCCAATATATTCCCTTTTTCCTTCCTTGTCTCTTCTCTTTCTTCCTTTCCTTTCTCTTTCATTTCCATTCTTCCCTTTTCTCTTCATTTTTGTTTCCTTCCCTCCCTCTCTCCCTCCTTTTTTCTTCGTTCCATCCCTTTTTTCTTCCTTTTTCCCTTCCTTCCTTTCTTTTTTCTTTCCTTCCCTCCTCCTCCTTCTCTACTTTCTTCTCTTCTTCCCTCCCTCTCTCCCTCCTTCCCTCTTTCCTTTCCTCCTTCCTTTCTTCTTTCCTTCTTTCCTTCCTTCCTTCCTTCCTTCCTTCCTTCCTTCCTTCCTTCCTTCCTTCTTTCCTTCCTTTCTTCCTTCCTTCCTTCCTTCCTTCCTCCCTTCCTCTTTCCTTCCCACTATTTCCTCTCTATTCTTTTTCTTTCTTTAGTCTTTTTTTCTCTCTCCTCTCTCCACCCTTCCCTTTCCCTCCATCAGACTGTGTCACAAAATTTGGACCTGGTTTATGCTTGGCTCTTCCACTACTATGAGTGGTTTTGTTCTGTTTACTTCTCTGGGACTCAGTTCTCTCATCTCTAAAGTGAAGGGGTTGGTCTTAGAGATCTCTAAGGTCATTCAGGTGCTCAGTGGCTGAGCCAGGATGTTACCGTGGAGGCCTTTTCTTTCTCTCTGGTCTTTTCTCTGTCTCTCTGACAAGGAGACTTGTAATATGGCTGCCATACTCACACACACACACACACACACACACACACACACACACACACGATTACATGTAAATATTTCCCTTTCCTCTATGTGTGTGTTTTTTTTCTGGAGGGAAAGATATCTTGATTACATGGTAATTAAGGCTGTTTTGGACGACGGTAGGCAGTAACGTCCTCCCAGGTGCTTAATAGGAGCCAAGACTGCAGAGTGAGGAATTTATTTAGCATCTTTACAGACACATACTGCCAAGTTTACCTAAAGTCATGTCTCTGTAAAACTGGTTAACATGAGAGTTCAGAACATCAACAGAAGCTCCTGGACTAGTGAGAAAGTGACTGAGCAACTTTGCTACTGTGAAATGAGATTTCTACCTGTTTGCATCCCCATCAGTCTGTCGGTCTGTCTGTCTTGTTTGAATTCCACTTCTGGATGACATGTGGAGTGTGAATAACCAAGGTCTTATCCCACAGAGTAAGAATGCTCCTATGCATTGGTGAAAAAGATGGCCACCCGCACATGTGATCACTTGATGACTTTCCTGGCTCTGTGTTCATCACCCCATTTTGGCCAGGACTACTTAGGCTTGATGGCTCACCCACTTAGACTAGAGCCAATGGAGCTGCTTGACGGTCCAGGCTGTATCTTGGAAAGCCATACTCAGGCGGGGTTCCTATCTCATTCCCTTGTCTGATTCTATGCCTGGTACATTAGCTTCCTTCAGAGATTGGATTTCCTGTTCCTTAATGCCAATACACTTTCTATGAATACATCTCTGGTTTCTGTTTCAAGATGGCCTCCTGCCTCTCTTGCTATTAACTAATGCTTACCTGCTGTGGGACCCCATGATCTCACCTGTCAGACTCAGTTTCCCCATCTGCTAAATGAATATAATAATATCCTGCAGAGCACTTGTGATGATCAAATGAAGTAATATAGCATCTCATGGATGAAAACCACTGTGGACCATAATGGGAAGGTGTGGCTAGCCTGGGACCTGCCCACACTGAGATCATCACAGAACTCTTGAAGTAATCTGGACGGTGGGCTTTTTAGCTGGTGGCACAGGCAGGTAGGTTTCTTGATATGGTGACCTCAAAGGCCTTAGGGAGCTGGGAAGGGAGAACACTGAGGGGACTTCCAACAGCTGAGTCCCCATGCAAGCTCAGTGGGTCTGGGAGAAGTTGGCCTAAGGCTCCCTTGTTTCAGAGGAGGGCAGTTTTTGGCCTGGTGCACGTTTGAACTGGCAGCAAAGTATGGGCTCTGGAGCCTGTCTAGAGAGATGAGGGTGATAAGATTTCGCAGAAAGTCGGAGGAGAGAAGAGCCCCCTGTGACCACCTGGCCCAACCTATATCTGAATAAGAATTCCTTCTACAATATCCCAAGAATGTTGCCTTCCAGTGATGGGGAGCCCATGTCCTCCTGAGGGAGCCCCTCCCACCCCGGGATAACTGCTGGGCAGTTTGCCCTTATCTAAGGGGGTGGGGCAGGGGTGTCTTTGGTCAATCCAATGAGTCCTCCAATGAAACACTGGGCGCATAGCTTCCCCTTCAGAGCCTCCATTCTTGAATCGAGTAAATGAGATGGTTGGATTTAGGTTCCTTCCAACTGTAGAACTCTGTGTTCTAGCAATCAGTCAATCAAGGCATATTTGCAACTTATCCACTATGTGCCAAGCACTGTGCTAGTCCTAGGAGAAACACAGACGGAAAGGAAATAGTTTCTACTTTCAAGGAGCTTACAATTTATTGAGGGAGATAAAGTAAGCTTATACATAAGAACATGCAGAACAGATAAGAGGGAGAGAAAGAGGGCACTATGAATTGGTCGGGTCATGAAGATATCACTGTGGGAGCTGTGTCTGGAAGGAAGCCAGGGATCTAAGGGATGGAAGTCACCCCAAGGTCCCTGTCAGCTGCCCAGTTCTAACATACTATGTTCTATGGTACCTCCAAACTCTTACAATTCTATATTCCAAGTCTCCTCAAGTTCTAGCATTATGTGCTCCAAGGTCTCATACATCTATGACATTTTCTGTTCTCAGGTCCCTCCCACCTCTGATATCCCCTGTTCTAAGGCCCCTCCCAGCCCTGACATTCCCCATTCTAAGGTTCCTTCTATCTCTAACATGCTATGTTCTAAAGGTCTTCTCAGATCTGACATTCTATGTTCTAAGGCTGCTCCCACCTCTGACATTCCCTGTTCTAAGGTTCCTTCCCATCTCTGACATTTCCTGCCTTGAGGTTCCTTCCTAACTCTGGCACTATGTGCTCCAAGGTCCCTTCCAGCTCTAACATTTTCTGTTCTAAGGCCCCTCCAGCTCTGATATTCTGTGTTCTAAGGTTCCTTCTGTCTCTGACATCCTGTGTTCTAAGTAACTTTGCATTCTGTACATCTAGGGATCTACAAAGACCATGGAAGGAGTCAGATTCACCCTCCAGAGAGAGTCCAAGAAGAGAGGTGAGAGAGAAGGGCTGACAACTCCAAAGCAAGAAGTAAGACTGGGGAAAGACAGAGCAGGACAAAATGTCTCAGTGAATGGATGGAAAATCAAGGCAAGATTTGTGGGATTCATGAAGTCAGTTTGTGCTGGATGTAGCTCAGTGCTCAAGGGAGAAAGAGAATTGTAGACTCCATGGAACTGAGGGCAAACCCTGCCCAGTGGGGTCTCCCTTTTTACCAAGGGGCTGGGGGCACTCCTCCCTCCTTCCTGTTAGATATTGCCACCTCTGCATTTTCAGGGTTAAAGGAAGAAAGAGGACACTCGCCTGGGACTACTGGCATTTTTTTCCCCAAAGATGTTGTTTGTATTGATAGATTTTCGGATGATGCTCAGGCTCCCTGCTCCCCCCTGCCAAATCAATACCCCACTGATTGCACCAGGAAGGGCAGTCGATTGGTAGAAAAGCTGCAGAAGGCGTATTGGGGAATAGATTTTTCTGCCCTCTAGACATTAGCTTGAAATTCTTTGAAATGAGGGGAGAGCAGGCTTTGTCAGAAATGAAAGATGAAGGAAGTTAATATGCCATGCCTCTCTCTGTCCCCCCTCCTTCTGCTAAATGTCCTCATGTCAGAATGCCCTTGACCCCTAGTGGCAGATCCAGATGCCCTCCTAGAATTCTGGCCCCTGCTCTCTGCTTCTCCCATCTGCCCCCCCCCCCCCCCCCCCCCGCCCCTGCCTCATCCCAAGCCAGCTATCTATGGCCATTCCCTGTCTTCCAGAATGAAGGAGAGAGATGGTTAGGGTGGTGGAGCCAGCATTTTGTCTTTCCCCAAGAAGACCCAGAGGAAAGGCAGTTTGGAATCCTAAAAGGGATGGGCTGGTGGCCTACTGGTTTTAATCTCCTTTCCTCAAGCTCCTTTGCTGCCCTCTCTCTAATTCTGTCCTAGTGATGTCTAGGAAGGCCAAGTGACCTGGCCAAAGATGAAGATGCTGGGCAGAGGAAGTTCTTAGAAAACTTGATTTCCTGTCATGGAGAAGAATCTTTGACACAGAGCATGTTAGAATTCAGGGGTCTTTAGAACATAGAATGTCAGAACTGGGAGGACTCTTCGAACAGGGTGTGTTAGGTCTGGGAGGAAATGTAGAACAGGGAATGTGAGGGATGGGAAGAGCCTCAGAAAAGGGTATGTCAGAACTGAGAGGGACCTCAGGACAGGATAGGTCAGAGCTGGGAAGGGCCTTAGACATTACCTGCCCAGTCCCCTTTCACAGGTAATGAATCCAAGGTCTAGGAGAAGAAGTGCACTGCCCATGGTCACCTCATGCCCTCTCCTAATCCAGCCTTCTTATCTGCCCCCGCTCCCAGCTTTCAGGACAAAGCCTCCTGTTCCACCATCACTTTCAAACCTCCCCCCCCCTTCCTCCTACCTCTTTTCCTAAGCTAGGCTTTCTCCCTAGACCTTGCTGAAATTGCTTTGGGCACAGGAGTCCTTGGGGGGCCACCGATTCTGGGGATTCTCTCTCCTACTAATGTTTTACTTCTTTAGGGACCTATTTGGCCAGTGTTTGCTACTCTCTCTCTCACTCTTTCTCCCACTGTGTTTTTTCTTTCTCTTTACTCACTTCAGTGATCTTTCCAGGCTACGACTTTGGATTTTGGACTAGTTTGGGGATATGATGAAACAGGGCAGTCGGTGCTCCTCCAAGGATCAGGAAGAATCCCTACCAAGAGCGAAGAAGACTGAAGGGGAACTGGGATAGGGAAAATTGTCTTGGCTGAACTGGTAAGTGGAGTCCTTCTTTAGCTCCTCCAGGTGGGGACACCTTGAAGTTGCTGAGGGGAGGGGAGAAGATTTGTGGAGAACATGGCAAGTAATCGATCAGCAAGTATTTATTAAAGGCCAACAAAAACGAAATAATCCCTATTCACGAGGACTTTAAATCCTCCTGAGGGAACCACAAGGGCTGTAGAAATGCTGACGGCGTAAATGTCAAGTAAATAAATACGAATATATACAAAATAGTTAAATGCCGGCTAGTTGGAGGAAGGAAGGAAGGATGGACTCCAGAAACTGGAGGAGTCAGGAAAGGCATCATGAAGAAGGTGGTACTTGAGCTGTCTTCAAGGCTGACATAGGGAAGAGGAAGGAAATGTATCCATCCATGTCCTTTGTTTATTTATCTGTTTACTTATCTACTTGTCTATGTATTCACTCATTCATTTATCTATTCATTCATTTATTTATATTTTGATTAATTCATTTGTCTATTTACTTACTTGTTCATTAATTTATTTATCTATTCATCAAGTTATTTATCTATTCATTCATTTATTTACTTATTTATTCATTCATTCTTTGTTTGCCTGCCTGCCTGTCAGTTTGTCTGTCTACCTATCCATCCACCCATCCATCCATCCATCCATCCATCCATCCATCCATCCATCCACCCACCCATCCATCCATCCATCCATCCATCCATCCATCCATCCGTCCGTCCGTCCGTCTGTCTGTCTGCCTGCCTGTCAGTCTGTCTGTCTACCTGTCCATCCACCCATCCATCCATCCATCCATCCATCCATCCATCCATCCATCCACCCACCCACCCACCCATCCATCCATCCATCCATCCATCCATCCGTCCGTCCGTCCGTCCGTCCGTCCGTCTGTCTGTCTGTCTGTCTGTCTATCTCTCCATCTATCTATCTCTCCATCTGTCTGTTTACGTGTTTGTTTCTTTTTGGCCCTGGAGGTCAGAAATGGGAGTGATGAATGAAAGTTACTGGGAAGGCAGACCTGGGAGAAGGGCAGGTCCTGCTTTACTCTAAGGCAAGACTTTGTAGTGAATAGGACTGTCCAAAAGTGGAATGACTTTCCAAGGTAGGCAGTGAGTTCTCTATCCCAGGAAGAATGTAAATGGTGATGAGATAATCTCTCAGAGGAAGTTCTTGAGAAGGATTGAGGCAGCCTGGGCGTCTGAAGGAGATATGGTTCTGGGAGGGGGGGGGGAGGGGTTCTTATAGTTGTCTTCATGTATCTGAAAGGTTTTCAGCAGAGATCAGATTGGCTTTATGGGGCTTGGCTCTGGAGGGCAGATGAAGAACCATATGGTAGAAATTGCAAAGAGGCTCATTTAGGGTTGATGTTAGAATAAACTTCCTATTGATGTGAGCTGCCCCACAGCAGAGGGACCTTTAGGGAGGCAGCAGGGTCTCTAGCCCTCCCTGGCAGTCTTTAAGCACAGGCTGGGTGACCCTTGTCAGGGAGATTAGGGAAGGGATCATCATTGACATATGGGTGGGACCTGATGTTCCTGGGGTCCCTTCCAGCTCGGAAATGATTTAATGAAAATGAAATGATTGTCAGCCCACTAGGGGCAGGGATTGCCTTTTGCCTCTTTTCACATGCCTGGTGCTTAGCACAGTGCCTGTCACATGACAGGACCTTCATCAATGTTGATTGATTGGGTGATGGGAAGGGCCTTCCAGAAGTCATGTCCTACTTTCTTGGGTCATTCTTGGTCCTTCCTGCTGCTAGCCCCTTCCTCTCCAAACTTACCTTCTCCATAGGCATCTTCTCTGGACCTAGCAGTATGCATCTTGTTCCTCCCAATAGACTGTTGTGAGCTTTTTGAAACCAAGGATGGTCTTTTGCCTTTTCTTAGAAGGCTCCTAATATATGCTTGTTGATGAATTGATTGACACCATTGTGGATTCCACTGGGATTCTGACCAGTCTTGGTTTCCCCCAAAAGCCTGGAGGGCTGTCATTTAGCTTGTTAGGAATAGCAGGGACGCCCATCATCTCACTCCACTATGTCTAAAAGCCACTTTGTGGATGTCATAAAAATTGTTAGTTTTAAAAACTGAAAAAAAATAAATTAATAAATTTTTTGAAGAAAAAAAGAGGTGGTGGTGGGATGGTAGTGAGTCTTCTTCTAGTGAATGGAACCCAGAACCATGAGCCTTGAACTCTAGTTCTGGCTTGGCTGGTTGATTATTCATGTGACCCTAGGACAATCACTTTTCTTTCTTCCTTCTTTCTCTATGTACATTTCTCTCCTCTCTCTCTCTCCTTTATTCCTCTTATTTTTCTGTCTTCCCTCTTCCTTTCCCCTCTCCTCTATTTCTGTTTTTCTCCATTTTCTTATTCCTTTCCTTCCTGCCTTCCTTGCTGCCTCCCCCCCCCCTTCCTTCTCTCCTTCTATCTCATTTGCCCCTTCCCTCTTTACTGTCCCTTCCTCCTCTTCCCCCAGCTCTGATCTAACTACTCTAATAGTTATATAAAGTTCTGCCTTTTACTCGCTGCCCTGTTCAACAAAGTTTTCCTGATCCATTTTTCCTGGAAGCACTGTCCCATCTCTTGTCAGAGAGTTATAGAGTTTCCAGCTCCCAGGGCTTAGGCCACTGTGGGATCCTTCTAGGAAGAAGGGGGTGTGTTAGCTGGTCAATCAAGGAACATTTGATGAGCACTTACTGTGTGCAGAACACCAAGCTGAGTCCTGGGGAGAGGGGCAGGGAGCTGAGCATAGAGTTTTGTAAGCAGGGGAAAAGGGAGAGGTTATCTTGAGTAGTGATAATTGAGAAAGACTTAATAAAGTAGATGGTACTTTCAGTGGCTGAGGATTAGTGGTGTCTGTCTTTCATTTTCTAAAGAGGACCATGTACAAGGGTAATTTCTTGACTTGTATGTGAATTGGATTTGTGAGGCAAGGTTGCAGAGTCATCTTCCTTGCTCTCTTCCAGAGTCTTCGAAGTCCAGTGACAGGACAAACATCAGGATGACTGATGATGGTTCTGGATGCAGTGGATGACCTTGGAGTCTTCCATTTCTGACTAAACTCCAAGTGCCCCACAACACCTGCTTTAGCCACCTTCATCGTCATTAGGACAGATTGTTCTCATCCACCCATTCCACCAGGAGAAGTCTTCACATGCTTGGGATAGACACTCCTCTAACTCACAGATGGGTTTGAGGCTTGTCAGTAACCCTCAACTGGTGTAGCCTACAATGGGAGGAGGATTAGTATGGGTAGAGGGGAGGAGGAAGGATCTCCTAGGCAGTCAGAACATCTTGAACAAAGATGAGGAGATGGAAAGGAATTGAGTTGATCTGTGAACATTGAAAGGGCTCACTGGACTTGAGAAGGGAGGGGGTAGTGGAAGACCTGGAAAAAGTTTGAGCAGGGAAGATGGAGTGACTCTTATGGAGTTTAAAAGAAAGAATTAAGGAATGGACAGTAGGGAGTCATGGCACTATTCTTGGGGTGGGAAAGGAGGGAAAGTGAAGTTGTTTTAGGGAGACAAGAGTCATAGAATGTTAGAGATAAAAGAAGTCTCTCAGAACATAGACTAAGAGCTGGGGAAAGGGGACAACATTAGAACATAAAATGTTGTTGTTGTGTTTGTCCTTCATTCTCGAAGAGGACCATGACATCAAGATGATGACATGACTTGCAGTTGACTTTGATTTGAGTGAGGAGGGCTGTGCAAGGTTACCAACCTCACTTTCTTCTCCTGAGCCATCTGGGTCTAGTGGCCACATAAAATGTTAGAACTAGGAGGAACGTTAGAATATAAAATGGCAGAAGTGAGAGAGATAGGTGATAGATCTGTAGTTCCATTTGTATGGGGAACTTTCAGAGGAGAAATCTGCCTTTACCAATGCAGGTTGGCACCTTCTCTACAACACATTATCTTATTAAGTTGCCTAGAGCACCAAGAAGATAAGTGACTTCCTCAGAGTCCCATGGCCAGTCAGAGTCAGAGGTGGGGCTTGGACCTGGATCTTCCTGGCTTCTAGGCAGAGTCTCTAGTCATTACTACCAAGTGGCTTCTCAGTAAGGGACTTTAGACTATAGCATGTAGAATGCCAGGTACTGGTGAAACAACTTGACATGGTAGAGAGTGCTTTGTTTGAAGCTGACAAATTGAGTTCAAAGCCCATCCCTGCTGCTCATTACCAATCTGACCTTGGATAAGTTACTTCCTTTCTCTTAGTCTCAGTTTCCCCTTATGTCAAATGACAGTACTCTCAAGAGAATCAATTGGAAGAGAGAGAAAGTGGGGGGAGAGAGGGAAGAAAGAGAAAGAAGGGAGGAAGGGAGTAGGATAATGGAGAGAAAAGAGAGATGGAAGAGACAGGGAAAGGAGGAGGGAAGAGAAAAAGGAGACAGAGGGAGGGAAAGGTTTATAGTGAAAGAAGGAAGGAGAAGTGACTTGCTCAAGGTCACATAGTCAACCAACTGAGCCAGAACTAGAAAGGTTATAGAGTCAAATCAAGAAGCCTTCATTAAGCACCTACTGTGTACCAGTGAGATGAGTACATTTAGACATCTCCACTCCAAATATTTGTTCAGAGTATTTGTGCCTGTCTTGGGGTAGAGTCTTCTGGGCTCATGTTGGTCTGGTCAGTCAGTCAGATACGCTGCACCCTGACTCCAAGTTGGTGATGCCATTTTGGTCTTCTAGAACCAGCCATGTATGAGGCTCTGTGCTAAGCCCTAAGGATACAGAGAAAGACAGAAACCAGTCTCTGCTCTCAAGAAGTTCACCATGTAATTAGTAAGAGCTTAATAAATGCTTGTTGCCTGACTGGTGTCATCAAAATGTTTTTTATCCTCAGTCAAATCCTACAAATGACAAGTGTATCTCACAGCATCCTGTCAACACCAATTCCATCCAGTTCTTTGGTTCCTTCTCCGTAGGCCACAGCAGCTGCTGATCTTCTACTGCCATGTGACTCTGGAGGTCAGGGCACCCTAAGTGCTTACTTGCCATCTCGAGGTATGGATGCTCTGATCCGATCTGATCTTCCTCTCATCCAGGCTGAGACTCCTGCCAGTGGAGAGAGGCCTATCTGCTTCTGGGGGATGCCCTCCAGGGAGAGGGTCACATCTAGGAAGGGCACGTCAGCCCATGATGCACAGAAATCATCGGGACAGAGGGAAAGAGAGAGAGAGAGAGAGAGAGAGAGAGAGAGAGAGAGAGAGAGAGAGAGAGAGAGAGAGAGAGAGAGAGAGAGAATGTATAAATGTGCTTGCGTGAGTGTGTGTGTGAGAGTGTATATGTGTGTGTGAATGTGTGGGAGCATGTGTATAAGAGTATGTGTGTGTGCGTGTGTGTGTGTGTGTGTATGTGTGTATGTGTGAGTGTGTGCACATGTGAATGTCTGAGGAGGCAGAAGCTGGTTCTCTGTGCCCATGGGAGACTGTGGCTTGGAATATTTGGAGTAGAAGGACAGGCCACCTAATCCTTACCCTTTGGCGATCAGTGTGGCTAACATGCCATGTGTAAGAAAGCACAAGGGTAGCATTGTTAGCTCTCTGTGCAGGGTGGGGAGAGGAATAAGGATGCTGCAGAGGAAAAGAAGCAACTGGTTTGAAGCCCTTTAAGTGACAGATAGAGGGGTCCATCCGTAAATGATCCTGGAGGTAATAGGGAGCAACTGGCATTTGCTGCTCAAGGAGGTGACATGGTCAGACCTATGCTTTAGAACGACCACCTTGGCAGCTGAGCGAATGACGGATTGAGATGAGGGAAAATGAGGCAGGGAGAGTAAGCAACAGGCTAGTGTGAGGGTCCACAGGTCTGTACTAGGGTGGCAGCTGTGAGTGGGGAGAGGGCCCATATAAAAGAGGGGTCAAGGTGGAAATGACCCAATTTGATGATAATATTTGCTCCATGAGGTGAATGAGTGTGAGAAATGGAGGAGGATTCTGAGTGTGAGAGCCTGGGTGACTCAGAGGATGGTGGTTCCCTTGATAGTATAAAGGAATTTGGGAAGAGTGATGGAAGGAATAATCAGGGTTATTTTGGTCATACTGAGTTAGAAATGCCAAATGGCCATACTAAGGGGATCCTAGTAGAGAGAATGTTAGAGCTGGAGGGGCCTTAGAACAGGGGATGTCAGGGCTGGAAGGACTTTAGAGATCTTCAGGTCCAATATCTCATTTTGGACGAGGATAAGTCTGAGTTCCCCAGAGGGTAGATGTTTGTCCCTGAGTCACACAGCATGTTCTTGAGGAGGGGTAGAGCTGTAGCTCACACATTCTGACCTGAGCAGCAGCTCAGGTGCCTGGTGCATTTCCCAGCATCCTCTCTGGCCAGCTGCCGAACCCTCCAGCCCCACCTCCAGAAAGTGCCCATTCAGCTGATCCTTTGGAATTGGTCCTGGGCATCAGGGGCAAGAAAAAGAAGGGAAGGAGATGGGGGGGACAGGGATCATGGCAGTTAATGGCAAGGTGGGAGCCAACAGCAGAGGACATATGGGTCTGGTCGGGAAGCAGATGGGCGAGCCAACGAAACCGCATCCTACAAGTTTATGAGTCAGGCAGGTGCGCTCCCCTGCTGCTTTATGGCCGTGTCTTAAGGATTTCCCTTTTGATATACGAGGGAGACTTCTCGGTGGAGGCCTTCTCCATGGGAGGATGAGCCAAGCGGAGATCACTATAAAGCAGCAGGGGGCTGGGGGGGGGCACACATTTGGGAGCCTCTTGTTCTACATATATCCTTTGGTTGTAAATCATCAGCATAAGGCTCCGAAGAGATTACGCCACAGAAAGAAAACAATATAAAGAGGTCAGAAGCAGGCAGTAAAGATGAAATAGGTAGTTGCCTCCCTCTGGACACTGGAGACCTGTAGCTGAGACCTGGTAGCTCGAGGTCTGGGCGATGATGAGCCCCTTGGATATAGTGAACCAGGGGCATAGGGGTGTGTGGATACAGGCAGGGAAGATAGCCTTCCACCTGAGTCAATCCCTGCTCTAAGACCCCTCCCACTTCTGACATCCCCTGTTCTCAGATCCTTCCCAGCTATGACATCCTCTGTTCTAAAGCTCTGTATGTAGAAGATCTCTCCACAAATTCATAGCAATTCTTCTGCAGCTGGTAGTCCTGGGCACCTGCCATGGACACGGGAATGAAGTGACCTTCCAGGTTTACAAACTAATATGTGTCAGAGGCAGGACCTGAACCCAGATCTTTCTGCCTCTGTGGTCCATCTGCTACCACTAAGCCACATTGCCTCTCCAGCTTCTCTTACAGACAAAAAGTTACTGCTTTGTGCCCCTCCCCTACCCCTTTCAGATAGTCAGACTCTCCAATCTCTGCTAAGTTGGTCCTTGCATGATGGGCACTGGCTAATGGGAACCCTTGCCACCTTGCTAGTACCAGGGAGAGCCGGTGTTCACCTGCCAAAGTCCATACCTGTGTACTACTGTGGAATAAGGAGAAGGACCCAGAGCACCATTGTCACTGTCATCATTCCCACTGAAGTCAATATCCTACTGGTGCCATTTCCACCATCACTGTCTCATCATTTTCATCATCTTCATTGTCATTGTCTTCACCAGACTGTCCTCATCACTACTCTCATCATCACCGGCTCCCACATGACCACCATAGTCAGCATCCTTTCCATCATTTTGGTCCTCATCATAAGTATTATGATCACCTCTCTCTTCACCATCACTATCATCATCGTCTTAGTCAACCACCTTCCGTTAAGGTGAGGTGTTAAAGAGTAGCTAGATTGTGCAGTGGATAGAGTGCCAGATCTGAAGTCAAGAAGACTCCTCTTCATGAGTTCAAGTCTGGCCTCAGATGCTTACCAGCTCTGTGACCCTGGGCAAGTCACTCCAAGCTATTTGACTCAGTTTCCTCATCTTTAAATGAGCTGGAAAAGGAAATGGCAAACCACTCCAGCATCTCTGCCAAGAAAGCCCCAAATGGGGTCACCGAGAGTTGCACAAAACTGAAAATGACTAAAGAACAGTGCCACCATGATCAATAAATAAATTCTTCACTACAGTCCTGGGCTGGGGGTGATACAGGTTTTTTTTTTTTGTTCTCATTTTACACATGAAGAAATAGAGGCCCAGAGAAGACAGACATCTTGCCTGATCAGAGGTATGAAGTGAGCTGAGTCAGGATTCTCTCTGTTCCACCAGGCTCTTCTATGTTACAGAACTATGTCACTGTGCTAGAATGGGGATCTCAGGTACTGCTAATGAACAGTCACATCCCAGGTGTTGTCTCTGCTTGTTAGAAGTGGTAGTGGTTAAGAGGAACAAGTGTGAATCAGGAGCAGCTTGACCAAAGAGAAACAGATCGAGGGATGAAAGGGGTTGGTGTGGGTTGCTGGGGCTGAGAGAGTTTGGTGTCTGAAGGTGAGTAAGACAGGTAGAGACTCCTGGCAAGCCATCCCTGGGGGAGTGGCAGAGTGGGTCATCAGTGTACAAACACAACAAACAAGGTTGGGAAAGGAACATTTCTGCTGCTAAGGTGGAGACAGACTGATTTCTAGCAATGGAAGAGTGCCCATTCAGTAAGCCAATTGTCAGCTATGCTTATCAATTCATTAAAGCAGGTCCCTTAAGGATTTCTCCTAGGTAACATTGTGTTCCTCTGGTTCCAGTTTGTTGTATGTACTTGACAGTAATCAGGCGGAATTTAGGATAAACATAAGTCACAGAATGTCAGAGCTGGGAGGAGCCTTAGTAAATTTAATCTTGGAGATGGGAGGGCTTTTGGAACAGAGGATATCAAAGGTGGGAGAGACTGTCCAAAACAGAGATCATCACCTACCTCCTTCCCTTAAACTAACCCCTTCCAATCAATGAGACTTTTGACCTTGATGTCTCCCTCAACTCTCTCAATCTCTCTCTCTCTCTCTCTCTCTCTCTCTCTCTCTCTCTCTCTCTCTCTCTCTCTCTCTCTCTCTCTCTCCATAACCATTCAATTGCCAAAGCTTGTCATTTCTTGTCATTGTTCAGTCATGTGTGACTCTTCATAACCCCGTGGACCATAGCATGCCAGGCCCTTCCATCCTTTACTGTTTTCCCAAAGTCTGTTCAGTCTCATGTTCATTGTTTCCATGATATTGTCTATTCATCTCATCCTTTGCTGTCCCCCTTTCCTTTTACCTTCAATCTTCCCAACATGAGAGTCTTTTCCAATAAGTCCCATCTTCTCACTATATGGCCAAAGTATTAAAGTGTCAGTTTGAGTATTCATCCTTCCAATGAGTAGCCTGAATTAATTTCTCTAAGTATTGACTGCTTTGATCCCCTTGCTGCCTAAAGGACTCTTACCACAATTCAAAAATGTTGATTCTGTGGCACTCAGCTTTCCTCATAGTCCAACCATTTTCTTGTCAAAGATGTTGGAGTGCTTTGCCATTTCCTGCTCCAGTGGATCATCTTTTGTCAGAACTCGCCACCATGATATGTCTTGGATCTTGAAGGCATAGCTCATAGTTTTACCGAGCTACACAACCCCCTCTGCCATGACAAGGCAGTCATCCAGTGTCATTTCTACCTCCACACCATCCTTTGGATAGTTCCCTTCTCTCTACTCACTCAGCCGCTACCCAAATTTAGTCCACTATCACCACTCATATGGACTACTGCAATTGCCTTTTTCTTCTTCAGTCGGCTTTTACTTGGTCTCCCTGAATCTAAGCTCTTTCCCTCTCTAGTCAATTCTCCACTCAGCTACCAAATAGATTTTTCTAAAGGGCAGGGACCATATCACTCCCCTACTCACAAAACTCCGGTGACTCCCTATCATCTCCAGGATCAAATATAAAATCCTCTGGCATTTAAAGATCTTTTCAACCTGGATCTTATTTTCTCACTTTTCTTCCACATTATTTCCCTCCATGCTCTCTGTGATGAATGAATGAATGATTGAGCATTTATTAAATGCTTACTATATGCCCAACACCATGCTAGGTGCTGGGCAAATAAACACAAGCAAGTTAATCAGTTTCTGCCTTTAAGGAGTATGAAGTCTAACAGAGGAAGATAGTCCATTTAGGACATCAAGAGCTGGAAAGCAAAGGTGTGGCATGGTGTAGTCTTGGGAGGAGGGCAGAGAGTGGGCAGCATGGCTTAGAGTCACTGCAGAGTGGCTATATAGACTGGCCTTATCGCTGTTCCTTACTTGCAATATTCCAGTTCCTGTCTCTAGGCCTTTGCATTGGTAGTCCCATCTTTCTGGAAAGTTATTCCTTTGACTCCTGGAATCCAAGAGCTTCTTTAAGACTCAGGTCAAATACCACCTTCTTTCTAGATTAGCCCTTTTTTTTTTGTCCCCTCAGTGGCTAGTTCCTTCCTCTCTCAATTATCTTGAATTTTAAAACCCAAGTCAAATAAAACCCAAGTCAATTGGGCATCTTTTGGCCATCCAAATTTACTGTCCTTTGGAGAGGAGAAGGAATGGCATGGTCTTCTTTGGCAACGAAGGATGAACACAATCCTGAATTTTATTTGCACGTGTCTCATAGATACATATCATCCTCTCCATCCCACAGTGTCCCAGTTATACATATTGTGTAATCCTTTGAATGTAAGTGCCCATAGGGAAGGCACTTTCACATATTCCTAGTATTTAGCATGGAGCCAGGCATGCAGTTATTTAATAAATGCTTATTGATTTGACTGACTTCAGAACATAGAATGTTGGACTTGGGAGGAATCTCTCTTTTTCTCTTCTGACCTCTCTTTTTTCTCTCTCTTTCTTTCCCTCCTTTCACCCTCTCTCCCCCTCTTCTCCTTCCTCCTCCTCCTCCTCTTCCTTCTTCTTCTTCTTCTTCTTCTTCTTCTTCTTTTCTCTCTCTCTCTCTCTCTCTCTCTCTCTCTCTCTCTCTCTCTCTCTCTCTCTCTCTCTCTCTCTCTCTCTCTCTCTCCATTAGGAGCTTTCCCTACCTATGCTGCTTCATACCTGATCTGTACCTTATATTTTGAGAGTTACCGAGGGTTACTGAGAGTTGAAGTGACTTGCCCAGGGTCACACATGCATGCATGTAGAGGGCTTGAGCATACCCTTCCTGACTGGGAAGCCAGTTTATACTTCCTTGGAAAGGCCCTAAGGATGTAAGGGGCGGGGATGGGTTTATACTCTCTTTTAATCTCTCCTTTCTGTAAAACTTTATATTGGGCCCCATCCAACTTCAAGCTGAGCCTTAGTTTCCTCCTCTGTAGCACTCATCCCAGAGGGGCTGTTGTGAGGATTGAATGAGATAATAGGTACTGAGTGTCCTGTAGTCCAAAGTCTCTATTAGTGTGTGTGTTGAGGAGAGCAGTGCTGGCCTTGCTCAAGGTTACCCAAGGAGTTGGGGGCAGAGAGGAGACCAGATCCAATGCCTCCTGAGGCTCTCTCCATCCCCCCAACACTGATCTCAGAGCTAATCCCAGGCTTTTCATTTCTGTCCCTGCCTGGAGCCTGTAATAACCTTCTGCCTTCCCCGTCAGTGACGCTGACCTTCATGACAAGACAGAAGCAGCTTTCCCCAGGGCAACACGGGGTGCCCCTTCTCTCCCTCCATCCTTCCCTCTGTGAGCTCCTGGACTTGGCAGCTGGTTCCAGGCGGGCAGTGGGCACAGTGCTTCTCCCAGTCCCCCTGCCCCTCTCAGTGTCACCTCCGATCAGTGGCCGTATCTTTCTTGCTGGAACAGGACCGTGAATTTCCCTGCAATTAGAGTGAGGCCGTTGGCTGTCCCCAACACGGAATCAGATTAGGGGCCCCCTGTGCTGACATGCTGACAGGTTGGCCTCGTTTGCCATCAAGTTAAGTGTGTAGTTCATCAGAGCCCAAATGCAGCCAACTGCGGCTGTGGCTGCGGGGGAGTCCATGGAGGCGTTGCTTGGCAACCCTGCCAGGGTCCACTCTGTGAAATCTCAACTTTGCCTGTATTTATGAGAGATCTGAAAAGTGGAAGATACACTACTAGATCCCCTGTCCCTACTCTCCAAGAGGAAAACTGAGGCAGCATAGTGTAAAGCAAGGGAAGACAGCACAGAGCTGGGCAGGGTCCATCCAGTGGAGTCAAGTCAGTCTCAACATCTTCTAATGCTAGACTCTTAGAGTCTAAGATCATTAGACTCCAAATAAGAATCTGAACATCTTGAATCAAGGGAACCCGGGCTTAGATACTAAACAAGGTGGCATCTTAGAACCATTGACTTCTAAATCCTTAGTCAAAAATCATGGCAGCTTAGAACACTGTCTCTTAATCCCTTAGACTCCAACTCTTAAAACCCTAGACATTTAACTCATGAATTCTGAATCATAGCATCTTAGATACCAACTTCTTAGTATATATAACCATCAACTCAAACCTTAGAATCAGAATCTTAGAATACTTCAGCTACTTGAGGCATGAAACCATGTGTGGAGAATGACAAGCTCCAATTCTCAGACTGAGAACCATAGAATCTAGAAAGCATAGGCTCTTCTTACTGACTCAGAATAGTTTTAGAATTTTAAACTTTTAAAATACTTAGATTTAGGATCATAGAGTTTTAAAGCCATGGACTTAAATTCTTAGGTTCAGAATTCCAGAATCTTCAAATTATAAAATTACAATCCCTTAGGCTCATACACTCAAAACTCTTGAGCTCAGAATCATGGAATTTTAGAATCACAGATTCACAAACTTAGATTCAGGATCACAGAATCTTAAAACCATGGACTTAAATTCTTAGATTCAGAATTCCAGAATCTTCAAATTGTAAAATTACAATCCCTTAGGCTCATACACTCAAAACTCTTGAGCTCAGAATCATGGAATTGTAGAATCACAGATTCACAAACTTAGATTCAGGATCATAGAATCTTAAAACCATGGACTTAAATTCTTAGATTCAAAATTCGAGAATCCTTGAATCTCAAAATTATAGTCTCTTAGACCCATAGGCTCAAACTCTTAGAACTTAGAATCGTGGAATCTTAGGATCATAGAATCTTACTCTTAGAGAATTACGAAAATTTAAATTCTTAGATAAGGGAGCATGGAATCTTAGAATCAGAGAATCTTAAACTCCTAGAGAATCCTGGAACCTTAGAATCTTGAACTATTAGGGAATCTTAAACTTTTAAGCAATGGGTGATGGAATCTTATAATAGAATCTTAAACTTCTAGAAAATCATAGTTTTAAACTCTTAGACAGGATCACAGAATCTTAGACTAATGAATTGAGCATTGCAAATTTACAGAATCTTGCCACCAAAGACTTTAGCTCTTAGATAAAGGATCATTGAATCTTAGAATCAGAGAATCCTAAACACTTAGACAGAGGATCTTGGAACCTTAGATTTATGGAGAGAGACATTTAATTACATAATTTGAGAATCACAGACGCTTAGGATCATACACTTAGCCATATAGACTCTTTAGCTTAGATTCAGAATCACAGAATCTTGGAGCTTTCCACTCAGACTGTTGTAATCTTAGGATAATTTACTTTTAAACCTTAGACTCACTCTGAGAATCGTGGAATCTTAACCTTAGTTTGACAACATCTTAGAATCATAGAATCTTACATAGTTTGAGAATTAGAGGATTTTAGAATCTTTGAAGCACATATGCTTAGAATCATAGACTTGGAGACATATAGAAATCTTGGATGCACAGATGGTTAGAGCTCATTAAGTCATAGAATGTCAGATATGGAAAGGTCTATTGAGATCTTTTAGTCTAATTCCCAAAGAGGGAAAATGAATCAGTATAGTGGAATAAAATGATGAGAAGACTCAGCTTGGTATTTATGTGACTTTGGCAAATCACAGCCCTTCTCTGGGCTTATCTGGAAAATAAGTGGGTCAGAGGAATTGATCTCCAACATCCCTTCCAGCTCTGACAGCTTATGATTCCTATGACTTGTCCAAGGCCACACAACAAGTTGGAGACAATTATTTAATTGACTTAATTAAAGTTTGATTAATTAATATATAATTGTGCAGGGTTCTATGATACTTGCTTACGGAGAAATAAAGAGGAATAAGTCTTTGAGATCAAGAAATTTACAGTCTAGTGGAAGAGAGAAGAGGTTCTCAGAATTCATTGTTGTACAAGCATAGGACATGGTCAGGGAACCTGAGAGAGTGGCAGAGTGTGTAGAGGAAAGATGACACCTAAGACTCAGGGAATCAAGGGAGGCTTAGTGGAAGAAATAACTTTTTATTGGGTCTTGAAGAACAAATAAGATTCCAATTAATAGATATGGGAGGAAGGAGGTCATCCTATAACTGTGGTCACCTTGCTGAGGTCTCATGTATTTTTTTCTAGAAATAGTTTCATAGATTCCTTGAAGGCAAGATTTGAACCCAGATTCTCTGAGGGTTGTTATGAGGATTAATTAAGATACTGGAGGTAATTTTGTTGTCATTCAGTCATTTTTTTCAGTCATGATTGACTCTTGGGAGAGATACTGGAGTGGTTTTCCATTTCCTTCTCCACTTCATTTACCTTCAGATGAGGGAACTGAGGCAAATGAAATTAACTTGCCCAAGGTTACACAGCTAGTAAGTATCTGAGGTCAGATTTGAACTTAGGAAGATGAGTTTTCCTGACTCTAGGCCGGGCACTCTATCCACTTAGCTGCCCATATCCACAGTTAGGGGCTGTAATATGGGTAATGATCCAGAAAAAGAGACTGGGGAGGAACAAATACGAGGAGAACCAATGTTCCCAAAATCTAGAGAGGAGAAGAGTTTCCAGGAGAAGAGGGCAGTCCACAATACTGAATGCTGCAGAGGGAGTGAGAAGGATGAAAACTGAAAATGGCCACCAGATTTGACAATTAAGGTTCAGGTCTATGCCCCAAATCAATTAATTAGCCTATACTGTACATTTTTCTCCATTCACCTACAAGGGCTCAATGGGTCTGCATGGTATAGTCAAAAGTATGCTAGAGTTGGGGTTAGTAAACAAATTCAAGGTAAGGCTCCAACACTTAATACTTTTGTAAACTTAGGGAACTCAGTTTATCTCTCAGGTCTCAGTTTATCCTCATCTAGGAAATAGGGATAATAATATATAATATATAATAATATACTTTCTACTTAATAGTGTTGTTGTGAGGAAAATTCTTTGTGAATTATAAAGTACTGTGTTAAAATAGGCTATTTTTGTTATATGTTGTATGAGTTTTGACTGGAAGAAAGGGAAGGTGGGAGACTGGAGTAGAAGGCACTGCTATATGTTGCCACAATCAGAGCAGAGGGAGCAGGAAGGCCGAAGTTGCTGTTAATAGCTCTGATGTGGGCACCAGTTTCTTTCCTACTCTGAAGCTGTCTCTGGCTTTCAGAATAAAGCAAGGGAGAGCCCGGGCTTTGGGGATGGTTTCAAGGTCATCCATTATCCTGGAGTACATTTTGAAAGGATGGAGAACAAAAGACAGGCAAGGTTTTTTTTTGTTGTTTTCTTCTCAGGCAGAGCGGTATAGCTTTGGGTACTCTGGTTTTTGGCGTGGTTGTACCCAGGCATTGGTGTTTCTGTTTCCCTGTTTTGTGTGTGTCTTCCAGGAAGGTGTATGTTCTGAATTCATGCTGAGAGTTGCCTGAAAGAGACTTCAGAGATGATCTAGTTCAACATCCTCTTTATATGATGGAAGAAAATATGGGCAATATAGGTTAAATAATTTAGCCAAGAATTTTTAAAGAAGTAAGCAGTTTAAATAAAATTTGAATGCACACCCTTAGACCCCAAATCTAGCACTCTTAATCACCATGACTTAAAATAATGCTATACACAAAGGACAAATTTTCTAGTCTATGAGGTTAGAGAAGCTGTTTGTAAAGTGAACAGGAGTCAGGATGACCTGAATTTGAATTCCATCCTACCAGCTGGGAGTTACCTAACCTACCCTACACCTCAGTTTCTCAAGTGAATGGGTAATACTGGTAGTACTTACCCCTCAAGATTATTGTCAGGACAAAATGAAATAATTAAAATGCTTCAGAAACCCTAAAATGCCGTCGTTGGGGCTACTGTTATTATAACTGGTTGTGTGACCTTGAGGAAATAACTTAATTTCTCTGAGTTTCAGTTTACTTATCTGTGAAATGAGCAGGTTGAACCTCAAGGCCTCTGAGGACCCCTCTAGATATAAATTTGCCCTCTTTTCTTCCAAATCACCCGAATTTATCGAATTTACCCAAAGTGGATTTAGAGGCACCTTTCATGAGGCTAGCTTTAGGCACCTGAGCACCTCCTGTGCTCCATCTGGCATTTTATGAAGGCTCTGTAACCCTGAGCGAGACATAACATCTCTCTATAATATAGAGATAACAGTGGTTACAACATCTCTCTCAGAGGGTTGTTGGGATGGCAGTGTTCTGTCCAACCATGATGATTCATAATCAGTAATTATTAATAGTAACACAAATCATCATTATTATAACCAACAATACATTGGGCTCATGAGAGAGATCTGTGCACCAGTTCATGGGCAGTCAGGATGTTTGGCTGTTCTCCTGTGATTTGTATTGGGGGAGCTGGACCCTCGAATCTCTTTCTGCTAAGTCTAGCTCTGCTGATGTGCCAGACATGGGACTTCATCATTTTCTGTTCTTATTCCCATGGTCATTTTTCAGGGAAGAAGGCTTGGAACCCACGCTTACTGGTGTCTGGCTGAGTGTCCTGACAGAGGTCATAAATCAGAGTAGCCCCCACAGGTGGGTGTCTGAGCCTGTCCACCCAGGTGGGGCTGGGAAACGGTGCTTGGAGTACTTCCCCTCATCCCTAGTCTTCGGAAGTGCTGCTGGGGTTTGTAGGGTTGTCGTCAGCTGTGTGTACACCCACACAAATCAGGCTGAAGAAGAGAAAGCTTAAAACCAGCCAATGAACCAGATGTTTAGGATACAACGGATTAAATGTTGTAGTTCAACTGGCTGCCTCCAAAGCCATCAGTGAGTCAATTGGATTTGGCCAGCTGTTTTCAAAACACCTATTACTTCGCCAAATTCAACTGGTGGTTTTCAAAATTCAACCAGCTGTTTAAGAAAGTCCCTATTGTTTATATGAATTCAATCTTTTTTTTAAGATCCCCTGGTTTGGCTAAGTTCAGTTAGTTCTTCCAAAAAATCGTATCAATGAGTATTTTACTGCATACCTACTCTGTACTATGCACCAGGCTAAAGGCTGATGTTACAAATACAATATATGAAACAATCCTTAGCTTGAAGGAAATTAATTTATTGAAAGGAAACAATCAACCAATCAACCAATGAGAATTGTCGCTTGTGCTTGGCAAAAGCCAAGGGTTAATTGGTTTAGACCTGAAGATACAGAGATAAAAATGACCGGCTTTCATTCATTCTATCGACAAGTGTTCATTAAATTAAAAACAGTGCTAGGCATTGTTCCAGGTACTGGGCATACAAAGACAGAAAAAATGAAACAGTCCCTACTCTCAAGGAGCTTATATTCTTTCTGGGGAGACAAAATATGCATACATACATATAAACAAAACCTGTTCTGTTCCATTGTTTCAGACTCTTCATGACCCCATTTTGGGTTTTCTTGGCAAAGACACTAGAGTGGTTCGCCATCTCCTTCTCCAGTTCATTTTCCCGATAAGGAAACTGAGGCAAACAAGGTTAAGTGACTTGTCCAGGGTCACACAGACACTAAGTGTCTGAGATTGAATTTGAACTCATAAAGATGTCTTCCTGATTCTAAGTCCAGTGTTCTATCCATTGTGCCACCTAGCTGCCCCATAAACATATATGTGCCAAATAAATAAAGGTAGTTGGAATTAGGGAGGGCACTAGCAGCTGGAGGCATTAACAGTAAAGGCTTCAGGAGAAACTATATATATATGATGTGTACAGTGTAAATTCAGGGTAACTCATCCATTCATGCGCCTATTTATTCATTAATTCATCCAGTCATTAATTCATTTATTTGGGAGAAGGGAATTAGAGTAAGTCTTCTTGGATGTGGAAGTAGAACTAAGCATTGAAGGAAGATTTAGTGGAATAACAATATCAGCTGAAAGAGGTCCTTTCATAAAACTCCTCATTCTACAGAAGGATAAACTGAGGCCCTGAGAGGAAAAATAATTTACCCAAGAATAATTTGCCCAAGGTCACTCTGGAAGTAACTAGCAGAGCTGGAATTCAAACCCACATCCTCTGATGCCAGATTTCCCATGCAGCATAACTAGTTTCTGCTTTTGAAGACTTTCTTGTCTCAGTAAAAAGTCACAAAATTTCCAGAATCTCAAAGTTGGAAGGACTTCAGAGGCCATCTAGTTCAACTTATGCGTGAACAAGTATCCCTCACATAACATATCAGACAAGTGGTCATCCAAGTTTCTGCTTGAAGACCCCCACCTCCCTAGGGAGCTCACCATCTTCCTGACCAGCTCATTTCACCTCCTGGACAGCAGCTCTGATTGCTTGAAAATCTGACCTGATCTCAAACCTAAACGGACCTCTTTGTAACCCCCTCCCCACCACTGCCCTCTGGGGTCAAGTAGAACTTGGCCAATCCCTTTTCTCGACTTGCTTCTCAAATACTTGAAGACAGGTATCATGTCCTCCTTTCTCCCCATTACCCACAAGTATCCTCTTCTTCAGGTTAATTGGTCCTCAGATGACATGAACTTTTGGCCCATCACCATCCCATCCTACTTGTTCCTTCCAGATGCTCCCATATGATCAATATCTTTTCTAAAACATGGTGCCAACAAATGACCTTGATATAGATATGGTCTGACCAGGGCAGGGTATAGTAGGATTATTGATCACTCCCCTCTTTGGGGAAGGCATGCCCTTCTTAATCATACCCCGTTTTTTCTTTGCCCCATCACAATGACAACTCATGGGGATCTTGTAGTTCACTAAAACCCCCAGATCTTTCTCAGAAACTCAACTGGTTATTGTTGTTGTTTAAACAATCCATTGGTTGAATTCAACCAGTTTCCAAAATTCCACCAGCTGTTTTTCCAAAGACCTCATTGTTTGGGTGAATTCAGCCAGTTGTTTGAAAATACTCATGTTTGCTGCATTCAGCTGGTGGTTTTCTAAAATTGATCAGCTGCTTCCAAAACACCCTGTTTCGGTGAGTCCCAGCAATTTGTTTCAGTAAATACCCTCCATTTTGCAGGCTTCAGCCTCTTGTTGTTAAAAGACACCATTGTCCTGTTGAACTCCAGCAGTTTTCGAATGATCCCACTCCACAGCGGAGTTGAGCTAGGTGTTTTTGAAATTCACCCAGCTGTTTTCAAAATCTCCATTGTTTGAGTGAAACCAACCAGTTGTTTTAAGAAGTGGCCTCTTGTTTGTCCGAGTCCAACCAGCTGTTTTCAAATCCACCCAGCTGTTTCCAAACACCCTATTGGATGAGTGAATTCAACTATTTTTGTCTAAAAATACATGCCGGTTTGGCTAAATCCAACCAGTTGCTTTCAAAGTCCAGCCAGCTGTTTTAGAAATAGTGGATTTTTCCGGTGAATTCGACCAACTTTCACCCCCACCTGCGCCACCTCCCAGGCCATTGTCCGGTTAGATCCAGACAATTGTTTCTTTTTTTAATCAACCAAATATTTTCATTATTTACTTATTTGAAAATTTTATGTAAATATTTTACTTTTTATTTTACTTTATTTATTTTTGTGTTGCTGGAGTGAATACAACCATTGCTTTAGAAAAATACCCTCCTTGGTTGGCTGTATCTAGCAGGGGGTGAGTCTTTGACCTTGAGGTCACATGTGGCCCTCCAGGTCCTCAAGTGCGGTCCTTTAACTGAATTCAAACTTCACAGAACAAGTTTGAGTCTCTCAAAGGACCACACTTGAGGACCAAGGGGGCCACATGTGGCCTCAAGGCCTAAGGTTCCCCACCCCTGATCTAGCCAGTTGTTTTCCATATTCAACAGTTTTCAAAGGACTTCATTGCTGAGCTGAATCCAATCATTTGATTTGATTATTTGGTAGGATCCACCCACAGAATCAGTGGGGTTCAGTGAGAAGAATCAGAGGACCAGGGCTTAGAGGCAGCTAGGTGATGCTGTGCATAGAGTGCTGTACTCAGGCAGGAGGACCTGAATTCAAATCCTGTCTCAGATACTTAATAGGTAAACCACTTAAACTTATCCTCAGTTTCTTCAACTGTAAAATGGGGGTCATAAAAAGACCTACCTCCCAGGGAGGAATAATATTTGTAAAGCACTCTGCAAACTTTAAAGTGTTGTGTTAATGCTAGCTACTACCTGGGTGTCCTTGGGCAGATCTCATGGAAGAAGCCATAGCTTCCCTTCTCTCTCCCCCCTTTCCCCTATGCCTTCCTGAATAGGGGCAGGCTATTTTTTCTCTTCCTACTTTGGGTACTGTTGTGACTTCCTGGCATTTCTGTCAGGCTGCTTTCTACTGCGCTGGGGGAAATGCAAGGGGACATGATCCTATCCAAAAAAGTATTTGTTCGGTACCTACTATGTGCTAGGCAGTGATGATACAAAGACAAAGTGAGAAAGTCCCTATCCTCAAGGAGCTTAAATTCTATTGGCTGCCTTTAGCTAGTGAAAAGAAGAGTGGCCTGGGAGTGAGGAGACCTGGGTTCTAGTCCAAACTCAGTTAGTGACTTCCTGTGTTGGGAGGGAATGTTCTTGTAACAAGTACTCTGGCCTCACTATCCCAGAGCAAGATTGTCTACCTCTACTCTGGTAGAATTCTGGGGGTGGGCTTCTCTTGAGGGTATCTTTCTCTAATGCTATAGGCTCAAGCCCCATTCTGGTATTCCTCCTTCACAGATAGCTGCCAGTGATTAATGCCCCAGTCCCATTTAACCAATAAATATCAATTAGCTTTTACAAAAGGACATTTACTTTGAAGGTAATTGAACGAACAGAAATCCAAACATCCCTCTCTCTCAGCACTTTATGGGCACCATCTTACCTATTCTCCCTGGACAGAGTGTGTTCAGGTTTAATGAAGTTTACCCACCATTCATGGTCATGTCTTAATGCAGCATCTTTGCTGGATGAGGTCTTGGCTCGGCCACCATTGGGCTGGGGCCAGGAGACTGTTCCTCACTTCTTGAGCCATCGTTGATGGCCTGACCACTAAACCCTGGCATGGACTCTCTTCCTGGACTTCCTGGTGATTTATGCCCATGACCTTTTGAAACTTACAAGGTCAGCCTTCAATTGCCTTTACCTAAAATAAAAGAACTAACATCGAGACAAAGAAAGGAAACCCATGTTCATGGGTCAACTATGTCCTTTGGATGAGGAAGACCTAAAGTTTATCTCCTTATAACATTATCTTTTCTCTCACTGGAGTAGCACCAGTAGCAAGAAGTCCCTTGAAAGAGGGAGACCAAAGGGGAAAAAATGGAAAGTTATGGTCTTCTGGTACTCTTTGAATGTCAGCCAGTCTAAAAGGGCTCCTCTCTGTTGTGGGATAAACACACCAGAGTCAATTACAGAAAGTCTGCCAGTGCTCCAGAGTCCACCTGCGGATTGCCTCAAAGTCCTTCAGGATGCCTGTAAGGACTGGGCTCATTGGCCAGTCTCTTGGTATACTTCTGACCTTTCAATAGTGAAGATCTTTTAGAATGACTGAAGTCTGTGTTCCTGCTTTAGTAAGCTCAAGTCTGATAGAGTCTCCTTCTGGCTTTTTCTCCAAGGATTTCACAGGATCTTGGGATCATCTAGTCTTACTATATATCATGTCCTTCCTCTAAGCCTTGGTTATTTAGCACTACACCAAAGACATCAGATAAGGTGAGCTCCCAAGATTCTAATATTCTATTTTCTATGATTTTAAAGGTCCCTCCCAGCTCTGAAATTCTCTGTTCCAAGATCCCTCCCAGTCCTGACAGTTTGTTCCAAGGTCTTCCCAAGCTTTGGCATTCTAGCCTTCCAAATCCCATTAATTGCCAGAGTATTTGGTTGTTGGGGACTAGCTATAACTGAAGGAGAAAAAGAATATATGGGACCTGTAGCATATAGAACCCCAGGAAGAACCTTCTGGAAATGGTTTCTCTTTCAAATTCATGATCTCAGATGGTTTTGTTTTCATCTGTATCTTTGCCCTGCAAGCTAATAGCATAACTGAACATCGAGTACCATGGAAAGAGAAGTGGTTTAGGAGTCCGAGGACCTGGGTTCAAATGCTTCCTGCCCATGTGACCTTGGAGAAGTCACTTTACTCTCCTTGGGCCTCAGTTTCCCCATATGTAAAATGAAGTGGTTGGGATAGATGACCCTTGACATCCTTTTCAGTTCAAGTTTCATGATCCCATGATCTTGGTTAATTGAATGGCTGGATCTGTTGGAGCTTCACCTACTTAAATCCTGACTGTGCTCTGAGTCTCTGGCGAGGTTTCACCTGTCCCTTGGCTTACATTGTTGTATTCTGGGTTTGTGTTCTGGGCCAGGTGTATCTCAGGTGGTTCAGGCTTGGAATAGAAACAAAATGAGATCCTTGTAGACCATTAAACATGTAACAAAAGTTGCCTTAACAGCAAAATGGAAAACATGTTCAGTAAGGACACAGAATCATTTCAGTTGGACACAGTTCCCCTCCCTCCACCATTATGATGGTGGCACACTTGGTATATAGAGTGTGTCAAGCCTGATTAACTCCCACTCCTCCAGTATTGGGCTTTTATACTTGTGTAAACAGGAAGCTATGTTAGTGGTTTAAACCTTAATTCCCTGAACCAATGAAGTCTCAAGGATAATCTCATTGGTTTTTAGAGAAAAGTTGCCTAGCTTACATGACAGTGAACTTGGAAGTTTGGGCTTGGGGGTCTCTCTATGTACTCCCTATGGCTCACAGAAACCCCAACACAGATTTCCTTGGAAGACATTAGAATTTGCCTTTTTCATCTAGGATTTCCCTTGGAATTTTCAGAATTTGATTTGCATTTCAAAGGATCCTAAAGCTCCTATGCAAGCCTCTATGGCTAACAAAATACCAGATATGGGACAGGTATCATGTAATCCAGCAGAAAACACAGAGCTCAAATGCAAGCATATAAATAATCCAGTCAGCCATAAATAATCTAGATAACTTCCCTTTTCCTTCTTAGTGGGACTTTGACTTCTCCAGGGCCCCATGATATCCTTCATTCTTGTTGGCTGGTTGTTGTCCATCACCTTTGCGGAGGACCAAAATGATATCACCAAGATAGAATGAAATTTCAGTTTGTCCACCTGTAGCTGATCGGACAAATACGAGCTTGAAATGCTCTACCACAGGTTGTGCACAGATAGTTTGTGAGAATATTTGGGGTGAATATTCCAAATTTTCTCATCCTACATTTGTTTTGTGCTGTTTCAATTCAGCTTTGCTCAAAGAGCACAGCACCCTTTCTGATGTGAGTGGTCCTGTGCCAATGTCTCCCATGTTGCACAGTCAAATTGAAAGTTCTTGAGCCTACCTTGGATTAGAACATCTCACATGGGGAAAGGACTTGGGCTACTAGTCAAGCTATCACACCCTCGTAGGCTCCTAACTCCCCCAAAGAATCCCTATAACTTACAGCACTGCCCTGAAGGACCCCCTTGAAAGGAGAAAGAACTTGGAGTTGCTAAATAGCCTTTCCTTCCAAGAAGTCTGACCTTCCCTTAGGGTCTGCACAGTCCACATGACTCACAGTACTGGATTAGATTGATTCTGATTGCTCCTTCTCCAGGGATCAGCTATTCTCTGCTATGGACATGCAGACATGGAGTCGTCTTTTCAGGGAACCAAGTCCATAGTTCTGTGTATAGTTTCCCCTTTCCCCTATTTCATTTTTTTGAGGGAGGGTCTGGCATCCTCTGTCTTTCCACACCTCTGACAACTGTTCCTTCCCTTTTCCCAAGTCAACTGGTGACTCAGTGCCTTTACCATAAAACCTAGTATCTAGTTCTATGCCAAGGTGCTTTATATCTATGAATCATCCCCTCCTCCATAGAGATGGCCCTAATGTTAATAGCTCACATTTCTAGAACGCATTTCAATTTTGAAAGCATTTTCCTTACAAACAACTGTATGAGGTGGATACCTCAGGGGTACCCCAATATATAGATAAAGAACCTATAACTCAGAGAAATCTGACATACTAGGTCAGGGGACTAGGAAATAGCCATGCTGGAACTTAAACCCATCTCACAGATGAAAAAAAACTGAGGTTGACTTTCCCAAGGTCACATGGATAGGAAATGTTTGATCAGGAACTCAAACTTAGCTTGTCTAGAGTGAAAATACTGTGTTCTTTATCCTCTGTTACCCCCACAGGGCTGGACACATAGGAGGGACCCAATCAATGTAGAGAGAACCTTAATGAACTGAATTGTGTGCAGAACCTGGAACAAAATGGGTGGGGTGGGGAAAACAGGGTTCTGGCTCCATATTAGGAAGTCCACTCTTAAGGATCAGAGCTATCCAACAATGGACAACTGTCTGGTAAGGTAGTGAGCTCCCTACCCCTAAAAAATCTTCAGGGAGAAATTAGGTTGTTCAGAGGCAAGGGCAGTGTCACTTCAAAATCTTTATATCTCAAGGGTAGCTAGGTGGTGCAGTGGATAGAGCACTAGCCCTTGAGTCAGACTTCAAACTCAGCCTTAGATATCTACTAGCTGTGGGACCTTGGCAAGTCACTTAACCCTGATTGCCTCCCAAAAAATCCTTCGTATCTCCAGTGCCTCACATATTTCCTTACACATAGTAGGCAATTTGCTGAATTGTTTGTAACATTTATGAAGGCTGGGTGATTGCTTGTTGGGGATTCTAGAGAAGAGATTGAGATGTTGGACTACCTGACCTCTAAGGTCTTTTTCAGCTTTGAAATTTTGGGAATCTTAGAATCTCAGATTATGGAGAAACTTCAGAAACTTCTCTCCTCAATATCCCTGAGAAGTGGTCATCCAGGTACTTGGAATTCCAAGATCCAGGGTTCCAGGGATGAGCTCATGTCTTTGACATTGAGATGCTAGGGTCCAACAGTAATGCACAGGTCCTAAACCATGGGGGATCCCTACATGGAGAAGCTATGGACACATTGCCTGGAATGATTTCCCCAGAATCCTCCAGGACACTGGTACCTCAATGAAGTATTAAAAACCATCTAGGACTTGGGTTCTAATGCTGATTCTGTTGTTTTCTGTGTGACCTTTATGTGACTTCCTCCTAACGACTGCTAGGTAGTGCAGTGGTCAAAGTACTGGATAGTTAGAGGTTAGAGCCTTGGATACTTGCTGGCTGTGTGATCTTGGGCAAGGCATTTAACCTGTTTGCCTCAGTTTCCTTAACTGTGAAATGGGGAGCATAATAGCAACCTACCTTCCAGGGTCATTGCAAAAATCAAATGAGATGATATTTGTAAAAAGTGCTTAACATAGCGCCTGGCACACAGTAGGCATTTAATAAATTCTTTTCTCTTCCTCTCTTCCTGGGCAAAATAAAGGCGATCATAAAGTTAGCAGTGCAGTGGACCCTCATGGACATTCTAACCTGCCTCCCTCATTTTACACATTCAGACGGATGATAGGGTCATGGATCCTGAGTTGGAAGGAACCTCCCAGGTCATCTGATTCAACCCTCTTCTTGGACACTCGAGATGAGGACAAGAGAGGCTCAGTGATCTGCCCGGGCCTAGGCCAGAATTCCAGCACAGACCCTCTGACATCCAACCCAGTTGTCCCAGTGACCTCTGACATTTCTTTCAGGTTGAAATCTCCAACCCGGAAGGCTGGGGGTAGTGCTCTCTGCTCCAGAGATCTCCCTTTTTCCTCCCTAGAGAGGTGGGGGTGGCTCCTGAGAGGGTGGACAAGTAGAAGGGTAGCTTTTCACCCTGAGCTCTGCTGCTCTCACCTGGGTGGAAGCTGGCAGGGCCAGAGCCTGGGCCCAAGGGCTACCTACAAGAGCAAGTCTTTATTATTCCTGGCAGAGAAGGGAAATTTCTTTGTTCCTAGAGGCATAAGCCCTGGCTGGTGATTAATCAGTCCTAGGTGTTGCCCACTGTCGGTGCTGCAGGATTAGAATTTCTCCTGTGGGGGTCCCTCCTCCACTCCCCAACAGGGTCTGTCCATCAACATGGGGGAAGGGAGAAGAGATGCTGCCAGGCCTCCCTCTCAGAGGGATGTGAGGCCTGTTTTCCCAAGGGAGGTCCCTCTCCAACCGTCCCTCCCCAGCACGAATACACACACACACACACACACACACACACACACACACACACACACACACACACACACACGCACACTCACTCATACACATACACTCTCCCTTCTCCTGCCCAGCAAGTCCATGGAGTGGATTTCCCAGCTGGGAGGAGCCCAGTTCCTCCCCACCACAGCAGGGGCTGGAGGGGCGTGGGAAGGTGATAAACTGGTTTGGGGCCAGCCCCTTTTCCTGCCCAGCAGAGGGGGGGGCCTCCTTCCCTTTGTCTTGCATGTCACTGAAGAATGTTGATAAGTTTTGGGATAAAGGATGCTTTGTTTCCTCTGGCTCAGGCAGGGAGGGGAGGGGAGGGGCAGGAAGGGGTTAAAGTTGCCTTCCCTGCACATCCCCCTCTCTGCCATCCCCTCACTCCCCACTCTACAGAGGAGGCAGGAAGCCCTGATAGCCAGGACCAGGCTTGCTATCTGCCTGCAACTCTGGCCAATGACTTCACACAGCCCTGAGAAGGCTGGATCCCAGGAGGACAATGGCGGCAGCCACAGGGGCCAGTGGCACTGAAGCCATGGGGACTCGGGGCTAGGAAGTCACGGGGAGATTGGATTTAGGAATTCAAAATAAATGAAAGATATTATCTGAAAAATCAGGTTACACCATCAGGTATGTGGGAGCTGCTGGGTAGTGCTGGGAGAAGGGTCAGGGGCTGGACAGAAGGATACCTGGGTTTCTAGCCCTGGCCCTGTCAGTGACTAATTATGTGACTTTAGGGGAGTGAATGGTCCTCTCTGGCTCTCAGTTTGCTCATTTGTGAAATGAGCAGGTTTGTTTAGAATGATCCCTAAATTCCTTCTGGCTCCCACATTCTACGTTCTGCATTCTAAGGGCCCCTCTCCCCAGCCCTATTATTCCTTGTTCTAAGGCCCTCCCAGCTCTGACATTCCCTGTTCTAACTGCTTTCCCAGCTCTGACATTCCCTGTTCTGAAGCCCTCTTAGCTCTGACATTCTGTTCTAAGTCCTTTCCCAGCCCTGTCATTCCTTGTCCTAAGGCCCCTCCCAGTTTTGACATTTCCTGTTCTAAGTGCTTTCCTAGCCCTCACAACCCCTGTTCTAAATCCTTTCCCAGCTTTGACATTCCCTGTTCTGAAGCCCTCCTAGCTCTGACATTCTCCGTTTCTAGTCAGTGTTATTAAACTCTAGCACCTAGTCCTAGCAAGTAAGTCCTAGTAAGACAAAGCACACTGGTTGGGCTAAGGTTCATCCTTTACGTCCAATCCAGTTAAGGAGGCAAGGCCTAAACTCATGAAAAGAAAAAGGAACAACCTAAAGCCTGTGTAGTATGAGATCCCATGGGGCGTTAAGTGCCCAGTGATAAAGTTGTTCAGAAGAGGCAGAGATGGCTCCCGCATGGGAAGGGCATGTCAGAACCAGAGGGATGTTAGACATAATCTCATCCAATTTATTGCTTTTACCGAGGAGGAAAATGAGGCCAAGAGAGGGAAAGCTATTGGCCCAAGAATACACAGCAATTGCAGATGGCAAAGCCCAAACCTTTTGGCTCCAAATCCTATCACAACATGCCAGTGGCAAACAGTTTGATAGATACTTGTAGAAGATGCTCTGGGGCAAGCTCTGCCAACCCCAACTTGTAGTCTGGATCCTAAGAGGATGGCTGCTGCTTCTCCCCGTTCTGCTCTAGGGAACCTTTAGGGAGGGGCCTTTGAGTCCCCACTGGTGTGCTCCCCTCCACGATTACCAGTTAATGTCAATTAGTCAGCTAGACTCGACTAGCTTTTAGAACGGGGTATTTAGTAAGGTGATCTAGTGAGAACAAAAAGTCTGAGATATCCTCCCCACCAGTATATACAGAGTCCAAAGGAAAGTAGACACAAGACTAGAAAGCACATATGCATAAGGGTTGCTAGAAGTCCCTTTTTGCTCTTCGTGGAGGCACTCCTTTAGGGAGAAGGGGAGGAGGAATAAGCATTTATTAAATATTTTCTGTGTGCCAGGAACAATGCTAAATGCATTGTACATATGGTCTCATTTGATCCTCACAACAATCCTGGGAGGTAGGTACTGTTATTTTCCTAATTTTACAGATGGGGAAACTGAGGCAGACAGAAGTTAAGTGTCTCGTCCAGGGTACAAAGCTAATAAGTGAGCAAGGATGGATTTGAACTCAAGTATTCCCAGCTTCAGGTCCTGTGCTCTATCTGCTATGGTGCTACCTAGCTCCCTTAGGCGTGGTGTAGCTTTTTTTTTTTTTCTGGGCTTCTGTTAGCGTTCTGAAGCTGCCTTTCCCCAGTGTGTCTGATTTGTCCTCATGTTCTAGTACAGGTGCTGCTCCCTTCTATTCCTTTCTCAAGGATGCTGCTAGGGCACTGATAAATAAAAATGCTTGGACAAGGTCTTCCTGTGCTCCTCCCTCATCTCAGGGTTTGGCTGGCATGCCCCCAACCCACCACTAGCCTGCCAGACACTGGTCTTCCTGGGTCCGGAATTGGCTTGCAATTTTACATAAAACTCAGGATGCAACCAAGTTTCTTCTACCAATCTGAATATACTTCTTGTTCAACAACATCCTTTCTACCAATGGCTTTCAAGGACTTCTAATTTGATCTAGAACTTTCTACACCTAGTCTAAAGCCTGTTGTTTGATCCATATCTAGGGACTGCTCATTCCTCTGATTCTTTGACTCGGTGGGAGTATACCCACCTGTCTCAGTTAAACCCCACCTTTACTTGTGGAAGAGATAGATGGCATCCTAGGCAGGTTTAAGGGTGTGAACAAAGCTGTGGAGGCAGGAAATGAACCCACGTAACTGACTTAGGCAGTGGATAGTGAAGAGACCGAAGTGTTTAACAGTGAAAGGAAGGCAAGTTTGGAGTCTCATTTGCTAGGCTAAGGAGGAAGACTTGGAGATCAAAGTTATTGACTCACTCTACTTTCCATCCAAGCTTCTTCACTTCATGTTCAATCTCCTACCTCCAAGGCTTTGCCCAGGCTGTGCCCCCTGCCTAGGAATGTTCCTTCTCCCTCCTCATTTTGACTTCTAGGGATCACTTTGTGCTACCTTGATATGCCCAGTTGTTAGTATACACCTTCTGCTGCCCCACCTCCATGACCACGTTACTTCCTATTTAATTACCTGTTTACAGGTTGTATCTCTCACAGATTATAAGCCCCTTAAAGGCAAAGCAAGGATTGTCACATTTTTGCCTTTGTAACCCCATCTTCTAGCATAGTGGTTATCACAAAGCAAAGTGCATAATCAATTCTGGCTGAATTAAATTTGTTTTTCTCCTTGGCCTCCTTTCCTGGGGCCTCCACGCTAGCTTCTCTGGGATTTCTCCTGGGCAGCCCTGACCTGAGCCAGTCTTCTCTCCCCTGGCTGGAGCAGCTATGTGGTGCAGTGGATAGAGCACCAGTGTAGGAGTCAGGAGGACCCGAATTCAAATCTCACCTCAGGCACTTGACACTCACTAGCTGTGTGACCTTGGGCAAGGCACTTAACCCCAATTGCCTCATTCTGGGTCATCTCCAGTCATCCTGATGTGTACCTGGTCGCTGGATTCAGAAGGCTCTGGAGGAGTGAGGCTGGTGACCTGCACAGCCCTCCCTCACTCAAAACAAAGTCAAGTCCAAGTCATGTCATCATTTCTCTGATGGCATGGTCTTCTTTGGCAAGGAAGGACGAAGACACACTGCTGACCACTCGAGCCCACCAGGCCAGCCAGGCTCTAATTACAGGACTCAGGTGGGCCAGAGAAATTAGGGCCGATTGAGTTTATTTATGCAAATTCATTACCCAGCCAACCTGGAATAACAAGGAAAGAGAATTAAAGCCCCAGCAGCCCAATATATTTTCTGACGAAGTGACCTTAATAAGAACTGCACACAAATTCCTTATAGGCCGAGACTTAGTGGTTGTGTGGGCCCATCACATTCTTCTACTGATATTTATCACTAAAGAGAGAAGAGACATGTGGGAATTCCTCTCCTCCTCCCCTCACCTCCCCTTGCTTTTGTACTTCTTGGAATTTTGGTAAATGATTAGTAATTCATTTCAGTAAATGAATGGAGAAACCATAGCCAGGATTTTGTGGAAAGGATGGGGAAGATGATGGGATTGGATAATATTGAGCCATTGGTAGTGAGGAGGTAAGTGGCACAAAGTGTCTTCTTCTGATATTTCCTATCTATGTGACCTGTATGACCTCCTGTGCCTCAGTTTCTATAAAATGAGGATATTAGGAAGGGGGCCTCTGAGGTCCCTTCTAACTCTTGATCTCTGGTTCCATTATAGCTGAAAAATGAGGGCGAGGATTAATTCTATGAGAGGAGATAGTGTGGTTCAGTGGAACAAGCTCCAGATGTGGAGTAAGGAGCCCTTCGTTTTTAGCCTGCCTCTATTGCTTAGTAGCTATGTGAGCCTGGGCAAATCAGTGCCCCTCTCTTAGTATGGGTTTCCTCATTTGTAAAAGCAGGGGCTTGGACTAAATGGCCTCTGAAGTCCCTTGCAGCTCTAAATCGAGGCTTCTCTGAAGTAACCTGGAATTGCGGAGTTTTTTGGACTTGGAGTCATATATCTGAGGTCTCCTCCAGCTCTGAGATTCTTTGATTCTGTTGATACTGGAGAGAGATACAACTCTAGGGTGGGGATGATGGGGCTTTGTTGTAGGGTGCCAAAATTTAGTGGTTACTGACTGATAGAGTCAACCGAGGTCAGCTCCTAGTTAGCAAGAAAAAATATTTAACATGAGAAGCTCAAGATGTCTTTGTTTCCTTCTTCTTGTGGCCACATCCCACACTGATCTTCTCCCTAGGGTGGCTCCATCTCACTATCACTCCCAGAGGCAGTAACCTCAAAGCAGTAGCTGGTCAGCCTCTCCTAGGATCTCAGTTTCCTCCTCTCTGCCATTACACAAAACCAGCTCCTAGGATCTATCCCCTACGAGGGCCTTTTAGGATTAGAGAATAAAATGTGTTCTTCTTGGACAGCCTGGACTATATAAAGCCTTGAACGCTGAGCTCAGGAGTTTGGGACTTTCTTTTCTGGGTAATATGGTGCCTTGGAAGATTTTCTCTATCCCTTTCAACAAGCAGTTTCCTGGAATCCTAGGCTAGCTTTTAGGTTTCCCTCTGGAATCCTCCTGATGTCAAGAGTAATCCTTTCTCAGAGATGCTTAACCTTTGGGGTTCTGGGCTCCTCTGACTCACAGGCTTTTATCCACAGTGTTTTCATTCTTGAAATAAACTTATAAACACCTTTCTCTTGAAAGTGGAAAATCTCAACTGATGTTGGGATCCGGTCAATGAAACTAGGTTCCAGGTAAGTAGGGTTGTAAGAAAGAAATTCAGTTTTCCATAAGCAACCTCATGGAAGTAGGATTCTAGATAAGCAGAGTCCCATGGAAGATGAATTTTATGTAAATTGGGTTCTAGAGGATGTTGACTATGAGTGAAGTCAATCTGAGTCTGAGATAAACTGGTTTGTGGAAGGAGGTTGAGTTCTAGTTCTGGAGGATGCTGGGTTTTAGCTAGTTAGATTCTAGGGGAAGATATGCTCTAGGTCAGGGGTGGGGAAGTTGTGACCTCAACATCACATGTGGCCCTCTAGGTTCTCAAATTCAGTTCTTTGACTGAATCCAAGCAGATTTGTTCTGTGAAGTTTGGATTCAGTTAAAGGGCCACACTTGAGGACCTAGAGGACCACATGTGGTCTTGAGGCTGCAGGTTCCCCACCCCTGTTCTAGGTAAGCTACAATTGTATTGTATTTACTCAAGGACTAGGGGGACTGTGTGATAGAGAAGGATAGAGAGACTTCAGAGCTATGTATGTGAGAGCTCTATAGGTAATGAGATCCCACTAGGGGAGAACACCTTGGTCATCCTTAGCTCGCAGGATAGAAAATAGGGATGCCTCTACCTTTTGCAGGAAGTCTTTCCCAATCCCCTTTAATGGTAGCATCTTCCCTCTGTTAATTGTCTCCAATTTAACTTTTGTGTAGTAGAATTGATATGATATGTGCAATAGAATAATACATATGATATATGTCCAATTTCTGTGTACAAGATTTTTCGCACGTTGTCTCTCCCATTCAACCGGGAGCTCCTTGAGGGCAGGGACTGTATTTTGCCTTTCTCTGCATCCCAATGCTTAGCACAATGCTGGAACATAGTAGGTGCTTAATCAATGCTTGTTGACTGACTGACCCGGGTGAACACGATTCAGGGGCATGGTACAGTAGAAAGAGAACTGGCCTTAGAGCCAGAGGTCATGGGCTGTAATTTTGCCTCTGATGCTTACTACTTGTTTGACCTTGGGCAAGCCACTTTTCAATTGGATAAACATTTATTAAGCACTTACTGTGTGCCAGATTGTGCTGGGGACACAAAAAGAGGAAAAGACAGTTCCTGCCCTCAAACAACTTATAATCTATTGGGGAAGACAACATGAATATGGCATATACAAAGATAATTACAGACAGGAGAAACAGGAAATCGTTAATGCAGGGAAGACATTAGAATTAATGGAAGTTAGGAAAGGCTTTCTGTGGAAGAGGGGATTTTAGCTGGAGCATAAAGGAAACCTCTTTTCATTCTCTGGGCTTCAGTTTCCCCATGTAAATGAGGGTCTTTATTAGATGGGTCCCTTCCAGCATTAGCTCTGCAATCCTGTGAATCTGATCCCAGCCTCTCCACTCCCCTTCTCTCTAAAGCATCTTCTACCAACTCAGACATGATAGACTCAAGACGATTGAAAAACAAATAAGCAGTCTGAGTGGAACTGGCATGTTCAGATTAATGCCTTGTTTGGCAGGAGGAATTTGAATAAGGCTAGATCAGAGAGTGCTTGCCCTGCACCACGTCCATCCTCAAATATCTCTCTTTGCCTTCCACTCCTGACATGGTGCACAATCACCACCCAGTCATGACCACAGGCACTCACTCACCTAGACACTCACACACTCCCCCCATGTATATACGCCCACTTCCCAATACCTCCTAAATACAAACATCCTTCCCCTCTCACAAATATACACATAAATACATAACCCATTTATTCACACAGCAACTCCCATGCTCCTATGAGGAGGCCCAGAGCTCTCACTAAGGCAGAACCATTAGGGTTATGCACCAGGGCACTGACATCTAAGGGGAGCCCCTCTGGCCAAAGCAGTCCTTTGCCTTGCTAGCCCTTTGCCATGGGAACTGCTCCCATCGCCCTGCCCTCCTCCTGGTTTTTCCACCTCTGTGTCTCTGCCTATCACCTTCCCCTTACATAACCTTGGAATTTGGAGGCATGTTGGCATGTCTTGGGGAGATATTCTCTGGGGTGGGACCAACTCTCCCTCTGCTCTAACTGTACCTAATTATGGTGTTCTCTGTGCCCCCTTGGCTGACATGTCCCTGGGCACTAGAACCCCCAGTTACAAATCTTGGGAGGACCAAGGACTACAGTTGCGTAAAAAGCACTAAATGTGTGTGCATATGTTCTTGTGGATGGACATGCCTATCTACACATCTTCCACTTAGAATCCCCTTGTATATATATGTCCCAATGTAGAAGACCCTAATGCACATGATGCACATGCATAACACACAGATATATATATATACATGTACTCATGCATTCATGCCAGCCTGCTACCCTACCACCAACATTGTTGACCCCAGAACAGGACCTGATGAACGCTGATTGGTTAGCTGTGGCCCACAGGGCAGCTGGGTCTGGGCACTTGCTTCAGAAAGCTGAGGCTTTTGGTTAAGCCCTAACCTCTCTGGCTGTTCTTCCTTCCTGTGTCTGCTTATCAGCAAACAGTTTCAGGCCCCCGGCCTCCAATGGCTGCAGATGACACAGCATCGACTATGGCTTTCTGCTTTCTGTCTGCCCAACAGCTTTCTAGGAATATCTACCCAAATGTGGGGAGGCAGGACTGGGCCCAGCTTCCCTGGGGAGCCCAAAGTCAAAGCAAGTCTTGGCTCCTGGGGACACTGATGTGCAGCCCCCTTGTCCTATTGGCTTCTTTCTTCCGAAGATTCTGAGTGGCTGGAAGGCTCAGGACCCTCTCTGGGGAGCTGAGCCTGGGTCTGTTGGATTTGCTCTGGGGCAATGGGTCCCTCCATCAAATATTGTATAAATAGTGTAAATTCCCATCATTGGCCATAGGGGAAGCCACAAAGAAGAACTTGAAGGTCTTAGGGGACACCCATCTCCACCATGATATGCATTGTCCTACTCTCCCCTATTAATCCATCTGCCCCATAAAGCCAAGCACAGATGTGCTCCCCTGAGTACTCCAGGCCCAATGGCACTACTAAGCCTATCAAATAAGTTGCTTCCCTTCCATAAAAGGCATTACCTGACACCCTCTACCCCAGATCCTCATGTCTCTCTCACCATCTCATTATCTGGTATTCATTTCAAAAGTATTGTATATACACTTAAATTTCTGTTCAGTCATATTTGATTCTTCATGATCCCATTTAGGGTTTTCTTGGCAGAGATACAGGAGTGGTTGTGTTTCCTTTTCCAGCTCATTTTACAGATGAGGAAACTGAGGAAAAAAGGGTGAAGGGATTTGCTTAGGATCACATGGTTAATGAGTGTCTGAGGCTGGGTTTAGAATCTTGAAGATGAGTCTTCCTGACTCCAGGTCTGGTACTCCTTGCACCGTGACATCTAGCCACCCATATCCTTAAATATACACGTGTATTCTCCCCAGAACAATACCTGGTGTATAGTAGGTCTTAATAAGTGCTAATGGATTGCTAATAATGTAGTTTCCTATTGCCAATTCAGTAAGCATTTATTAAATGCTTGTTGCATGTGAGGCATTGTGATGGATGCTGGGAATACACAGATCAGCTAACAAGTTAAAAGGCACACGCTATGTGCAAGACACTTGGTGAGTTCCTGAGAAAATGTAGATCAGGTAACAATAATAGATAGCGTTTATATAGCACCTTAAGGTTTGCAAGGAATTGTAAACAGATTTTACATTTGACCCTCACAACAATACTGTGGGGTAGATGCTATCATGAATCCTATTTTATATATAAGGAAACTGAGACCAAGAGAGAGAAAATGACTTGCCCAAGGGGTTAAGATACTTACTAAGCATCTAAGGCAATATTTGAACTCAGGTCTTCCTGACTTCAGGGTCAGCATTTACATCCACTGTTCTAACCTAGGTGCCTCTAGACATCTAACATTTATTAGGTATCTACTAAATAGGTACCACTGTGGGGGGCACTAGGGGCACACTGATGATTTAAAAATACCTACTATGTACAAATACTGTGCTAGGTACTAGAAATACACACATCAGCCAATAAACATTTTAAAGCACCTACTCTGTGTTGGACACTCTATTAGGTATGGAAATACACAGATCAATCAATAAAAATTTTAAAGAACTTACTTTGTGTTGTGCACCATGCTCGGTACTGGGGATACACAGATCAGCCAATAAACATTTTAAAGAATGTAGTATGTGTTGTACATTCTACTAGGTGTGAAAATACACAGATCAATCAATAAAAAATTTAAACTACCTACTATGTGTTGTACATTCTACTAGGTGTGAAAATATACAGATCAATCGATAAAAAATTTAAACCACCTACTATGTGTTGAACACTATGCTACGTGCTGGGGATATGCAGGTCAGTTAACAATAAATCAATGAGCTTTTATTAAGGACCTACTATGTATCAGGGCCTGTGCCTGCAGGTGGAGATGAATAAATTACATGGTCCATGTTCTCAAGGAATTATAATTTAATGGTGAACAGGAAAACTCACATGAGGTGGGTGATTCTGAGCATGCCACATGCAATCTCCATGTGTCCTTGTCCGAGTCTTGGAACACCCTTCCTGTGAAGTAGAGCCTTATTATTGTATCTTCTAAGTAAGATGACCCAGGCTCACCGAGGAAGGGATGCTCCCAGGCTCACCCAGTGAGCCCTTAGGGTCAGGATTGGGCCTGGAAGTGCCTTCTCCTGACTCCTGGCCCTGCACCCACTTCTACACTATAATCCCACTCCTTTCTCTCTGTGCCAGAGAGATAGAAGGACCCTGAGAGTCATCCAATGAAAACAGTCTTCCTGGCTGTTTTTTTTCAGCGGTTAAATAGACTAACAAAGAGTTTGCTACTCGATGTAATCATTCAGGGCTCCAGTGAGCCTCGCACTGAGCCTGGAGCGCCCCAGCTCTGAAGGGTTGATGAATGATGTCATCAGCAGGGCCTCCCTGGAACGGAGTGGAGCAAGCCTGACTGGTATTTTTCTCCCTCTCACTGCCTTTCTGAGCTATCCTTCAGCTGGAAAGGAGGGCGCATGTGTTAGACAAAAGAATCAAGACTCAGGAAGTTTCTAAGAGACAGTCTATAAGCACCGGGCAAAATCAGCCAGGTAAGATGTGGGGATAAATGTGAAATCCTTAACTTGGATTCAAAAAATCAATTGCCAAAGTTGCAAGACGGGAAAGGGCAGGGAGATGGTGCAGTGGACAGAACCTGGAGTCAGGAAGACCTGAGTTCAAATCTCAGACACTTCCTAGCTGGGTAACCCTGGGCAAGTCACTTAACCCTGCTTGCCTCAGTTTCCTCATCTGTAAAATGAACTGAAGAAGTAAGTGGCAACCCCTTCAGCATCTTTGTGAAGAAACCCCAAATGAAGCTAGAGAGTCACATACAATTGAAATGACTGAACAGCAAAAAAGTGAAAAGTGTGGTCGTATTACAGTTTGTAAGGGGGAGTATTTTACTGGAAACCACTCCAGAATCTTCACCAAGAAAATCCCCAAATGGGATCAACAGAGAACTGGACATGATTGAAGCAACTCAACAACAACAAAAAAAAACAACGTAAGAGTTACTAAGGTTAGAGTAATCTTGGATTGCATTCATAAAATACTCAACCTGCTCAGCCCCTTCATTTCTGGAGCATTAGGTTCAGTTCTGGATGTCACACTGGAAGAGGAAAAGTGAAAAGCTGGAGCATGGCCAGAGGAGATTGACTTAGATGCAGAATGGAGGCCATGCCATGTGACAATTGGATTAAGGAATCGGGAATGTTCAATCAGGAGAGGAGATGCCTAAGAGTGGCCCCCAGAGGCCTTCGAGGGCTGAGGGGCTGCTATAGGGAAGGAGCATAGGAGAAGACCTTCGAAGTCTTCTAGCTCCATGCCCTTGGTGACTTGCCCAGGGTTTGAACCCATGCTCTTTGCTTTGTAAGCATAGTACATTTTCTATCACTTTACAAACAGACTCATTCTGTGATGCTCCAGATCCAGAAATAGGAGCAAGGCATGGAAACCCCAGGGAAGACTCTATCTGAGAGAACATTCTAACAATTCAAACTAACCCAATACAAATGGAATTGTCTGCTTTGGGAGGCCTCAGGAGCTCCCCATGGCTGGAGATCTTTAAGGAGAAATTGGAGGATCTGTCAGGGCAGTGCAGATTAGAGTTATCTGTATTTGTATTTTATTCCTTGACTAGACTGTTTGCCAACAGGGGTAGTGTCTCGTAAACTTTATATCTCCCTCGGCATAAACCAGAGCTCCAGATGCGGCTAGTACTTAAAAAACATTTGTTGAATGGATGACTCCTCGAAGAGACTTGTGAATAGGATGGAGACTGGGGAAGATGAGATCGAAGCCCTGTTCTAGCCCTGAAGATTGTGGTTGTCTCTTCTCAGCACGTCACCTCTAGTCATAGTTCATTCAACAAGTGTTTATTAAAGTATTTACTATGTGCTAGGATTTAGACAACTGCATGGAGACACTGAGAGATTAAGTTACTTGTCCAGGGTCTGAGCCATTATGAGTCAAAGGTCTCTAAAACTTCCATTTATAGTCCACCAGCCGCAACCTTTCTTGGTGGAGGGAATTCACTCACTGGAAGTAACCAGTATCAGGGAAATCAGATTTTTGAGAGACATACAGATACAGAGGCGAGAGAGGGAGGAAAGAGAGAAGGAAGGAATGAAGAGAAAGAAGGAAAATAGGAAAGAAAAAATTCCAGGTATTACACTAGACACTTGAGGTACAAAGACAAAAAATGAAAATGGTGCCTTCGCTCAAGGCTCTTACATTCTGCTGAGTGTAACAGGAGGGAACAGATTCTACTTGGTGATCATTGGTGACTAGTGGACAAGCCATTTCCTCCCTTTGATCTTCAACTCTTCCCTTTGTAAAACGGGGATTACTTTTCTAGAATTGTTGGGGGAAGGAAGTAAGCCTTTCTACAGCACCTACTGTGTGCCAGGTCTTCCTGTGTACCACCTAACTAGCTGCCTGGGATGGACATGTTTGTTGTAGAAAAAGTACCGGATTTACAGGCTGAGGGCCTTTGTAAAAACTGGTGACTTTGGACGAGGCATTTTCCCTCTGTTTCTTCATCTGTGTAGTAGGGATAATGTCCTCTCCCCAGGGTGTGTCCTGAGACTCAGATAAAGTCATCACCAAGGTGCTGAGGCTGCTCCTCTAGCTCTTCCTCGTTGGACAAGTCACAACCTCTCTGGGCCTCAGGGTTCCTGGTTTGTAAAATGAGGGGGGTTAGACTCACATACTCCAAGAGCTTTTCAAGTTCTAAGCCCGGGGCAGGGGGGTAGGGTGGGGGTCCTGTGATCTCTTGTGGGCCTGCCTTCCCAGAGCAAAGCAGAAGCATCTCTGCTGCCTCTCACTGAGTCAACCAGACAAGGATGAGCAGCACACAGCTAGTGATGTCCCCGGGGCCCCCAGAGGTCACCCATTCCCAGACACCCTCATGTCGAGCCTCAGACGCCAGAAGCCAGAAGGAAATACCTCATTTCCCAGAGACGAGTTCAGGCCAACCCAGACACAACCAAGTTGGGCCTGGGCCTGGGTCTGGGCTTGCTGCTGTCATGTCATGTACCCTCTCCAGAAGCAGAGGGGCTACCATGGCCCGGCAGTGCCCCCCTCCTCCCCCCACCCCAGCCTGCCTTCACTTACTGAGGGGAGGGAAAGATCATGAAGGACACCTCTCCTCTGCCTCTCTCTCTCTCTCTTTTTCTCTCTCTCTCCTTCCCTCACTCCCTCCTTTCCTCTCTGTCTCTATCTTCCCCTTTCCCTCTGTCTCTTTCTCCTTCCTTGTTCCTTCTCCCTTTCTCTTTTTATCTCTCCTTTCCCTTTCTTTTATTTCTTTTCCCCCTTCCTTCCTTCCTTCCTTCCTTCCTTCCTTCCTTCCTTCCTTCCTTCCTTCCTTCCTTCCTTCCTTCCTTCCTTCCTTCCTTCCTCCCTCCTTCCCTCCCTTCCTCCCTTTCTCTCTCTCTTCCTGTCTCTCTCTCTGTCTCCCTCTCTGTCTCCCTCTCCCCTCCCTTCCAAGTCCACCTCTCCTTTCTTCCATAGATAGAGCCCTGTGATTCTTGCCTTGGTCTCCAACAGGCAGGGTTCCCTGGCTGAGAGATGCCCGGGTTGTACCAGGGTCCTCTTCAGGGTGGGTACCTGCCTTTGGCTGTGGCTTTTTGTGTGTTAGACGATTTCCCAGGGAGAGTCAGGTTCTTGCGACTGTTGAACTCTAATGACTTTTGAGCCCAGCACATGTCAATAAGCTGATTTCAGCCTCCCGTGTTAGCAGGCCCTCAGCAGCCACGGTCACCATCAGTCTCTGAGGCCCGGTCTGCGAAGGCTTTGCCAAGCAAATGGCATTTCTTTGTGGCCAGGCAGGTGCCGGGCAGCTTCCCTGTTCTTATTAGGGAGCCAGCACAGACCCAGGGCTTTGTTAAAAACAACCCTGCTAATCCCAGGAGCTGGCACTACCAAACTGTTTTGAACTTTGCAAATCACTTTATTAAAAAACATTTTAAATTAAGTTAAAATAATTTTTTTTCAGTTAAAAAGTATTTATCTTCTCCAAAGCACTTTACCAAAATATTCACTCTACAAAATTTGAACCTCATAGTTAACTCAGTAGCCAGGAATTATACCTTTTATTTCTCCCATTTTACCAGTGCTATAAAAATGTGATTTTTATTATCAATAGCCACAACCATAGTAAATAAGGCTCTGAGAGCTGACTTGACCACAGTCACACAGCTTTTAAGTGTCAGAGGTGAGATTTAAACTCCAATGTACTTGAGGCAGACTTAGCGTCATGGATGAGAATAAGCCGGGAGACCCAGGAAGACTTGGATCTGAGTCTTGATGGTGACCTGGACAAGTCACTGACTCTTTGACTGAGAAGCGAGAAGTTATGCATGTCAAACTGCATTGGGAGAGGGGATTCCTCATATGGGAGCTCCCACAGGGCTGAAATCATCATTGGATCCCTCTGTTGGCACTTTCGGGTCTAACCTTCTACCTGCAATCCCTCAGAGTACCTGAGAAGTGTGAATAATTAGAATGAGTCTTGACTAGTTTGCCTGGATGTCTTCCATCCTGGGGCGTGATGAGGTCATGGTGAAGACTATTAAGATTCATAGCCCTTCAGACTTTTGATGGACCTTAGAGGTCACCAAATCCAACATACTTATTTTACATCTGAGGAAACTGAGGCCCAGAGAGGAGAAGGTCACATAATGAGGCAGGATTAGAATATCTGTGTGACCTTAAAAATGGTCTCTTCCTCCAGACTTTGTAAAATGAAGCTAAGGGGCTTTATGATAGGGTGGAGAAAGGGCCATCCACAGAATCAGGAAGGGAAAACACTAGCAGCTAGAGGTGGGGATGAGGGAACCAGAAGAGGCCCCTGACAGAAGGCTGGATTTTCCCGAGTCTCAAAGGAAGTTATGAGGTAGAGGTGAGGGGCTAGAACATCTAGGCATGGAGCACAGCCAGTGCAAAGGCACGGAGGTGGGAGATGAAGTATTGGGTTCAAAGAATAACAAGTAAGTCAAGTTTCTGTATTGTAGGGATGATTGAAGGGAGTAAAGTGTAAGAAAACTAGAAAGGTAGGTAAGAGCCAGAAGTGAAAATCAGTTTGGGGAGGTTTCCAGAGAAGGAGCAAGTCAGAAAGCAGTTGGAACCAAGTAGGAAGAAGGGCTATGGCTGCAGCATAAATGGCTTCTTAAGACAAGGCAAGACTAGGCCATAAAGCCAATGAAAAGATTTTTCTTTATTATTTCAAGAGTCTGCAAAGCTTAAAAGTATTATAGTTAGGAGCTGTTAATATTACTAAGGTTTACAAAGCTCTTTGCATGTATTTTCTCATTCAATTCTCTGGATAGTTTTATGTGATGGGAGCTATTATGAGTCCCATGTTACAGGTGAGAAAACTGAGACTCATGTAGAGGGGACTTGCCCAAGGTCATGAGATGAGGCTTGGTCTCACGTCTTCCAAGGCAGTTTAGTGCCTTCTAAATCTATGATGTTTATTTTAGGGACTCAGGTCAGGTTACTTACCCAGGGCTCACCCTTAGCTAAGTCCACTTAAATCCTCATTCCAAGACTAGTTCCCTATAGATGGGACTTGGTTTTCCCCATAGGACTGAAAGCTGGAAGATATTTTGGCTAGCCCAACCTTTTTATTTTACGAATGAAGAAACTGAGGTACCCAACGGGAAGTGACTTGCTGTCTATGTGGCTCCCAGTTCCAGCACTCGATCCTCCATGCTAGGAAATGGGGGGGAGAGCCAGGATTCCACCCCAGGTGTCTAGTCCTGACCCAGGGTCAATACTCTTTCCATGGCGACCAGGCTGCCTCTCATGCAAATCATATGCAAACATCCCCAGCACACGCAGGCGCAGTTGCAAGACCCCAATTGGGAGAGGGGGAGATTGTCTCGTTTGAATGCTCCCCTTCATTAATTTCCCTGCTGTACTACATTACTCATGGATAATTAAGAGTGAGCTATTAATACAACATTTGATATTCAAGAGCACTGGAGAAGAGAACGATAAGTCAAGGAATCATCTCCTACAAGACGTTGCTTCAGCGGGAAGATGAGAGCCCCTGGCCCCCTGGTGCAGATTCTATTTCCTCTGCAACCTGGGGCTGAGAGTGGCATTTGTGGGCCTGGGGTCCCAGCAAAGGGCCGATTCAAGTCCCATCTCAGATCCGTACTGGCAGGGTCACCATGGACAAATCACTCGACTTCCCTGGGTCTCAGTTTCTCTATCTGTTCAATGAGAGGACCACAGCTCTAGGTCTTTGGTTGATTGCCTTAGTTCAGATCCCAGCTCTGACCTTACTGCTGCGTGCACATGACCTTGGGGAAATAATTTACCTTCTGTCAGTTTCCTCATTTGTAAAAGGAAGAAGTTAATTCCCATGGCCTCTAAGGTATTTTCTAACTTTAGAACAAGGAATCTATGGTTCCTCCTTTTTGAGAGCTCATAGCCTCTCTAAATCTATCTATGGAGCCCAGGTCAAGAGCCTCAGGTTACCATTTCCTTTATGGATGATGTTGAGCTCGACATTTCCCTAAAATGAGGGGCAGAGATGAGCCAGCCTTTGAGATCTCCCTCTATTTTCACATTCTGTGAAGCTCTGATTGGGGGAAAACAGCTGTGATTGGGGAGGCACCCCAGTCTCTGCCTGGGCCTCTGAAGACTTTGGTTTTTCTGTCTGGAAGGGGTTGACGGGGATCAAATTAATGGTGGGAGGGTGGGAGCCAGCTCCTCTCCTGCACTCAGTCTGGACTTGCCCCCTCCCACCCACAGGAGCCCATTAGAAAACATCAGTCACTGGAGGCCCCCAGTCCCTGCCCAGGGCAGACATAACAAATGACCCGTCTCGGTATCTCCCTCACCTCCTCCTCCCTGGCCTTGGTGTCTTTCCTTCCAGTGCCTCCCCCAGGTCTCCTTAGATTGCCTCAAACATTGGGGAGGGGGGTTCTTATGCTTTATTGAACCCCCTCCCCATGACTCCCATCTCCTGGGAAGGTGATGGGATAGTTACCAGCTGTCTGGGTGAGCAGGGACGGCACCAGGGGCCTCCTGCCCCTTCTCCTCCCAGGCCCCAGAGGATATGTCTGCAGGGATGCCTGCTTGTGTGTGTGTGTGTGGGGCAGGGGAGGAAGGTGCACAGGGTGAATATACCTGGGGGGAGGGAACACCTCCAAGAGCTGAGGCTGTTGGGGGAGACAGGCTGTCAAAGAGGCATCCTGGGAGTCAAGATCACAGGCATAAACCATGTCAGTGATGGAAGGCAGCTTAGAGATCATCTTACCCACCCCCCTCATTGCACAGAGGGATCTGGGGGCCAGGCCTGGCTGGCTCCTACAAACCACTGCGCAAGCTCATGGTTACCCAGATAGTTTCACAACTTGGCTCATTCTCTCTTGTATCACACTGATGAGAATCCATGTCTCAGCTCCACTAGGAGGAGGTCAAGGCCTATGCCTGCTCCTCTCAACACCCTGGATCTCAAGTGCCCAACCCAGGACCCAGATGGATAAGCCTTGGTTGAACTGGCTTCAGGCAACTGGTTTCTCCTTCCTTGCTTACATTTTAATGGGGGTACTATCCAGGGATCTTTCTGTCTTTCCATGTCCTAAACTCCTACCAGCTCAAGGTCCAAGGTCCTTCCAATGAGGATACTCTGTGTTTTAAGTATTGTCCTAAGCTCCTTCCATGTCGGAATCTATCTTCTAAGTTCTCTCATGGCTCTGACATGATCTAAGGTCTTTCTCAGCTCTGACATTCTGTGTGCTAGAGCTTCTACCAACTCTGACATTCCATATTCTAGGGTTCCTTCTAGCTCTGATTCTATGTTCTAAGGTCCCTCCCCCTACTGACATTCTATGTTCTAAGGTATCTTCTAGCTCTGGAATTTGTTCTCTGATCTCTTCTCACTCTAACATTCTCTTTTTCTTTCATTCAGAGACCTTGCTTGCTGGAACACATTAGAGTTCCCAGATTCCCTATTCTACCCATCATCTTATTCCATATCTACAATCACCCTCAGAGGTCAACAGGAATTAGCAGGGTAGGGACTTTACTCACATTCACAAATGAGGAAACTGAGGCACCTCCTGGTAAAGTATCTTACTTTGTAGTCACAGGGTAAGTGGAGGAGCAGGGCCTAGATCCTAGCATTAGGTCTTCTCAGAAGCATTTGGGAAGCCTCCTTCTGGGAAGCTGGAGGACAAGCCCATTAGGGATGGAGACCAGCTAATCTTCGCATTGTGGGTGAGTGGAAGGGTAATCCTTGATAGATCCATACACTGTTAGCCTGAAAGTTTCCTTAGAGATCCCGTCAAACATCCCCTTCATTTAAAATAAAGTGATTTTTAATGCCTTTTATTTCTGAATTCATCCCTCCCTAGCTCACTTGCCCTTGTAACCAAGAACACAATTGAAAGACAAAAATCAGTTTAGCGAAACCAATGAACCCTTCAGCAGAGTCTGCACTACATCACACCCATAGGGCTTCCCCACCTTGGCTAAGATGGGAAGGAGGTTCCCTTTGTCACCTGTTCTCTTAGACCAAGCGTTGCCATTGTAACAACACAGCCTTTAGCTCCTTTTTGGCCAATCTTTCCATTGACATGGGTGTGACCATTGTGTACACTGATCTTGGTTCTGCACACTTCACTCTGCATCAGTTCATGAGTCTTCCCATGTTCTGCCGTCTTCGCATTCAGCTTTGCTTAGAGTGCAGTAATGTTCTAGTACATCCAAGTATCACGACCGCTTTAGTTATTCCCTAAACATCTCTTGTTTTCTGTTCTCTGGTGACAAAAAAGATGATGCAGCAAAGTTTAGTGTTTAGGCATCTCTTTTAGAGAATCATAGACCTAGAACCTGAAGAGACCTTGGAGGCTGCCTCATTTTACAGAGGGGAAACTGAGGTCTTGAGAAGGGACGTTATGTGCCTAAGGTCACATGAGGAGTATCAGAGGCAGGATTTGGACTCAGTTCTTTCTAATTTGAAATCCTGTGCTCTTCCCACTGTGGTACACTCTCAGAGTCGTGCCATTGTAAAGTACGAGAGGACAAGAGACAGAATTTAAACTTAGGTCTTCCCGATTCTAATTTTAGCTCTCTATCCACCGAACCACATTTCTCTCTCTTCCCACTGTTCACCCTCTTTCCTTCTCTCTTCCCCACTTTTCTCTCTTTTCCTGCTCTCTTCCTCTTTCTTCCCTCCTCTCTCTTCCTTCTTTCACTCTCCCTCTTTCCCTTCTTTTTTCTCTCTCTCCTCATTCTGTTCCTCTCTCTCTCTGTCTCTGTCTCTCTCTCTGTCTCTCTGTCTCTATCTGTCCCCTCCTCTGTCTGTCTGTCTGTCTCTGCTTCTGTTTCTGTCTCTGTCTCTCTTTCTCTCTCCAGACAATCTCCCATCCAAACAAGAATCAAACTCAAACCAAGATCAGTCATTTGAAGGCTAGTATGGCTATAGGTAAAACATTTCATTTTAGATTTTTACAGAGGAAGAAACCAAAGCCTTGAAAGGAGAATAAATTTGTTTGTCATCCCAGGTTAGCAAAAGGCAGAAACAGAATTTGAACCCATACCTGTTGCTCCAAGTTCTGTGCTTTTATCTTCTTCCAAATGCCCAGGCGTCACTCTATGCAGGTGGGGAATTCATATCCTGTGAGTGGGAAGGCTGTAGTAAATTTGTGGCTGCTGAAGACAAAGGGGCAGGTTCCCAATCCAAATGTCTGAGACTTGAGGACACCAGATAGATATGGGGAGACAAAAGAGCTCCCGCCTCAATCTGGTCCCAGTGAGTAAACTAGCTGCTAGCTCTGGGCACTGCTGGCCTTACAAGAGATAAAATTCAATAACTCGGTATGCCTGAATGCCAGCCTGGCCTGGCCTCACTCCTCTGGGGCCTGAAGCCTCGACTCATTAGGCCTCAGGCTGAGGGCAGGTTTCTATCTTAGCCCCTTTAATTCAGTACATTCGCCATGGACTACTGGCCACATGTCAGGTTCAAGTGTAAGCCAGGCTAACGAGGAAGGGGGGCTGGGGGCAGAAAACAGCTCCTTCATTTAGAGAGGAGATCTGAGTAGGGGATCTCTTAGAGAGTCAGTCATACAAGGCAGAGGGGAAACCAAGACTTGGTACAGTGTAAAGAATGTGAAATTTTGTCATTGAAAGACTGGTTTTAAAGATTACCTTCATTACTTCTTACCTGGGAGCCCTTAGACAAATCATTCTGGGTTTGGGGTTCTTGGGAAGAAGGAGTGGGGAGTGGAGGTGGGTTGGACCAAATGACCTCCATTGTCGAGCAGAGAGTGAAAAGAGCACTGGATTAGGAATTGAGGACCTGACTTCAAATCTTGTCTCTGCTACTTGTGTGGTGTTGGGTAGGTCCCTTAACCTCTTGGGTGCCATTTTCCTTATCTGTAAAAGAAGGAGTTGGCCTTTACCTCAGAAGGCCCTTTCCTGCTCTAAATCTCTGATCTTAAAATCCAGTAATAACCTTACTATGGAAGAGGACAGGTGTAATATGGAAAGGAGAGGCAGACTGTCCCCTGGTCAACGACCCAGTGGACTCCCTAGATGGAGGGGTGGAATCCACATTGGAGATAATTGTTCAGAGCTTCTGTTGAGATTGGCAGAATCTGGGAATGACAGCTAGATCTGAGAATGGCAATCAGGTCTGAGAATGGCAGGTTGATCTGAGAATGGTGGCCAGATCTGGGAGTGACAGCCAGATATGAGAATAATGGCAAATTCTGACTTTCTACCTCAGATGAGTAAATAGGATAGTGAAATTTTGAGACAAGGAGCCTCTTTTTTTTATGAAGGAGGAAAATGAGGTGCAGAGTGGGGAAGTAACTTAGCATCTCAGATCATGGAAGTAAAGTTGGAAGGGTCCTCAGAGACCATCTAAAACTATCACTATGCTTGACAGATTAGGAAACTGAGGCCTAGAAAGTTTAAACAAAACCTTCCCCAAGGTCCAAAAGACAATATCAGAATTGGGCTTTGAACCTGGGTCTTCTGGATCTAAAGCTGGGTCTATGTACCATGATGGGTTAAGCAGCATATTTGGGATCCAGGGACACATGAAATGTTCTCAAATACTTTCCCTCAAATCCTGCCCCAATTTGATGATGTCTGAGGGTGAGTTCTTCCTCTTTCAAGTAGATACAGGATGATCATTTGTTAGTTACATTATAATGTAGATTTCTTTTGTGTATGTTTTGGACTTGATTGTCTCTGAGGTCCCTTCCAACTCTCAAATTAAGTGATTTTGTTAAATTTCACCATTAGAATGTTGGTCCTTTGGATTTCCTGCAAAGAGAAGTGAAATCAACCATTGATACCTTCTTGTGAATAAGCGTCTTGGATCCATTCTCAAGAATACGACCTAACTGGAGAGGGAGAGTAAGTGATAGACGAGAGCCTTGGAATGTAGAAAAGTCTTGGGAAGTGGCAGATTGGGACATTCTTACATTTTAATCTCATCATTCTTGTGCTAAGGTTGGTGGAAGGGGTAGTCCCTGCTCTCTGAGCTTAGAGATGTCCCTGGGAAGATGGACTTGTGGAACATACTTGTGGAACTCTGCAGGAACAAAAAACAAGACAGTCAGTGATTAGGTATAGCAAGAAGGTACTGACAGAGTCCTCCCTGAATGTGGAGCTAAGAAGACTCTGACATTAGTTACGCGAACTTAGGTAAGTCATTCAACCCCTTTGGGCCTCAATTTCCTCCTTTATCAAGTGAGGGGGTTGCATTAGATAGCCTTTGGGGTTCCTTTTGCTCTAGATCTGGGATTCTAAGATCTTAAGTTAATAACAAGCTTTCTGGATTTCAGTTTCATCTTTTGTCAATGGGGGTAGAATGAGAGGGCCTTGGAAGGTCCCTTCTGATTCTATCTCTATGACTTTCCTAGGTGATCCTGAGTAGATTTTCTGGGTAATCAGACAAGAGAGATACCTGCATGGACATCTACATTCAGAGTAGGCTTCCCAGAGAGAGTGGGCATTGGGTATCTTGGAGAAGATGCCTGCCTGGCAAAGGGAGTGGAGACCCCATTGAAAGTTGGATTTACAGGGGTTGAAATCCCAGCAGCTCCCCCCACCCCCCAACCGGCTCAGTGATCCTTGCCTGGACTGCCGCTTAACTGTATGTAAATCAGCTGGGGCCTCGTTTGCATATTCAACATTGAATTTCCATATTTCCCAGATTTCTCAGCGTTCCCTGCCACAGTCAGGCTGACAAGTGCAGCTCTTTTGTTTCCATATGACATGGGGGATGGTCTCTTACTCCCCCAACAGCAGGGCAAGAAGAATGAAAACATAGTGTGGGAGCAGAAGAGAGTGGAGAAGAAAGCCCTTCCAGGCTCTTGCGTGGAGACGATCTGGCAGATACTGTAGGGTTAGACTCTCAGAGGAATTCAGGGGAACAGATGAAATAAATATAATTTTTCATAATCACTGAAGGACAGAGTTGGGAGGGGCCTTAGAATGGGGGATGTCAGAGAGGGAGCTTAGAACAGGGAGCCTGGAGCCTCGTCATTTTCCTCAAGTACAGGTATGACCATTTCACTCCTATATTCTGCAATAGCTCCCTATTGCCTTTGGGATCATCTATAAAGTCCTCCCCACTTGCCCCTTTGGGATCATCTATAGAGTCCTCCCTATTTTCCCCTTCCTACCTTTCCAGTCTTATTCCACTTTACTCCCCACCATGAAGGATCGGAAGATCTGAAGATACTGCTCTATTTGCCAGTTTTTGAACAAGACGCTCTGTCTCTAGGCTCTTTTCCTGAACTGGAATGCTCTCTTTCTTATCTCCACCTCCATTTTTCCCGGGCTTCCTTCAAGTTCTCAGCTGTAGCCTCACCTATTAGCCCCTCTGGGTAAGGGCTGCTCACCCACCTTTGGGGTCCACCTTCACCCAACTCTCACCTGGTCCCAAGAAGCTGTAGAATGGGCAGTGGTCACACTCTGGCAAACCATTGAAGCAGATTGGCTAAACCAGGTGGAGGGCAACTCTCTCAAAGCCATCCATGAGCTAGTGGGGTGTCTATCCCAAGCATGTGAAGACTTCCCCGGGTGGAAGGGGTGAATGAGAACAGTTTGTTCCATTGACCATGAAGATAGTTGGAGCAGACACTGTGGAGTGCTCAGAGCTTGGCTAGACATTGAAGACACCAAGGGCATTCACTGAATCTTGGACCATCACCAGGCATCCTGACTTTTGTCCTGCCACTGGATTTGGATGACTTTGGGAGAGAGAGTGAGGCTGAGGACTTCGTGCAATTCTACCTCCCTGAAATCCAATTCACACACAATGTGATGCCATTTTTCCTCTTTGAAAATAAAAGACAAATACATGGTCCCACCTCCTACAAGAAGCCTTTCTGATCCATTTTAATGCTAGTGCCTTCTCTCTGTTGCTTACCTCCAATTAGTCCTGTGTATATATTGGTACGTCATTGTTTGCATATTCCCCCCTCCATCATTAGCATCTGAGTTCACTGAGGACAGGGATTATCTTTGGCCTTTCTTAGTATCCCCAGAGCTTACAGTGCCTGGCACACAGTAGGTGATTAATAAGTGCTTATTGACTTGGCTTGACATGATGGAGTTGAGTTTCTAGGCCAGCCCAGAAGGCTGTATCTACTTAGTTCATGGTGTAACTGAAATATTGTACAATCTATGTAGGAACAGTAAAAGCAATAGTGTAGAATCACTTTTTATGAGATAATGGATGTAAGACACTTAGCTTCCGTAAAGGGCTGTATAAATATGGTCTAATAATGAAACCCAAATGGAGTGACGGAAAGTGCACAGAGCTAGGAGTCAACTGAAGCAGGCCCTAGAACCAGGCCTGCCTAAAACCTGGCTATGTCACTTTAGGACGGTCATCTGACCTCTCTGGCCTCAGTTTCCTTCTCTGTAAAATGAAGGGATTGGATCAGATGACTTTGAAGGTCCTTCCCATCTCCAAAATTTGGAGAGTTTTAGCAGAAAACATACACAAAAATAGTGAAAGACCAAAAAAAAAAAAGATACACTTTGGGTTATTAACATTATTAACATGGACAGAGCGGAAGGTGCTCATCCCTCAGTCAGGAGACCTGAGTTCAAACTCTGATTCTAATACACTTATGAGTTCAGTGAGACTGGGCATTGATTGGAAATCTAGAGCTGGAAAGGACCTCCAAGATTATCTGGGGCGACCCCTCATTTTGCAGATGAGGGACTGAGGTCCAGAGGTTATGTGACTTGCCCAAGGTCACACAGCACATTTTTGATTGGCCTGTGTCAGCCGCTTCGGCTTCCCATCCCATCATTTTGGTTTTGTCTTTGGATCATATTTATATTGCTTTACAGATCTGAAACGTAAGAGCCAAAATCTGAACCCAAGGGTTCCATTTCCAATTTAATATCCTTGCTATCACTGAGGCTGAAAGTAACTGTCTACAAATATTTATTAAGCCCATACTATTTGCCAGGCATTGTGCTAAGCACTGAGGATACACAGAAGAGAGAGCTCCTGCTCACAGGGAGCTTATAAGGAATTTAATAACAATGCTGCTTGGCTCTCTTAGGATTTCAGTTCTTTCTGTTAAATGGGTATACTGAGGTGTTTACCACCTGCTTCAAAGCCTGATTGTAAACTTTAATGCAAACACATAGAGAAGGATAGGGATGTAGTGAGTAGAGAGAGCTGTCCTCCAGTTAAGAAAATGGGTTCAAGTCTTGGACACATACTGTCTATGAGATCCCAAGGAGTCACTTCTTTCATGGCCTCAGGCAATTCTCTAAGATTATAAATTGGAGACCTGCATGGATGGAGGAAATTTCCTCACTGGGCCTTCCCAACGTTGATGAAGTCATAAGGCTAGACCCCCCAAAGTGCTTCAGTACTCTTGTTTAGGTTTTCAAGTGTATGAGGTGCCTTTTTTCTTAGTAAGGCTGAAATGTAGTCTCCTTGAGTTAGTAGCCATTATTAAATAGAAGCAGAAACAGATATTTAAACGAGGCATTTCTTTTTATTTAGTGTTTGGTGTTTGATGAAAAGCAGTTTTAATTAACAGAAGATGAGGAGGAGGTCCCACAGCATGGAAGGGATGGGACAAAAATAAAGGGCAAGAGACAGAAGTCCAGATCTTGAGTCCCTAACAGGATCGTTTGCTAGGCCCTAACCTGTGTTTTACTTTCATCCCTACTGCCCGGTCGTCTTCTCTCCAGCTGTCTTCTTACCTGGAACAGAGACCCAGCCTAGGAGAGCTTAACCCTTTCAGTCCTGGAACTCTCCCCGTAGGGGCTGGGGGTGAGGGCTTGCTGCCCTGATTATTGGGTTCACAATTTCAGGAAGACCCAGGTCGATTCCCTCCTAGATATCTGCCCACTAGACACTTTGCTGCTTCACACATTCCCTTTCCCCACCTCCCTCACTTTTCACTCTGGAAATCTAATCCTTTATCTCTCTCTCTCTCTCTGTTCATTCATCTATCCATCTGTCTGTCTGTCTACATACCTATCCATCCATCCATCTGTCTGTCCGACCATCTGTCCATTTGTCCATCTGTCCATCCATCCATCCATCCATCTACATATCTATCTATCTATCTATCTATCTATCTATCTATCTATCTATCTATTACCTATCTATCTCTCTGTCTATCAATCTAGCTATCTGTCAACATAGATCTATAGATATTCATTTATATATCTATTCTATAAATAGTTTATCATAATAATTATTATATTATAATGTATAAATGTAGCTAAAGGGTGTCAGTCTAATATACTGTGGCTGCACTCACCATCACTATCCAAAACAAAATTTTTATCCTTTCCTGACCTTTGCCTTATATGGGTGACTGTTAGAATAGAAGCTCATTGAAGGCTGGGGCTGTCTTCACTTTTGTTTTTGTATTTCCAGTTCTTTACATCATGCTTGGCATGTAATATATGCTTAGTAAATGCCTTTTCATTCATTCTTGCATTCATGCATTCTTTCACTGGAAGAGCATGAAAGCTGTCTTCAAATGTTTGAAGGGCTGTCATGTGGAATAGGAGTCTGAACAGGGCCACCAGCAGGGTTATGTTAAGACTGACTGAAGGAAGTGGTGATGCTTTCAGCCTGGACAAGGGAAGATGTTGGGAGAGCAGGGCAGATGTCTACATGTATTAGGCTCATTCCACTTGGCTACAGAAGGCAGAACTATACACAGTGGGTGGAAGCTGTAAGGAGACAGACTTTGGATTGATGTTAAAAAATAACTTCCTGACAATGTCCAAATGTAGACTGGACCTGTGTCGGGAGGGGTGGGCTCCTTCTCATTGGAGGCCATCCTCAACCTCCACGTTGCCCAATCCAGAAACATCCCTTCCCATCTCCATGCCTGGAAAAAGAACAGCTCCTTGGAGCTGATTGGTGGTTGTCTCTGTGGTCTACTAACTACCTCTAGGCCTGGGCTCCAGCCCCAATTCTATAAACCCAATTAATGTAAACACAGAATTCCCAGGCTTCTTGGATAAATCAATCAAGAAAAGGTGTGAATAAGCCCTTAATCAGTCTGGAGGAGGGAAGTACTTGCCTTGTTGGACAAAACCAGATGAGGTCACAAGAAGGAATTATTTTGTGAGTGACAGAATCAATCATCCTTCTGGACCTATGTATAAAACAGTCCAGAAGCAGCAGTATAGCAGCAAAGCAAGCAAGTCTGAGGGACTTCCAGGCTCAGAGGGGTCTTTAGGAAGCAGACCCTGATGTCTGTTATGGAAGATAGCAAGAGGGTAAGGGGGTGATCCCAGAAGGAGGGAATGTTACAGTGACCACCTCAAAGGAGTGATGGCCAGGCTGACAGTGCTCCCAAATGAGAGCTGAGAGATGCAGCTAGGACAAAGGAGAAGAGTTAGGGCCAGAAAACTTCAGGATTCTACATGGGCAATGACTCTTAGGGCCTAGCAGAGAACTGTACCTAAAGGGAACTTTATGAGTACTTCACACAGGAGGAAAAGGATTGTCAGTAATTCAGAACTGTGAGTTATCCTTTTGTATTTTACACATATGCCTTAATAACATTATACTCTTAAATTCTGAACCTGTTCTTCCCATAAACCTATGTGTACCTGTTGAAGAGTGTATCCCTGAATTTAGAGGGGTAGATGTTTTTATGCCAGCTGTACTCCACTGGTAATACCCTTTCTACTAGCTATTTCAGTCTGACTGATAATCAACGGGGAGCATAGCTGATGGGGGCTTCTATGCAGTAAGCTGCTCTCTGGGGACCCAGTTCAGCAATGCAATTAGGAGGTGGGGAAATAGTCCAGAGGGAGTTTTATACTTTATTCCAGTTCCCAGACATTTTCTTGCCAGATGTCATGTTACCTTGTTTATATTCTCTGTCACCCTAGCCCTTTTAATTTCAAGTTTTGTCATTATTCCTGGAAAGAGTTTGTGGCTCCACTCACCATCCCAGTGATTTTTTGAAAACACCTTCCCTTGCTATAACTTCTCCGTATTGTTTGGCATTTGTATCCAGTGCTCTATCCACTGTACCACCCAGCTGCCCTAGGACCTAGAACCTTGTTTTAAATGCTTATCTATGTTTCTAAGTTATTTTGAATTGCTATCAAAGGATATTGTCATTTACAGTGATTTATGCCCAAACTATTCCCTTAGCTCAGGCTGAGGGTGAGGATAGAGGTAATTGGAGATACAACATTAGTAATTCCTGAGATAAGTCACACGCAGATCACTTGTGAACCAGGAGAGATACCGAAGGTGGAAATGAGCCACTTGCACTAAGAGGTAGAAGTCAATTTAGGTATCCTTGTTGAACACAGAGCCCAGCTAACACCCTACCTAACCTATACTCTGGAAGGAGGAGGGGAATCCTCCTGGTTTCACTGTTACTCCACCAAAGTCTTCAATATGTCATCCAGGTGATCTTGGGTTCTTGATGACTATATTAGCAGGGCACAGACTCTGGTGTCTGACCAAACTGGCAAGGCTTTGAGTGTGAGTCTAGTAATGGACTGTTTACTGCCTAGGACCAACCTGGCCAAGTTTAGAGAGCGTCTTCTCCAGTTGGGCTATAGGGGAATGAATTTTTCAGCCACAATACCTCTTGAAAACAATCTCCCAGGAAAGAGAGAGCTTGATGAAATCATGGATTTCCAAAAGAAAGGAGTTATGATTTCAGAGATGGATAGGGCCCCAGGCCTGGACGATTTCTTTAAATATTTCTCCATTTCACTTCTTCCCTTCCCCCCATTGGATTTTATTCTTTGCTTAAATGTGGAAGCCTTCTGAAGAATCTCCTATTGAAGGCTATGGTCAGTGAGGCAAAACTGACCAGGGACTTACCTTGTGGTTTCTGACTTTGCCAGCCAAGTACCTGAGTCTGCCCAGAGCCTTGAGCAAACAAGGACAGAGTTCCTTTTCTTCCCTGCCTCCCCCTCCCCCTGCCTTCCTCTCAGCAGAACATTCTATCAAGGTCAGAAGCTAGGGTTTTGCCACCTGATACTAGCTTCTGGTTACTCATCCTGAAGGGGAGATGAGGTCATAGCTCTGGGCCCCCAGCACTTGAAGGCAGAGGGAACAGGACCTCTGGATATCTCTTTACGGAGATGATTAGATTCAGGGGCTTGTTGGGAATTAACTGATTTTTCTTCCCTTCTTTCTCTCCATCACCCTCCCCTCACCCTAATTTGGAGGACTTAGGACCATAGAACATAGATTTATGCCTAGAAGAAAGCTTGAAGGTCATCTGGTCTACTCTCATTTTATACATGAGGAAACTGAGGCTCCAAGGGGGAGAAATGTTTTTCCCAAGGTCACATGGAAAGTGATAGATTCTAAATTGAACCCAGGTCTTCTGATTACATTTCCACCATACTAATTCAGGGCAACTAGGTGGCCCAGTGGATAGAGGGCCAGACCTGGAACCCAGGAAAACCTAGGTTCAGAACTGGCTTCAGATTCTTACTAGCTGTGGGATGCTGGGTCTCATTTGTTTCAGCTGTAAAATGGAGAAGAAATGGAGAAGAAAAGGGCAAACCACCCAGAATCTTTGCCAAGAAAACCCCAAAAGGGTTCATGAAGAGTCAGACTGAAAAACGACTAAACAAACAACTTCAATTCAATTCAATTCTACAAACTAACATAAAAAAGGAAAGAAAGAACCAGTTCTTGTCTTCAAAGAGTTTACTTTCTACTGGCAGGAAGCAACATTCTACTAACATTAGAGGTGGTACATGTTCATAATAAAAACACACCTTTACACATACAACACAGATACACATGAGTTTTATACAGTGCATACAGCCTAGAAACTCACAACACATGTACATAGGTAGGCACTCCATGCATGTAAGGGCTGGACAAATGCTTGTTGACTAACCTACATACATGCTTACAGTAAATGTGAGCACATAACAGCTGAGTTGGGGCACTTGTCTACTTGCTGTAAGTGAGCAAGGGCCTGTGCACTGACTCTCCAGGCTGCATCTGACCATTTCTGATTTCTGCCTCTACCTTTGACCTTTCTGGATAGCCTAACTCTTAGAGCCCAGTCAACTGAAGATCTTGCAGATGGCTCCCTTTCTTTTTGTCGTGATGGAATTGTCTTGGCCATGAGACCTTGGCTTCAGTCATTGATGAGGAAAGCTAGAGGCCCAGGTTTGTAGGTCATCAGTTCCATGGGGCTCAGCATCTGTATCCCTGTTTTGATTTGTATGGTTTGATCTTTCTGGGGTAAATGTGATCAGACAGAGGAAGTATGGTTCAGTGGTCAGAGTATCTAGGTTTAGATCCTCCCTCTGAAACTTAGTACATGTATGATCTTAACACAAAGGGCTCAACCTGGGCCTCAGTTTCCCTCACTGCAAAATAACTCCAAGTTTCTTTTACTTCTAGATTTATAATTTTCTTCATCTACAAAGTGCAGGGTTAGACTAGAAGATATCAAAGGTCTCTTATAGTTGTAACTCTAGAATCCTATAATTTTTCTGGGCCTCAGTTTTCTCTTTTTTGAAAGAGGGATGTGGACCGGATGATCTTTAGATCAATGATTCTGTCACCAGGGTTATGAATCCTGTCCATGTCATTTACTTGAGTAGGTTACTTGCCCCTCTCTGGCCTTGAGATTCCTTTCCTGTAGTCAGTCAATTAACATGTACTAGATGCTTACCATGTGCCAGCCTGGGAGCTCAGTTCCATCTTTTCAAGCTAAGTAAACAAGAACATATTACATGCATACCATGTGCCAGACATTTTACCAAATGATGGGATACAAAGAAAGGCAAAAGATAGAATTTGCTCTTAGGAGCACATAATGACGGCCTTAGCCTAGATCAAGTTCTGACATTATTTTATTTGCCATGTACTCTTCTGGTGGTCTGAAAAGCCTGCGGCCCTTCTGGGATTATAGTTGTTGGAAAATAAGATAAAATACATAGGATTATGGAGGACACCAACTATGTAGAAATGGGATTATAAAATATTTAAAAAAACAAATTAATGGACCCTAGAACCCTTGGCCTCCATACCTTTAAGTCCCTTCTAATTCTTCTAAAACATCTGTGTTTTCTATGTGTGCACATGTGTCTACAGTGGACAGAACCCTAAACCTTGCCTTAAATCCTGTCCCTGACATTTACCATGTTCTAGGCCTTCGTTTGCTCATTTCTCTGACTTGGGTCATAATTTCCTCCCCTTGCTACTGCATGAGACAGTAGTGAGAAAAACACTTTGTAAACCGTGGCTCTCATTACCTAATCTTTTCATCGCTGGCTCTAAAAGAACTGTGTGACCTTATGTGAGTGGGGACACAGCAGTGCTCATTCAGATAGGCTGGTGAGAGCCCTCTGTGGTCTGGTTACTGACTTATGAGTTATCTGCAAGGCCAGTTTATTAAATGTTAGGACTGCTGGTACTCTGTGGGACACTGTTTTAGGCTTGAATCTCTTCCCTTGACAAAATAGGTGGCATCACTTTTCCATCCCTCTTGGAAAGAGTGAGGAAGGAAAGAGTGAGGGGCCTGAGTGTCCTCTCAGGGAACCTTGAGCTGGCTTTGGTCTACTCCAAAATAGCTTCACCCTACTCCAGTGGGGCATGAGTAACTGCTTTAATTTTAACCTCAGGCAGCAGCTTATGTAACCCTGGCAGCTTTACCTCTTCAGCAGGGTCACCTGCTTCTCTGCCCTCTGGAACTGGTTTGGGACTCACAGAACAGGGAATGTGGGGTGGGTCAGAATGGGCAGGGAGCTGGGAGGCATGAGTCTTGGGTTCCACGCTCTGTGACCTTTGGCAAGTAACAGCCCTGCTTTGTGTCTCTGACTTCCTGGAGTCTTTGCCTTGGGTTTTCTTTACTTGTGGCTGCCCTGAGGTGGGGTGAGGAAGGGCATGGGAAGGGTGAAAGAAGGAGGGAGGGCTGACCTGTCCCTACCCCTGCTGGGCTGCTGTGGAGTCAAGGACCTTTGTTTACTCCCCAGGCCTAGAGTGCTGTATTATGTGGCTTTTCCCTCTCTAGTCTCTTCTTTCTATTACCTTTCATGAAGTCCAGTCTGAATTCCCAGTTCTTTAGGGAACAGGAGGACCCAAGACTCTCATTCAATCAAGAAGGACTTGCTAAGCACTTAGCATATGGCACTGTCTTAGACTCAGTTGGGGGGTCATAGAACCAAAATGAACACAGTCTCTCTTTTCGAAGAACTTGGAATCTAAAGGAAGACACAGCATTCCCGCTCCATTCCATCCTCACATTTCTTAAATGCTGATTATATACCAGACTCTGTGCTGAGGTTACAAAGAAGGACCAAAAAAAAAAAATCCCTGCCCTGAAGGAGATCACATGCGAACATAAGGTGAGGCAACATGCAAACATACAAAATATATAGAGAATAAATGGGGGATAATCTCATGGAAGGTACCAGCATTGATGGGGGACTTGGAAACGTTTCTTACAGAAGGCAGGATTTGGGCATTTTCCTAAAGTGTAAGTCCAGTTATGTCTCCGTCCCCCTTCCCTCCCACTCAATACACCATTGGCTCCCCATTGTTCCAGGATCAAATAAAAACTCAATTTGGTATTTAAAGTTCTTCTTAATCTGCCCCCTTCCCATTATTCCAATCTCTTTAGCAATTCTGCCTCCTTTCAGTCCAACTCACCTTGGGAGGCCATTGGTTGGTCTTCTTGGTAAATGAGGAAGAGGAAGAAGGAGAAGATGGAGAAGAAGAAGAAAAAGATGAAGAAGGAGAAGGAAAAGGAGGAGAAGAAGATGGAGGAGGAGGAGAAGAAGGAGAAAGAGAAGGAGAAGGGGAAGAGGAGAAGGAGGAGGAGGAGGAGATGAGGAGGATGAGAAGGAGGAGGAAGATGAGGAGGAGGAGGACAGCAGCAGCTACTGTAGCATCATATTTCTCTTTCCCCTAAACTCTACATACTGTCTGGCCACACTGCCCAACTTACTGGCTGTTATTTACAGAGGATAATCTATCTCCAGACTTCATGCCTTTGCACTGGCTGTTCCCTCTGCTTGGGATGCCCTTGCTCTTTACCTCCACCACTTGGTTTCTCTGGCTTGCTTCAGAATTCTCTGGCCCCCTTCTGTAGGAGGCCTCTCTCAATCCTCCAGATGCTAATATTGTTACTCCCCCACCTCTGCCCCCACCCAATACCTTGTTTGAATTTTGTATTACTTATCTGAAGAAGCATTTTCTACCCCATTAGCATGCAGGCTCTTTGAAGGCAGGGAGGTTTTTTGTTTTTTTTGTATTATATACGTATGTGTGTATATATACATATATGTGTATGAGACGTATATATACCACACATACAGACAGACATATATATATACATATATATGTACATACACACACACACACACACACACACACACACATATACACATACCTACAGAGCAGAGACAAAGAAGCTTTGCCCTAACAATTGGGGGCACTAATCCTTGGCCTTTATCAATGAGCCCATGGGTCCTCTCCCCTCTTCCCTTTTCCTTCTCTGCCCCATCTCCCACCTCAGTATCTATGGTGGAGCAAAGTCTGTTAAAATCTCTGGTGGGCAGGAAGGGTCTGATTGAAATATGGATTTGACCTTGGAAAGACAGTGCACCCCATTGTATTGATTTGAAGCTGGAGAGGAATTTAGAGATGATCTAAGACCAACTTTCTCATTGGATCTATGAAGAAACCGAGGCCCAGAGAAGCTGTCCTATGGGCTCTCTGGATCTCAGCAAAAACCCTGGTAGGGCTCTGTTCCCCTCTTGCCCTCTCTCTCCATCCCCCTGCCTTCCAGGCCCAGGGCTCCTGTTTGCATCTCCTAACTGAGGTTAGCCTTGGCTGGCTAGGCCTCTTGCCCAGGAGCAGGCTGGGAAGAGTGGTGTGATGTTGGATAGTGAAGGCTTTAAAAGCTAAACAAAAGAGATTGTATTTTATCTTAGAGGCAGGAGAAAGCCACCAAGGCAGCACCCACCTCGCAGGGCTTTTGTGAGAATTAAATGAGATAGTATGTGGGAAGTACCTGAATTATGAACTCTCTCCCTCTCCCTCTCCTACTTCCCTCTTTCCCTCCCTTCCTCCCTTTTTCTCTCTCTCTGTCTCTTTCTTCCTCTCTACCCTTTCCTCCCCCTCTCTCTCTCTTTCTCTCTTTCTCCTCTCATACATATGTATGTATATTATAATATATATTATACAACATATACATATGTTAGCTATTTATTACTCTTGAGAATGAGAGTGGCATGATCAATACTCTGAGAGTATTCATTGGGCAGCTTTGTGGAAGATGGAGCAGAGAAGGAGAGGGACCACATACAGGTAGACCATTTAGGAGGGGATTGCAATTTTCCTATTGGGAGGTGATGAGGGTCTGTGTCAGGGTGGTGTCTATGGGAGTAAAGAAGAGGGGACAGATGGGAGAGCTGGTATGGAGTTGGAATGGTCAAGACTCGACAACTGACTGGAAATAGGAAAGAGGGATCGCTGCCAAAGGGGAAGGAGGAATTGAGGATGACGCTGAGATAATGAACTTAGGTGACTGAAAGGATGGTGGTACCCTAAAAAAAGGGAGGTTGGAAGAAGGAGCTGGGAATGTTTGTAGGCAGCTGGGAAAATTTCAATGGGTAAGAAAAGGCTGAAAATGAGAAAAGATGGTAGAGGGAGCAAGCTCCCAGAGGAGATGGGAGGGGATAAGATCAAGGACAAGAGTGGAGAGCTTGGCTTTGGCCAGAAGGATGGCTTCTTCATTAGATACTGGAGCAAAGGAAGGAAGACTAAGGGGTAAAGTGGAGGGAGTTTGAGATGTAGACTTGGGGAAAGGTGTAGACTTGACTAAATCACCTCAATATTTTTCAGAAAAAGAGTCAAAATCTTTCCCTGAGATGAGAGGAGGAGAGTATGGGATAAGAGACTTGAGAAGAATGAGAAGATTTGGAACAGATGTCTGGAGTGTAAGAGAGTGGCTGTCAGGGAACAGCAGAAAGACTGGCAAAGTCTGGAGGGGGAACAGATTTAGGAGAATAGTGAATCCTATTGGAGAGATGTTGAATTTAGGACCTTACAGAATATTTGGGCAGAGGTCATGGGATCAGACATAGATTTAGAGCTGACTGAGACCTGAGAGGTCATCTCCTTCAACCCTTTCATTTGCTGATGGGGAAACTGAGGCCCAGGGTCTACAGGTGATTTCCCCAGGATCACGCAGGCAGTAAATATGTATAAGGCAGGATCTGAATGCAGGTCTTGACTCCAGCTCCTATGCTCTGACCACTGCCATCTTGTCTCTCAGTAACATAACAGGAGAAACTTGAGCTCAGGAGACAGATCAGGGAAAGAGTTCGAGAATCATGTGTCTAGATTAGGGATCCCATCAGTGAAATACTTATAGTGACTCAGTGTCTCTTCCTTAAATTATGACAACAGATGCCTTGCTGGTTTCCCTGACTCTCTCAAAGCTCTCTGGCTCACACCTACTGGGTCAATCTTCCTAAATATGAGTATACTATTCTCTTCCCCAAGGACTTCTATTAGTTATCTATATTAGAGACACCCTAAGACCTGCTACTATTTAGTTCTGTGACCATGAGCAATTTTAATGAGTATTTATTTGAGTATTTTAATGCTTGAAGATCAACTTATTTACCTGAAAAATGAGGATAACATTCAGGCTCAGAGGATAAATGAAATTCTTTATGTAAAGTGTCTTGTAGCTTTAAGGTATGATATGAATGGGAGATTTTGTTATTTCTATCACTGAAATAATAATAATTAACAATGTGGAATGTCAGAGTTTGGGGGGGGATCTTAGAACAGAGCATGTCAGAGCTGGGAAGAACCAAGCCTTGCTGGGTGTGTGGATGACAATCCCACCAGGTTTGCAGTTGCTGAGGCATTAGGGGCACAGTGTCGGGGAGGCGCATGGGCCTGCTGGTTCCAGCACCAGCTGACCTCCAGGTTAGGGGACAGGGAGAGAGGTAAATTTGATACCAAGCTACATTTGGCCCCATCACTCCTAGGGAGGCCAGCGGAGGGGGTGGGGTGGGGAATCTGTCCAGTACAGCCCATGACACAGGTGGATGGCACCATCCACACAGGGTGAGGAGAGGCCCCTGGGTTGAGCTCCACCTCTGCCCCCAGCCACCCTCCCTGTGGAGACAGCTCCATCCAGAGGCCAGAACAGAACTGCTCCCAAGCTGAAGATTGGAGAGCTTGGAATTGGAAGAGAATCTGGAAGGCATTCAGTCTAGTCCTTTCCTTTAACAGAAATACCAACTCTTGTCTAAAGCCCTAAGGGACTCATCCAAGGTCACCCAGGTATCGAGTGCTGAAATTTGAATGCAGCTCCTCTGACCAAATTCCAGTATTTACCCCTCTATATCAATCTTCCTCAAGTGAAAGTACTAAAATTTAGGGGTAGGGAGCTTTTAAGGATGCTGTGAATTTTTTCTCCTTTGAAAAAAGCATATCACCTATATTTTGAACTATATTCTTTCCTGTGCCCCCTCCCAGAAAGTTATTCCTTATAGAAATACAATACAAAATAAAGATACAAAAATCAGAATGAAATAAAAAATACAAAAAAGGAAAGAAACAATCTAGCATGTGGAAAACATCTATGTTCCACACGGATGGTTCTCTACCTCTGAAATAAAGCAAGGGAGAAGAGTTTTCTCGTATCTTTTGTGGGTCAAGCTTGATTTGTGGAATTTCCCAGCATTCAATTGTGCCTGTTTTATTATTTCATTCTTTCCATTGATACTATTATAGAGGTGTTGAGTGTGTCGTTTTCCTGGTTCTCCTTACTTCACTTTGCATCAGTTCGTATAAAGTCTTCCTTATGTTTCTCTGTGTTTATTCAGTTCCTTATTTCTTATAGCGTAGTGATATTCCATTACATTTACTTACCACTCTAATGGATGGGCAACCACTTTTTCGCTATCTCTGTTACTATAAAAACTTATAAATATTTTGGTCTACTGGGGGCTTTTCTTTTTGTTGGTGACCTCTACTGGGTTATAATTAACACTGGGATCAGTGGATCAAAGAGGTTGGAGATTTTAATCACTCTCTTTGCATAATTGCAAATTGTTCTCTAGAATGATTTTTTAAAGCACTTCACAGCTCCACCAACAATTTTAAGCTTATTTTATTTTCAGTTTGAATTTGCTCCCCTTCCCTGACCCATTGAGCTGTGTACAACAAATTCGTACAGTAGACATGCCCTCCTCCCCTAACTAAAATCTAAAAAGAAAACGAAATAAAATATGCTTCAATCTGCATTCTGAGTCCATCAGTTCTCTCTTTGGAGGTGAATAGCATGTTTTATCATGAATCCTTTGGAATTGTGATTGGTCATTGTATTTATAAGAATTACTAAATCTTTCACAGTTGATCATCTTTAAAATATTATTCTAATTGTATAAATTGTTCCTCTCCCTGCAGTTTTCATCAATTCATACGAGTCTTCCCAGGTTTTTCTAAAACCATCCCCTGTATCATTTTCATATACCATACATGTTCAGCCATCTCCCAATTGATGGTAATTCCCTCAATTTCCAATTCTTCACCACAACAAAAAGAGCTGCTATTTTGTACATGTTGGTCCTTTTTCTCCTCCTCTGATCTCTTTGGGATATATTAGTAGTATTGCTAGGTCAGAGCACGCAGAATTTAATAGCGTTTTGGGCATAGTTCCAAATTAATTAATGCATTAATTTTTCCATCTTTTCACAGCCCTTCCAGTGTTGACTATTCCCATCTTTTATCATCTTTGACAACTTACTGAGTGTGATGTGAAACTGTAAGTTTTTGTAAATGTACAGTTTCCTTTTTATTGTAACCTAAGCCCCAAAGTGCATTGATGCGGGACTCTCTCCTTATTGGTGAAGATTGATTATTCAATGCCCGGAACCTGAGTGAGGGGTGGGTGGGGTTGGTGAGAGAGAGAAAAGAAATATGTGGGCTCCTAGGTTTTTCTGACTTCCATGTTCAAGAGAGAAGATGTACAATGCCAACTTCTCTTCAGATCACTGAAGGGAGAGAAAGACTGAGATGAAGCTGACAGGAGAAAAATTGGCAGTCTCTATCATGTATCTCCCCCCCAACTTGTTACACTAGACATTTCAGGGGATTTCCCTTTTGGGCAAGATCTGGGATTATCTTTCTTGGTTGAGCTGGGTTATCCCACTCCCAGAAAGAGCCTTCATTTACTCTATATATTTTCTGGTACAAATTCTTCTATGTATAGTTTCTCTAATTTCTGTTTTGCTACTGATTTGGATCAATGGATTTACTTGCTATATATATTCATTGTGGAAATAAAATTTGATAGAAAGGAATCAAACCTTGGATATAAAGCATGAGAACCCCCCTTGTCTCCATAAGAAATAGCAACCAGGAGTTTATCATCTTGAACCTAAAAATTACAGCTCTAGACTAACAAGATTTAAGGGAACAGATAGATATAAGTCTAGCCTGGTATCCCCTCTCTCTGAGAAGAACATAGTGGTGGGGCCTCTGGCCCCAAAGTTCTGCTTCCCTTCCAAGTAGGAGTTAAAGTCTCTCTCAGAAAAGGATGAGGGGAGGAGACACAAGAGATGTTTCTTCCGGCCTTCTTTTGAATAGTGATTTGGGGGATACATTCCTATTGTTGTTAATAATTTGCAATTTTTCTTTTAAGAACTTTTTACTTATATCCTTTCGTCACTTGCTTGAATATGAAACACACAAGAGGACCCTGCCCTTGTCCTACTCACTTACCCTTCATGGGTTCTTCTTGTAACTCACCTGGAAGATGAGTGGGTTGGACCAGAAGTCTCTTAAGTCTTCTTATAGCTTTGTGTCCTGTGGAACTCGCTTGTTTCCGTCTCTGAGTATTTGTTCCCGTCTCTGCGTATTTGTTCCCATTGTTTGGCCTGCCTAGAAAGCCTGCTTGACCTCTTCTTGGTCCTGCCTCAAGCCCCAAGTGTTCTGCGCAGTCCCCCGACTCCCACTCCCCAGCTCCTGGCTTCTGACTGCCTGAGGGAAGGGGCTTCTGCAGACCTGGGCTCTGGGTGATCACTGCAGGAAGGGAAGCTCACCTGGAGTCTACTATCTGTGCAAAGTGAATGACATCCAATAGGCTCAGTCCTCATTTGTCTTCAGTTTTTAAAATGTGGGTTAAGGTTCTCTCCCAGCTGACTTTAACCTTCATCTAACCATTCATCCATCCAACATTAAGAACATATTGGGCACAGTTTGCTGAGGATACGGACTGTGCTCTGTCTGCCTCTGTCTCTCCTCTCCTCTCCTCTTATCTCCTCTCCTCTCCTCTCCTCTCCTCTCCTCTCCTCTCCACTCCCTTCTTTTCCTCTCTTTTCCTCCCTTCTTCTCTTCTCTCTTTTCCTCTCCTGTTTTCTTCTCTTTTCATCCCTGTCTTTCTCTTTTTCTGTCTCTGTCATTCCATCTCTCTGTTTCTTTTTCTCCCTTTTCATCTTTCCCTGTATGTGTATATATATACGTATATGTATGTATGTGTGTCTGTCTATCTATCTTTCTGTCTGTCTATCTATCCATCTATCTATCTATATCTTGCCCAACACCCAGTGCTAGGCTGCACACAGGGTCAGCTGCCCAGTAAGAATGATTCATTGATGGATGCCTCAAGGTAGAAGTCAGTGACTTCTTAAGGCTCGAGAGTTCTCAGTGGAGCTAAAAAGTAGAGACAAGGAAGTGGGGAGAGATAAGGGGCAGACAGGTTACCTAGTGGGGAAGTAGAAAGGACTGCGTTGGAATATTGACTCTCCTACGTATTGTCTGTGTGACTTTATGTAAATTTTAATGGCCTCCCTGGGTTTTGGTTTTATTTTATGTAAAATGAAGAGTTTGCTGTCTAGGATTCCTTTCTGCTCTGCTATCCCCTGTTCCAAGGCCCCTCCCATCCCTGACATCCCCTGTCCAAAGGCCCCTCCCGGCTCTGATATTCCCTGTTCTGAAGGTCTTTCCAGTTCTGACATAATCCTATGAAACCTGAGGTACCAAAAAAGAGAGAAGACAGACATGGCCAACAAAATGGATGAGATAACAGTAAGATGATAGCTGCCGTTTATGTCTTCTTTTACATTTGAAAGTGTTTTATACTTATTTTTTCCCTTAATCCTCGTGACACCCCATAATGTAGGTAGTATAATTATTATATTACCCACGTCACAGACAATAAAATTGGGGCTTTGAGAAGGGCACGGTCTCATGGCTATTAAGTCATGGAGTTGACACTGTATCCAGAAGGCCACCCACAGTTACCCACAGTTCTCTAGGTCCCAATTTCTCAAAGGAAATTCAAAGTGCCTGAGCTCTACAGTGAGGAAGTTTTGTCCTGGAGGAGGGGGAGGGGGCTCAGTTTCCTTCTCTGTAAAATGAAGGGGATAGACTAGATGGCTCCTGAGGTCCCTTCCAGCTTGATAACTCGGACCATCCCATGACCTGGGTTCAAATCTGATTCTGTAGCTTCTTTACTGATGAGATGGGAGTAAATGAGACCTGAGTCCATATTTGACTTCAGACACTTCAGACACTTAATCCTTGTCTGCCTCAGTTTTCTCATCTGTAAAAAGAGGTTAATATAGAACCTCCCTCCCAGAATCAGTTGTTATGGGGATCAAATGAAATATCTGTAGAGACACTTTGCATAGCTTAAATTTGTATGTAAATGTCGATTCTTGCTTCTGTTTTATTGTTTAGTCGTATCCGACTCTTCATGACCCCATTTGGGGTTTTCTTGACAGAGATGCTGGAGTGGTTGGCCACTTCTTTCTCAACTCATTTTACAGAGGAGGAAACTGAGGCAAACAGGGTGAAGTGACTTCCCCAGGGTCACACAGCTGGTAAGTGTCTGAGGCCAGATTTGAACTCAGGAAGATGAGTCTTCCTGCTCCAAACACGGCCCTCTGTGCACCTAGCTGTGCCATTTTTTTGTTGTTGTTACTATTTATTACCACTGGGTGACTTCAGGCAGTTATATCATACCCAGAAGAAAGAATTCTGACTCTGAATTCAGAGGTCTAGGGTCCACATCTCATCTTTGATTCTCACTATCTATGTTAAGCAAACCACTCAGCCTTCCTGGGTCTCATCTTCTTTAGTTTTGAAATGAGAAGGTTGGATTAGATCTGAGGTATCAAACACAAGACCCTTGGCCTCATTGCAGCAGCCTGAACCAGATTAAAATATAATTGGGAAATATTTAACGAAATAAATAAACTATAACAGAACACAGGTAATATTAACGTGATTTTCTAAGTCAATATGTGACCTGCAGGGAACCTTACGTACCACTGAGTAGGCACTATTTCTATGTGAGTTTGAATGACTGGATTAGGTGGCACCAATGGCTAGATCTATGACCTAATAACTAGATGATCTCTGAGATTCCTTCCACTTCCAGATCTACGCTCTGGATTATTGTCACTAACAGGAGATCCATGTGTTTGTTGGGAAGGCTGTACAAAGAGAACTGGAATTTGTAGTCTGGAGGAATAGGGTCTCTAGAAGGAGAGGGGGTTTCTGACCTATTGCTGGAGATTGGAAGAATGTAACTGAAAAAACAAACAAAACAAAACACTATAGAGAACACTGTAGACATGGGGCTCTGTCTGAAGGTCATCGAAGGAGGGAGTGGCACCTTATTCTCCAAGGAGTGATGTTGGTGGGGAGTCATGGGTGCCATGAGGTGAGAGATCTTTATCCAAGGTAGGAGTAAGAAGTCCAGTAGTGGGCATTGGTGACTCCCCACTGGTAGCCACTGAAGTACCTTCTTCCTGCAGTCACCTGATGATGACAGGACAGACATCTGCTGTTTTCCTGGAGTTACATATCAAGGCTTGACCGAGAGCATCCCAAGACTTGTCAAACCAGATGAATTGAGTACTGTGCTACTGCCAGAACAATCTAGAAGGCATCACTAAGGGGACCGAACATTTGAACAAGATATGGAAGCCCTTTGTGGCACAGATGGTGTTTTCATCAATGACAGAGGAGAAAAGCAGACTTAAAAAGTGAAACGGTTGGTTAAGAAAACAGTGCCTAGGAACAGAATGTGGAGAAATGTAATGTTGTGCAATAGGGATAAATGTAAAGTCTTCCGATTGGGTTCAAATAATCAACTGCAGAAACATAATGGAAGTAGATGTGGCCAGATTGCTGCCTTTGTATAAAAGGTCTGGTGGCTTGAGTACACTGTAATTAAATGAGTTAACAATGGGATATGGAAGCCAAAAAAAGTTTAGGCAGCCTTTGGTTTTTATTAAGACACTTACTAGCTGTGTGTCCCTGGTCAAGTCACTTCACTCTGTTTGCCTCAGTTCTCTTATCTGTAAAATGAGCTGGAGAAGGAAATGGCAAACCACTCCAGTATCTTTGCCAAGAAAGCCTCAAATGGGGTCACCAAGAGTCAGACATGAACTAAATAGGACTTCAGAGTCTGTCGAATATATGGAGTTCTTAATCTTGGATATGAATCTTGATTTTTTATTAACTTTTAACTGAAAGGTAGCATTTCCTTCAATTATTTAAAATGATTATTTTGGGAATGACTTCATAGGCTTCACTAGATTTGCCAAAGGGGTCTCTGAGACAAAAAAAGTGTAAAGAACCCCTGATCTAGTGAGATCATATTTGTAAAATGATTAGCCTAGTGCCTGGCACAAATAGGTGATTAATAAATTCTTCCTTTCTTCCTCTCCCCATTCAGTGCAACCCCTCATTTTAGGGAAGAGACAATGTCCCACAGAGACAGGTCTCTGAGCAAAGACTTCATGACCTCTTTCCATGTTTGTTTTAGGTGGGAATCTTGTTCTAGTGTAGACTGGACCTCTGTGGTCTCGTCCAACTCTGACAATCTGTGTTACTCTGACACTTTTCTTTGGCCCCATGCAATTCCAGAGTTTGAAGCTATTTTGCTAGTAGATGGCACCATATCCACTGAGGATCAGAGACACATAGTCCAGTCAGATACAAAGAGACAGTCACCTGAAAGAATTCAAGGAATGGGACCTCTGTCAATAGATAGTAAAGAGAAGGAGAAAATTAGATCCTGGAAGCCTAGACTGAATAACTGGTCCAGAAGGGATTTTGCATTCAAGGAAAGCCTTGTGAGGACTTTATTAAAAGAAAATGGATTTATTGACCCTGCAGTACCAGGCGTTATGAGTTGCCTTAGATATATGTTTATCCAACAGAGACCTCTCATTACCACTGTTCTTTAGATGTGTGTCCATTCTTTCCCATGGATATCATGCATATTGGTGAGAGAATGTATCAAAAGTTTATGGGGAGAATGCTTTGAACCTTTTTTTTTGCTATCATTTGAGTAAATAAATGCATTTGCTAAGAGCCAATTTTATCTACCGGCTGACTGGTAGTAAGAAACATACTGGTGGGGGCTTGTGAGCTAGAGCAGTAGAAGTAGCAACTCTTATGCTTACCTCTAGAACCTGAGGTGGAAGCTGCCTTTTGTAGATCTGAGTGTGTGTTTGTCCTTCGGTGCTGAAGAAGACCATGCCATCAGAGAAGTGATGACGTGACTTGCACTTGACTTTGTTTTGAGTGAGGGAGGGCTGTGCAAGGTCACCAGCTTCACTTCGCCTCCAGAGTCATCTGAATCCAGTGACCTGATATTCATCAGGATGACTGGAGATGTCCCAGGATGAGTCAGAGAGGATGTGGGAGTTAAAGGAGTAGCCCAGACAGGGTGCTATGCCTGGAAAGCCTTCCCTCATCTCAAATGGCACATTCTCCAGGAAGCCTTTTAGGATTCTCCTTGTTGATAACAATCCTCATATAGAACTTTGTTTATAGCTCTCTAACGTACTCAGCTCAACTTATCACTGGGAATTTATTATAGATTTCTATGAATGAACCAATGAAAATAAATGAATGAGAAAAGTATTTAATAACTGTCAGGGACTGTGCTAAGTGGTGCGCTTTGAGTAAGTCCAGGTCTTAAGGTCTAACCTTTCTGTATCTCAGTTTCCCTCTCTGTAAAATGGTGTTGAATGAGATGACCCAGAAGGTCCCTTTCACTCTAGAGCTATGAACCTTAGACTACTTTTGAAGATTCTTTGGGACTTAGTTTCCCTCTCTATAAAATGAAGGCCTTGGAGGTCCTTTTCTGCACTAAAGCTATGTATGAGAGGTAGATCCCTCAGAGGACTACATGGCAGAGATCTCTCCTCTTCTCCCAACAACTGCCTCTCTGAGTGCCCCATGCTGCAACAACCCTGTATTCTCCCTCCCTTCTCCCATAATTGGAGGTGGGAAACCATTCCTCCTCATTCACTGGACCTCAGGAGTGTCTCCAAACCGAAGGTGAGGTCCCATCTCACTGAGACATCTTTGGCCCACTTACAGTCAGGGTGACCAGCATTTTGGGGGTGCCTCCTCCCTCTCTCATAAGCCCTTCGACTCCTCTCAGCCTCCTCCCTGGAGCAGCTGCCACAGGAGGCTCAGCAGCCAGCAGCAGCCCCCCTCGGGTAGCAGTTCCCAGAGAATTTATGAGCTCTGCACTCTTGTTCCCCCCACCCCGAGTGGTGCAGCTCAGCTCTTGCTGCCTCACGGGCCTGTATTTCATGTACCCTCTAGATTTACAGTCCAGCCATTTTCCTGTAGGTAAATTCCACCAAAGGGAATTTTAATGTAGTTTTATCAGCTATATAATGCACCACTTTATCTGGCAGTGGAATTACACGGCAGTGTGGACCCAGAGTGTTGTACAGGCTATAAACTCCTTCTGTCTTTATCCCCTGCAAAAGAAACAGCCCCTCCTGAATATTGGAGAGTCTCAGTGAAGGAGGGGAGGCCCTGGGGAGCTTCAGAAATTTTCCCTGGGGCAATTTCTCCAAGGAGTGGAAGCCTTTCAGGCTTTGGAAAGACTTGCCCTGTCTACTGGATGAAAGGGCAAGGGACATAGCTGGTGAAGAGGGGAGATCCTTCTCCCCTCAATCCTGAGCAGGGTCACACTTCTGGATCCTAATCCTCATGTACCCCTTCCCCCAGAAGAGATAGCCTTTGAGAGAAGAGAATAGGAGGGCTGGGAGGGGCCTTAGGACAGAGATTTTTACCTATGGGACAGTCCTTATAACATGAAATGACAAAGCTAGAAGGGGTTTTAGAACAGAGGTTGTGATCCCTAGGAGGGGCTTAAAACACAATGCCACAACTAGGAGGGGTCTGAGAAAATAGAACTTAGAACATCAGACTTCAAAGAAAATTTTGTCTAGAACCCATGATTTTGCAGAGAAGAGAACAGGTTTAGAAGAAGGGGAAGGCTGAAAGGGAACATAAAGCTGGATTTGAACTCAGGTCATTTGACTTATAAACATGATTTAGTTCCCTTCAACAAACATTTTTAGGTCCCCACTAAATTTGAAGAAGGCACTGAGCTAAGTGCTGGTGATACAAAGACTGAAACAAAATCATCCCTGTCCTTGAGCAGCATATTTTGAGGGATAGCTTGGCAGAGTGAGTGGAATTCGGTACTGGTAGCTAGGAAGGCCTGGGTTCAAATCCTGCCTCAGATTCTTTCTCAGCCTGTTTTCCCATTTCTGTAATGAGTTGATTAACAGTATTCGCCTCAGGAAATCGTTGTGAGTTTCACATGAGATCAAGTATGTCAGAGAGCTTTGCAAACATCAAAGCCTCATTAAAACATGATTATATCCTTCTCATGTGGGAAGTACTCACTCCCTGCTGGCTCAGACTTTGCTGGGATTTCCACCTGAAGTTAGACTTGGGAGCCTGAGGCCTTAGTTCTTCTGTTAGCTGCACTGATAACTCATGGGATGATCCTTTCCAACAATTTTCTGATTAGCAAAATGAAGAGACTGGACCAGAGGCATCCCTGGTCCCTTCTCTCTCTGGCATGATATTTCTGTGTATCATCCTAGAGGCACACGTGGCAATGACACGGCTATATTTATATGTACAATAATGGGATTCAGACTCCTGATGGGCTGTTTACTCCCTGAGTGTTATCAGGCTAACAGCCTGATCTCTTCCTTTGTAAATTGAAAGGGGCTGGGCTAGCTGACCCCTCAAGTGCCTTGCAGCTCTTAATCCTATGGTCCCAGTGCAAAGAAAGGCCGGGACATTGCCTGTACCTCTAGGATAAAATCACAGAATTGTAGAATATCAGAGTTTGGACAGAACCCTGGGAGAACACCCAGTATGCGCCCATCAGATTCTTGGAAGTGATATAAAAATGTATGTCCACCGTGGTGAAGGATGACGGTCATAGGCTGCTGGAGGATTTTTTGGAAATAGGAAGTCCAACGTACATTTGAAACAATGAGGCTTTGAATGTGAGTGTATGAGTGTGTGTGTGTGTGTGTGTGAGTGTGTGTGTGTGTGTGTGTGTGTGTGTGTGTGTGTGTGTGCTCTGATCTCTGTTATCCCTACCTAAGTGACAGAGAGTTTCAAAAGACAAAGCTTCACACTGGATGAATCGTATGGATAATTAATGTATCTGTCAGGCCCGGCCCTGGGCCTAAGATTGATTGACGATTAAGGTTATGATGCCGAAGCCACCTACACACAGGCCGCCGACAGGCAGCCACTGCAGCCGGGGGCTGGTCAGCTGTCCGCTGTCCTGGCAGGGGGTCCCCAGTGATCTGTCAGCCTTTGATTGATTGATGCGGACAACTTCCAGTCTCATTCCAATCACTCTCAGCAGCTTGCCCGGTGGTCACCTTTCAGGGTCCCGACATGCTCAGACCTCCAAGATGGGGGTAGAGGGATATTCCTTCATGAGTCCTTTGCCTTGATCCCCAAGGGCCCTTTGTTCTGAGGGAAATGATGAAAGCAGGGGGGCACTGGAGTGGGCAGTGGGGAAAGGCTGCCTGTCCTGACCTGCCCCAAAGCACTTCCTCATAGACCTTTCTTTCAGATCTGCCAGATATAGGACCAGAAGTCTCTAAATATCTGATTACTAGAGACTCCCCCCAGGGAGCAGTCAGCCAACTGATGTGTGGTGGCTTAGAATCAGAGAACAGAAAACGTCCAAGCTTGAAGGAACATGAGGACATTGACCTTAGAACAAAGAATGTAAGAACTGGAAGAGGTCTCCGAACAGGGAATGTCAGAACTCAAAGGGGCCTTAGAACAGGGCATGTCAGAGTTGGGAGGGCCTTAGAATTTAGTTATCTCAGTTGTTTCATTTTACCTAGGAGGAAAGTGAGGCTTCAATAGAGGAAAGGGCTTGTTCAAAGTCACTTGAACCCTGGACATCTAAGCCCAAGTCCAGACCTTTTTTTACTCATACCACACTCTCTTTTAGAGGGATAGCATGGAGCTGGCAGAGAGAAGCTATGCACAGGAATAACCACAGTGCCAAGCAGAGTGTGACGTACTTACAAGAGACAAAGGAGAGAAAGATACACTGGAAAGAGCCATGGATTTGGGCTCAGGAAACCTTGGTTCAAATCTTGTTTCTGACACTTAGACCTTGGACAATTCCCTCCTTCCCTCCACTCCTCTGATAAATAAAGGAGCTGGCTTGCATGACCCTTTACTTCTGTTCTCTTTGTATGGGTCTTGTATGAACTTGCATCCTTCCATGCTGACCCCATCAATGGAATTTATACTCCTGGAGGGCTGGACCTATTTCATATTTGCCTTTGTATTTTTTCCACTCAAACACTAAATCAACATATGTTGGTTGATCAGATGCATCACTCTAACTGATGAATTAGGGAAGGCTGGTGATCAGGACTTCTAAAAAGGGTGAAAGATGCTCAAAGCATCAAGTTGAGGTCAGTAGCTGGATGAAGCCAAAGTTGGCCAACATTATCATTCTGGTCAAGGTTGACTCTGCAGGCCAGGAAATCCAAGGGTCTGCTCATCCTTTAATGCAGTGACCTCTGCCAAGGTAGTGAGTATACATTTGTGCTAGCCCAGGGCATGATCTGTCTGTTGTTTCTTGGGCCCCCTGACCCCTGAGTTCTGCCAAGCTGCCAACACTGCTGAAGGTCCTATGATGGCAGCCATGGGAAGGTGGCCTGGTCAGTTGTTGCGGAGAACCCTGATGCCAGCCGCTCCTCCCTACTCAGCTGGTTCTGAAACTGGTGAGAAGAAGTTGGGCCTCTTTCCCAGGCCCACAGATAAAATCTGGGATGGATTCGTCATGCCCAGCGTTGGCCCTGATCATTAGCACCAGGAACTTAAGCAATGCTCCCAGATCTGTCACATTGATTGTTTCCAAAGGAGATACAATTAGTGGTTCTAATTTTGACTCACTTTTTCTTGAGTGGCGGGAGAGCGGAGGCGGCCGTGTAATCAGGCAGGCCTGGGCCTCAGCGTCTCCTGCAGAGAGGGCCGGTTTTCACAGCCCCGCCTAAGGGTTTCTTCCTGGGAGGGGAGAGGGCAGCTTCTGCATGGGGCGGGGTTGCTGTTTGGGGCATTGGAGGAGTGAGGCTGCTGATGGCCAGGCTCCATCTTATCCTGGGGCAGGCTGAGAGTGGAAACATCTAATGGCCCTCAGTGAAAGAATGAAATCAAGGAAATTGGTATTAAAGGAAGCAAAATGTTATGCCCTTCTCTTCCATTCACAAGTATTCATTAAGAATCTTTCATGAGCACTGGTAGTGGGGATTCAACATGGCCTGGGTGAAGACAGCTCCACATTCCCCTGTAGATACACAGCTAGCCACCTGAAGTGTCTGGTTGCTTTCATGTTCCCCCACACTGGGGAGAGCTGGTCTTTACAGCCCCACAAAACAGGACCCCAGACTTAGGAAGTCCCTCTCCTTCAGTTGCTTCATTTTACAGCTGAGGTTCTACGTTTATGTATGAGAAAAGTGACTTGGTCCCTTCCAAGGCCACAGCGGAGTCCAGACCTTTTAGTGTAAATTCAGTTCCTCTCTTACTGGACCTCTCTCTGGACGAGGCCAGACAAAAACCTTGTGATACAAATACTGCAGATATAATGAGCCCATTTTAAAGATGAGAAAACTAAAGCCAAGGGTCACATAGTAGATATTAGAAGGGGAATCTGAACGCAAGACAAATCAAGCATTCTACTGACTAACCCCTGAAGTGGAAGGATAGTATTAATTAATCAATCAACTTGCATAAAATTCAGCTTTTTTAAAACTTTTTTTAACCTGTCTTTCTTCATCTTATCTTGAAACCCTGGGGGCTTCCAGGGCTGCCAAGAACCCTGACTTCCAACCCTTAAGACATAGTAATGATGTATGGAAGGAAGATGGTGCCAGTGAAGATATTGTTCCCTTGGGGGACTGTGGCTCCCTGATTCCTTCTGCTCATCCCTCCCACCTGCTACTTCCTTCCAAGTATTACTGCAAGTAATGAAAGACTGAGAGCGGGGGACACAGGTTATGAATTTCATCACCGATAACTTCAGGAAGAGATGAGATAGAGACTTGAGAAGTTCTTGTAGCTGAGTCAGAGGTAATAGATTCAGGAATCAAAGTGGTGTGATGGGAAGGGCCTTGCCCCATTCTGTGATTCCCTGGGCAAGTCACAACTCTGGGCTTCAGATTTCTCCTCTGATTGGACTACATATTGTTGACAGTCTTCCACAAATACACACGGGTCCATGGAAAGAGTGCATTCAAACTCGAGAGTATGATGAGACATGATGAAGAAAATGGGCAGACGACAATTGTGGTAAAGGAGTACCAGCTCCTAGTAGCATCATGAAAGATGCCTCAGATGTGGACTCAGAAAGACCTCAGTTTAAGTCCTGACTTGGACATTTATAACCATGGATTTAGACCTGAGATTAAATCCACTTAGCTATTTATTAATTTTGTGGCTGTGGGAAAATCATATGACTTCTCTGGCCCTCAGGTTCTTCATCTAAAAAAAGAAGGGATTGGATTAGAGGGCCTCTGAGGTGCCTTCCAGCTCTAGATCTAGAATATAAAGGTAAGGAAAGCAGTAGTGTGATCAGAGGATTTAGAATCCAGAGGACCTGGGTTCACATTCCAACTCTGGAACTCTATGATTCTGGAAAAGTCCTATGACCTCCCTGGGTCTCATTTACTCATTTCCTGCACTGTCCTCTTCCAATCCATTTCAGCCACATACAGAGACGGACACATCCATGACCTCATAATCACCCACAATTGCTCCTGTTTGTTAACTCTGAAATTCCTTTATTGGATCATAGTCTTAATAGTCATTTTATCTTCTCTTCTGTCTTGCAACCTCTAACCATATTTTTTGTCCATATCAGTGGTGTCAAATTCATATAGAAATGGATCAATATACAGGCTATGTATTGACTTGGAAAACCAGAAATAAACATTATTTATGTTGTATTGTATTTTTATTAATTTTTGTTAAACATTTCCCAATTACATTTCAATCTTGTTCACACTCAGGAGTTTTGTTAGTTGCTTTTGGCCTTTGTATTTGACAAGGTTAAGTGACTTGTGCAAGGTTACACAGCTAGTAAGTATCTGAGGTCAGACTTGAACTCACAAAGATGAGTCTTCCTGATTCCTGATTCCAGTGCTCTAGCTGGAGAAGGAAATGACCTAAGTATCACTGCCAAGATAACCTCAAATGGAGACACCAAGAGTTGGACACAACTGAACAACAACAAGTTGTGTTTGACAACTCTGGTCCACACTGTGACTTCTAAGCCCTTGACCTCTTAACTCCTTTCCCAAGTTATCATCACCCTTGCTCTACCTACATTCTCTTCCCTTACCCATCTTGACTTCTTGGTGAATCAGTTCAACTGTCTTCTTCACTCAAGGTCTCTTCCACCTTGAATTATGCCCACAGTCAACTCTTTGCCCCCATTTACACACTACTAAATGAGTGATACTGATATGAACACAAGATGCTGTGGTGACTGGATTTGCTACAAGTTTGTGTTATAAAATCTCCACTGGGCCCTTCCTACAGCAAGGCAATCTTATACACTTCCTCAATGGACCCATTCCTCCACTGTCTGCAGAGGTTGTTCCAAACCTCTTCATTCCTCTTCAGATCTCTCATCTCCTCTTCAAATCCCCTCCTCTCTCAGCTGAGAACCTTGTCTTATATTCCACTGAAAATATTGAGGCCATTTGCCATAAGTTCCTTCTCCCCAGCTCCTCATCTCATGTCACTTGGATGTTTTCTCCCACTATCTCCTCCTTTGTCTTTGTCTTACATGATGAGGCAGCCCTTCTTGTAAGGTGAACCCTTGTGTCTATACAGGTGACCCCTTCCATTCTGTCTTCTCCAGTAGGTTGTCCCTCCTATGACCCCCACTTATGGTCAATCTCTCCTTGCCTACTGGCTGCTTCCTCCCCAGGCTTCAGACACTTTTGTCTCTCTTATCCTTAACTCCCCCAAACCCTAACCTTCAGTCGATCTGATCATCCCCAGGAGCCATCATCCTTTATCTCTCCTCCTTTTGGGGGCTGAACTTCTTGAAAAAGCTGCCTACAATAGATGCCTCCACCCCCTTTCCCCTCTACAGTCTGCCTTCTGACCTCGTCATTCAGCAGAAATCTCCCTTTGCTAAGTTACATTGATCCCTTAATGGCCAGATCTAATGTTCCACAGCTGAGTTTGTTCCAGGCTTTAGAATTCCTCCTTTTGCCTCTGGTTTTCTGTGCTAAAGAATGTCCAGCTTTGACATTCCCTGTTCTAAGACCCCTCCCTGCTCTGACATTCCCTGTTCTCAGGCCCTTCCTACCCTGACATTCTATGTCCTAAGCTGCCTTCCAATTTTCTCACTCAGTGTTCTATCTCTTCAGGAGAGTTTTAGAGGTGGGGAGCTGAAGGGAGAGACTGAAGACCACACCAAATATTGGAAGGGGACAGCTATGAACTGGGCTCCTTGGCCCAAGCTGGTTGGATAATCATGGAGAAGTCATTTCCCCTCCTCTAGCCTCTGGCCTCAGTTTCCTCCATAGTAACATAATGGAATTAGTGTCCAACCTGAAGATTCCCGCCTTTTTGCCCAGCCCCACCTGGTTCTAAGGAGACCCCTTGCCTGATCCCTGATTGCCTCCCACAGGAGGCCTGGGCAGGGAGAGCCACCCCTTGGTGGTTTCAGATTCCAACCCTTGGGCCTGTCAGCTGTCTTGGTCTGGCAGACAGCCTGGGCTTTCCCCACCCCTAGGATGAAAATACTCGTGTAAATCCCACTAATAAAAATGCCTGCTATCCTCTCGACACATGTTCTGAATGCTTTCTGAAAGGACGTGAGAGGTTAAAAAAAGAGTCTGAGTTCACAGGCCTCTGACTGGGCAATTACTGGTTCTCAGGGACGAGAGATTGATTATCAAGAGACAGGCTAAGAATCGGGGGTCCCTAGGAGAGCAAGTGCTCTTCAGAGGCCTGGGGAAGCTTCCAAAGAGGAAAGCTCTCCAAGGTATTTGATAGACATGTTCCTCTAAAATCTGCCCTGAAAGATCTTAGTTAGCCTTCATTCAACTCCTTTTATGAATCTAAAATTCAAAGGACCCTCCCAGCCCTGACATCCCCTGTTCTCAGGCCCCTCCCAGCTCTGACATTCCCTGTTCTAGGGTCTCTCCTGATTCCACTCACAAAAACTCCAGCAGGGAGAGAGATGAACCTAGAATCAGGAGGCTTGAATTCTCCATCTGACCCTAGCTAAGTCTGTGACCCTGGGCAAGAGTCACCTTCTGGGACCCTTTGAGGGTGCTACCATCCTTACTGGACACTTTGAAGAAAAACCTTTGTAAAATTTAAAGCAACAAATAATAGTGAATTTGTATCCCTTTTCTTTCCTGAAGAAAAAGAAAAAAAATCCGACTTCGTCATAAGCTTGTGCCACACGGGTCAGAGCAGACTTTGGAAATCTTGAGTTTTCATAGAAGACTTGATAGAGCAATGTCAGGGCTAAATGATGTCTGAATCGGTGATCAGGGTCTGGGAAAAGTCTAGCTCTTTGACCCCGCTGGTCTTAACCAGGGCACTGCCATTCACCTGTGGCAGCCCTGGCCCATGAAGTCATAGAATATAGAATGTTACAACCAGAAGGTCCTTTGGAATGGGAATATTCCAGCTGGATTGGCCCCCAAGATCATAAAATAACAGGTTACATTTTCATCAGAAAGGGAAGAAGGCAAAGGGATGTAATGAACAGAACACTAGAAATGGGACCAGGAAGACCTCATTTCACATCCTGTCTTTAACTCTCACTGCCTGTGTGACCCTGAGCAAGTCATTGCTTCATCTCTCTGGGCATCACTTTGCTCCTCTGTCCAACAAGGCCGCTGGATTCAGTAACTTCTAAGTTCCCTCCCAGCTCTAACTCAATGATAGCACCGGAATTTAAGGTTTGCAAATCACTTCGCATAAACTAAGGTTCATCCTAACCCTGGGAGTTGGGTCCTCCAGCTACTGACACCTAAATTTTAAGGATGAGAAAACTCGGTCAGAAGAGGCAATTACTTGCCCATGGCCACACGGCTAGTAAGTGTTTGAGAGGGGATTTGAACTTGGATCTCTGTTAATGTTAAGAACATCATGGTTTCTTCTGTACTGTATTGCTATTTGCTGAGCACATAATGCCAGAGCTAGAAGGGTTTAGTACAGGGAATTCATGAACTGGAAGGAACCATAGAACACAGGAAATGTTAAGGGCTGGGAGGATCCTTAAAATAAACAGTATTAGGGCTGAGAGAAGCCTTAGGAGAGACAATGTTAGAGGTGGGAGTGATCAGAGAATGTAGAATGTCCAAGCTGAGAGGAACCTTAGTGTTCTAGACTCATGGTACTTTATTCAGGGAGGATTCTCAGAACTTGGCTAGGACAACTTCCTCATTTGACAGGAGAGAAAATTGAGGCTTACAAAGGGAAATAGGTGTTCTAAGGTTAAACCAGTGAGTCAGTACTGGTGATAATAATTCTTCTCCCTGCCTCACATGGTCATTGTAAGGTCTGAATCAAATATGATTCACAACAGTACTCTGCATGTGTAAGCATCATGTTTCTAGAAGGAATGACCATCCTTGAAAGAAGGTCTGCTTCTCCCCCTTGGTGACACAGGAGGGTAAGGCACCAAGTCTTTTATTATAAAGCAGTGATACTGCCTGGAAGGGCAGCACATCAACACAGGAGCAGCCAAGACACAGTTTAATTTATTGGTGTCTATATAATTAGAATGTACTTTGGAGGGAAATTTAACTGTGGAGAGAAAAGATTATGGAGAAGATCAAAGAATGTCAGAGTGGTAGGAATCTTGTAGCCTAGCATGTCGGGACTGGGAGGGGCCTTAGAACAGGGGATGTTAGAGGTAGGAGAAGTCCTAGAACAGGGGATGTTAGAGGTAGGAGAAGCCCTAGAACAGGGGATGTTAGACTAGGAAAAGCACTAGAACACGGGATGCCAGAAGAGAGTGTCAGAACTGGGGAGCCAGAGTGGTCGTAGAGCAGAGGACTTTTTAGATCTAGGAAGGATCTTAGCATATGGTATATTTGAGTCAAGGATGATATTAGAAATCCTCTTGCCCACATCCATCATTTCACAAATAGGGAAACTGAGGGACAGAGTAGAGCAGTATCTTGTCCAAGGTCTCATAGCCAGGCTTCAGACTTGGGTTCACTCCACTCCGCTCCTGTCACCCTCTCATTTGGACTCCAGAGAGCCAGCTGAGGGACCCTGAGAAGCTAGTAGACATCGAGAAGACACGAAGTGGGCAGCTGGGCTCCCTGAAGGGGCAGGTGCCAAAGACAACTATGCTGCATTCCCTGTTTGGCCTCTGCTTGGCCTGGCCCCTCCTCACAGGATATACTGGCCTCAGCCCAGTGGGCTGATTCCCAGAGGCCAAGCTCTTCCTCTGAGGCCACTCACCAGGCTTTGGTCTCCAGACTGTTTGCAAATCCCTGGTGGTTTCCGCCCAGCAGAGGCCTCCTGCTTCCTGCCCCCTGAAGCTGCCTCTGAAACTGGGCTGTGGCTCAATACCATGCCCTGCAGGTGGCTGGGTTCCCCCATTCATTCCAGGCTACAAAGTGCCCTGGCCTGACCTGTCACCCCAGCCAAATCCCTACCTTTCTGTGAACCTCAGTTTCTTTAAAATGAGGGGGGGGAGCAGTGACCTCTGCCATTTCTCCCTCTTAGGATCTAGTGTGAAGGGTACAGCTGTCAGTGGGTGGGAGAGCTCTTGGAAAAGCACAATCTGTGGGAGCCATAGGCATGCTGACCATTGTTCCCAGAAGCATCTGGTCACCGGTACCAATGGAGGACTGTACCTGATACCAATGCCTGGAGCTCTGGCCCAAGGTCTACCCTTTTGGATCCCATAGAGGAGCTCAACTCGTCACCATCATAGAATCCCAGAATGGCAGAGTTGGGAAGGGGCTTAGAACCGGGCATGTCAGGGTTGGGAGGGGCTTGAGAACAGGGGATGTCAGGGCTAGATGACTTTAGCATATTAGTACTACATGTTAAAACCAGAAGGTTTGTCCATAGGATTTTAGAAGTGGAATTTAGATTGAGAGCTGTGAGAGCATCTAGGGCGTGGAACCTCACCCTTCTCCATCTTCCCCCAGAGTCACCGTCCTCAGCCTCTCAGGGCCTTGAGAGAATGCCAAGGAGTTCATTTCCAAACCTGTCTGTTGACCCTTAGAGGAAGCATCTTTATCTTGGAGAAATAATCAGCTCCTTGGATCGGATCACCAACAGGAAATATATGAAATTTGTCCTGATGCAGGACTGGCTTTAATCTGATTTTGTTTCTTTGTTTTCTGAAACCACTTGGCTCTCCTGATGTTGGTGGTCTCTCTCTGTCTGTCTCTCTGTCTCCCTCTGTTTCTGTCTCGTCCTGTCTCTCTCTCTGTCTCTCTGTCTCTCTCTGTCTCTCTCTCTCTCACACAAACATACACCCACACCCACACCCTACCCAGGAGAGAGAACATAGACTTTGACACTAGAATTAGGTTGTAAATTAGTTCCTTCAATTTGCAGATGAGATTAAAGATCAAGGTCACCAGCAAGTTAATATTCAAGACAGAACTCAAACCCATATCTCCTGACTCTCAGGCCAGTGTGTTTTCTCCCTTATCAGCTGCCTCTCAACAAAATCAGCATCCTCATTAGCATCCTGATTATCAACATCCCCATCTTCATCCTCCTTCTCATCACCACCACCATCATCGTCCTCACCATCACTATCTTCATTATCACCATTCTCACCATCCTCATCCTCCCCCTCCTCATTCTCATTACTGTCATCTTCATCCCCACCATGACCATCACCATTATCACCTTAGTCCTCATTATCACCATTCTTATTATCACCATCTTCATCCTTACTACCATAATCATCATTCTTACTATCACCATCCTCATTCTCATCCTCACCCTCACCATCACCATCACCACCACTGTCACCGTCACCATCACTATAATACAATAATATATCTCTATGGATCCAAAGCTTATGAAGAATATTATGGATGCTATTTCATCTGAACCCCTCTCAGCAACCCTGGGAGGTACAATATCACTCACCTCACTTGGTTTCTGTAAGAATCGAAAGAAGTCATAAGCAGAATAGGTTTTGTAAGCCTGGAAGTGATTGACACTTGCTAGCTAGTATTAGTATTACTGAGCAATGGTGACATGTAGTCGATAAAAACCTGTTCTGGGAATCAGTAGAAGTTGAGTTCAAGTTTTGTCAACCACACAATCGCTGTGTGACTATGGTCCTGTTCCTTCGAGTCACTTCTTGTTGCCCCAGGTAACTCTCTAAGACAAGTCAAGACATCACCCTCATGATGTCATTGGTCATCTTTGAAAATGAAGGATGGATAACAACAACGAAGTTTCAGAGAGGCACCAACCTGCATTGGTGGAGGGATTTTCCTCACCTGGGTGTTCCTTATACAATGACAATCATAATCATACAACAGCTACCATTTAAATGAGATCTTTGCAAATGTTATCTCATTTTATCCTCATAAGAACCCTGGGATGTAGGTGCTATCATTATTTTCACTCTGTAGATGAGGGAACTGAGGAAGATGGAGGTTAAGTAACTTGTCTAGGATCACACAACTAGTAAGTATTAGAGTCAGAATTTGATTATCAGGTTTCCTTGATTCCCAGGCCAAGTTTCTATGTGGTGTGTCATCTAGCTAGCTGCCTCTAGGTAATAATCTGAATAAATCATCTCAAATATTGTCATATACGCTGGATGTTATTATTTTCCCCTATTTTACAGATGAGGAAACTGAGCCTCAGAGAAATCAATTGACTTGCCCATTGCCCCACCAATAGTAAATAGGACCATAAAATCATAGATCTAGCCTTTCCATTGGCCTTGCCAAAGGCCTCTAGCCCAACATCCTTCATTTAATGAATGAGTGGACAGAAGTCTAGGAAGGTTAATTGACTTGTTCAGGGAAACAGAGATATTAAATGTCAGAGAAGGGCTTTTTAAAAGATTCTTTTAAAACATTATGAAATTAACAAACATCAACATTTTCATATACAAAAAGTAATAGGAACTAGGAATCTCTCGTCCATACAACATTTCCCCCTCAAATGTTTGTTGAATTTAACAAAATAATGCCAGCACTACACTCTTATCTAGGTCCTCTTCTGAATTTCCTTGTGCTCTACCCTGAGTATTTTAAAAATATCTTACCTCTTTCCTTTTTTACTCTTTTGTGTTACTATCACTAACCATCCACTTCCTTCTTCAACTCTTCCCCAGAAACCCCTTCCCTCCACCCCTCAAGCCAAAAGTCCTCCATTGTAACAAATAAACTCAATATAAAGAAGTAAATTAATAAATAAATTAAGTAAAATAGATTCTCCCATTGGTAATGTCTGAAATTGAAAGTCTCTTTATGAACCTGTAATTCATTTCCTCTCTGCCAAGAAGTGGGAAACAGGCTTCCTCCAACTTCTGGAGCCCTGACTGGTCATTGTATGGATCAAACCTCTCTAATTTTTCCCAGTGGTTTTCCTTCCCACTAATGTCATTGTATACATTATTCTCACTTTACAATGCATCAGTCCATATAAGTTTTCTAGGTTTCTCTGAATTCATTCTTTTTGCCATTTTTCCCATATCACAATAATATTCCATTTTATTTATTTTACTATAATGTGGTAAAAGATGGCACCCAATTTATTTCTAATTCTTTGCTATAACCAAAAGTGCTGCTACCAATATTTTATACCTTTAAATTCTTACCCCCTTCCATTGATCCCTTGGGCAAATAGGTCTAGTAATGACATTGCTGAGTTGAAAGGCATGTCTGATTTAGCAACTTTGGGCATAATTCTAAATATGAATATTGGATGGACCAATTCATGACTCCTCCAGTGGTGTGGTGAATGTGCCTGTTATTCCACAGCCCCTCCAACAATGGTCATTTTCCTTATTTGGTGATCTCTGCCAATCTAAGGTATGTGAATTGTATTAATTTAATTTTATTATATTTTATTTTGGGTTTTGAAACTAGGTCTCTAGTGATTTGGGGTTCAAACTTGGTCCACTCATGCTGTATCAGTTTAATTATTAGGGGCATGTAGGTGGTGCAGTGGATAGAGTGCTGGGCCTGGAGTCAGAAAGACTTGAGTCCAAATTCAGTCTCAGGCACTTATTTGCTGTGTGACCCTGGACAAGTCACTTAATCTGTTTGCCTCACTTTCCTTATCTGTAAAACGGGGATAATAATAACATTTTATCTTCCAGGGTTGTTGTGAGGATTGAATGATATAATAATTGTGAAGTTCTTAGTATAGTGCCGGGCACATGGTAGGTGAGGCATAAATGTTAGCTGTTATTGTATGTACGTATTTGGGGATGGTTTTAGAGATGAGGATGTAAAAACAATACAATCTATCTGGCACTTCTATACAGGGAGACCCCACTTAAAGTCAGTGACTGGTTCTATGAAAATACAGTAGCAGGTAGGATTGTGTATTTTAATTTTTTGTTTTTTAGAGCTTAAAAGCTCTTTGGATATCATTGAGGTCAATCATCTACTTTTGCTGAGGAGGAAACAGGCCCAAAGCACATAGATGTGCCTAAGGCCAAACTGATGGTTTGACAAGAGGGAGGATTTGAACTCAGGTCCTCTGATGCATATCCTGAGCTTTTTTTTCTTAGTTCTATAGAACTATAAATGGGTGGGTGACTGTGCTTTGGCTTTCTGTGACATGAGGTGGCCTTTTGTTACGTGCATTGGTGATATGCCCCCCAACTTCACAATGACTTAGGTTGAAGTGACCTAGTACTGTGTGTGCCTGTCTAACCTGGTCCCTTCCTGAGGCTTTAGCAATATAAATGGCCATGAGTGATAGGAGTCCTGAGTTCAAATATTGGCTCTGCCACTTAGTAGCTGTGATCTTGGGTGAGTCCTTTCGACCTCTCTGAGCCCCAGTTTCTTCATCTGTAAAGTGAGGGGGATGAACTATGGCTCACAAAGTCCCTACCAACTTTAAACCTCCAATGCTTCATGATGGCACTCATTTTGGAGGTTAACTTGGTTCTTTAAAGCCCTTCACTAAATAGGGAGGACCCTATAGGCCCAGTGTCCTCATTTGTAAAATTAGATTGTTGAATACAATGTTCGTCTAATCAGATAACCTCTAATTGTCCTTTCTAGCCTATAATCTATGGTGTTAGGATTTTTTTTTTTTTGGTGGGGTTGGGTAAGAGGGTGGGGAGTGAGCCATGAAGTGATTGCAGATTCAAAAAAACCTGGAATCCTGCTCTTTCCCTTCCATTTTTTTGGCCATCAGAGCTGGCCAGTGAGGGGTGGAAAAAGGGGAGGAGGCTAAGAATTACGCAGTTCTTAGAACATCTGTAAACATCATATTCACTGCTCAGCTTGTGAGATGTTTGTCTGAGGTCCAACCAGCTGACAACCCAAGGAAAGCTTCCATTACTGGGTGGCCCCTCTGTGGAGGACTAGTAGAAAGGCCCAGGCAAGATTTGCCCATGAGAAAACATCAGGGGATTGTACTCTGCCCTGATGGAAGGAAAACCAGGCTTGTTGAGATCATAAGTCCAGCATAAGTTTATCTGAATCCATAAGGCCTGTTTTACTTTACCTGCTACTATGATAGGGACCTGTTTTATCTGCTTCTGTGACAGGGGCCTGCTTTTACTAGCCCATATAACAGAGGGATGAACACTCAGCTCCTGGATGCCAGATCCTGGGTAAATACTTTACAAGTTCCTGGATCTGAAATGGGGCCTGATTTTCACATGTTTGGACAATTAGGAGTTAGAGGTGGGGGGAAGAATTTCTCTGAAGCAGTATGGCTGTTCTCCATGCCTCCGAACCCTCCAGCTATAGACATCTACTTCACCAACTGACAGCGACTAAGGCAGGACTGAAGTCAGGTCTCTTGGAAGCCTGGAGAGATCTTAGAGCAATGTTAGGGAACCTCCAGCCTGGAGGCCACCTGTGGCCCTCTAGGTCCTCCGGTGCTGCCCTTTGACTGAATTCAAACTTCTCAGAACAAATCTTGTTAATAAAAGGATTTGTTATGTAAAACTTGGACTCAGTCAAAGGGCTATATCCCAGGACCCAGAAGGCCACAGGTGGTTTCAAGGCTGCAGGTTCCCCACCCCTGTCTTAGAGTGTCTGTCATCCACCATTTTCATTCTGAAGATGAGGAAACTGAGGTCTAGAGATTGTGAGGAACGGGGCTAAGGTCACACAGCTAGGAAGGATGCAGGCTTCCTGAACTGGAAACCACTGACTCTCAAGCCCAACAATGAGCATCTGACTGGGATGTCTTGGTTCAGACAATAATAACTAATTCTGGTGCTTAAAGGTCTGCAAAGCACTTCACATACAATGCTTCTTTGATGCGCCATCTATGCTTTGTGAGCTAAGTGTTACGCTTAGACCCATTTTATAGAAGGAAAAACTGAGGCCTGGAGGGATTAAATGACTTGCCTCTTGTCAAACACCTACTAACTCAGGTCTTTACTCTAAGCTTAGCATCCCTGTTGTGACCACAGTGCTGTTTGATCAGATGACTAAGAAAAACTGGCATTTTTATTTCTGTTTTCCAAAGTGCCCCCCCATTTCATTTTATCCTCACAGTGGCCCTCTGATCTAGGTGCTGGTACATTATCTTCATTTTACAGAAGAGAACCTGAGGCCCAGGCAGAAGAAATGACACGTCTAAAGTCGTGACAGTTAGAAAACCCCAAAGTCAGGATTGTCTGACGTCACGTGCAGGGAGTATATGGTGGGCACGTGCATATTCGTGCGTGCGTGTGTGTGTGTGTGGTGTGTGTTTATTGATTTTCTATTTATGCGATATAGAGGATGTCCCAAAATTATTGGTGGAATTTTAAGCTGTTAAGCGTCAAGACCTTCAGGACACTTGAGAGGTTTTCATATGTCCTTATCGTCTCCTCCATTTGAATGTAAACTCCTTGTGAACAGGGATCATTTTCTTTTGAGGTCACTGGGGACACAAGCACCACAGGAGGCACACAGTAGGTACTTAACAAATGCTTGGCAATTCATCAGTTGCATCCCCTTGCCTTGCAGGGTTTGGGCACTGTTGGCTGACACCCCATTTGCCCTCCCAGTGATACTCGTTGGATGAAAGCAAGGTAAATAGCAGCAGGTAAAGCCTATCACAGTGACCATTAAAGCAGGCCCCTATCACAGCTGCAATTAAAGCAGGCCCCTATCACAATAGCAGTTAAAATAGCCCCCTCTCACAGCAGCGAGAAAAACAGGCCCACATAACAGCAGCAGGTGAAGCAGGCCCTACTCACACCCCATTCCGCAGTGTCTCTCTGCCCCTATACCCCCCCTCTTGGATTTGTCACATCCAGAGAGCTGATGACGCATGCCTAATTAATCCCCCAATACTGCATCTTTTCCTTGGTGCATCATCCCAAGAGATGGCTGAAAGAGGTGGGTGGGAGAAGGCCACAGAGGGAAAGGAAGAGGCCAGCCCAGTGCGGCTCCAGTGCTATCTGACTCAGAGCAGGTGGAGGCTGGCCTGGGGGGTGGGGGCGGCGAGGGGAGGCGAGGAGCCGGGGCCCTGGCTTTTATTTTTAACACCCGGCAGTGGCTCGTTCCCTCTCTCGGAGGCGGTGACAGGGCCTCCGAAGTGAGGTAATAGCCAATTGATCCAGCTCCGTTTTCCAGTGGGCAGTAATAAATCACTGGGCTGTCAGAGGGCTGTTTCATGTTTGCAGGCAGCGTGTGCCAGCAATTAGCCCGCCCGAGGCTCTGGAGCCCCCCCTTGTCCAGGCTGGGCCTGCTGCCTGACACCCACAGCACTGAAGGGCCCTTCTGGACCACAGCACAGTGATTGTGACAAGGAAGGGTTGGGAACCTGACCCCTTCCCTCTTCCTGCCTCCTGTCCCCCCAATTTCTTGTCTTTTTTCTTTAAAAAAAGAATTTCTCTCTCTCTCTCTCTCTCTCTCTTTCTCTCTCTCTCTCTCTCTCTCTCTCTCTCTCTCTCTCTCTCTCTCTCTCTCTCTCTCTCTCTCTCTCTCTCTCTCTCTCCCGGCTTTTTTTTCTCCTCACCAACACTAGTTCAGGCCGACAAGTAATTGATTGATGAGCTGAAGGACCTAGTCCTGCCATTCAGTAGGCAAGAGCCAAGAGAGAAGAGAAAGAGAGAAGCCCGGAAGGAAATGACATGAGCCCTGAGCTAGGAGATTGGAGCCCTGGCTTTGAGCCTCTCCCAAGCTGTGTGACCCTGGCTGAGTCACTGTTCCTTTCTGTTTCCTTCTATGATAAAAGACAGGTGGGAATGGTGGGGTTGAGTGTTGGATGAGATGCTCTCTGAGGTCCCCTGTGTCTGCTACTTCCTGGGATACTGTGAATCTCAGCTTTTCCATGGATTCTCTGTAAGCCTTTGGCCAAGTCATTTCCCTACACTGGGGATGGCATGGTCCATGTTGGAAGGGGCATGTGGTTTATATTGGACAAGTAAATGACTTTGAAGAATGTTCCCTCGCAGCTCTAACTCTATGATCCAAAGGGGTCCTGCTGTCTCTGCTTGAAGACTTCCAGTGAGGAGGAAACCCATCCAGGACATCTAACTTTGGGGCAAGTGTCATAGTTGGGCAGTTCCTCCTGGTAGCTTCTTCTCTGTAAATAAGAATAGTAGCAGTGGTAGTAAGAATGGTAGTTATGATGCTAATGACAGATTTATACTACAAATGAGAGTGCCATGATGGAGTGGATCAATTACAGTTCTCAGAATATGAGTTCAAGTCCCAAACACTTCCGACACACAGCTATGTGATTCTGAACAAGTCAATGGACTTTAATTGATCTCCCTAAGACCTGGGTTCCTAACCTGGGGTCCATGGGTCATGGCTGGATTTCAGGGGGTCCAGGAGCTTAGATGGGGAAAAATTACATCTTCATTTTTAGTAACCTCTCACTGACATTTAACATTCCCTTCAGCGATTCAAAACTTTAAACTGAGCCAGGGAGTGGGAGTGTGGTGGTCCAAAGACCTCGCTAGACTGACAAAGGAATCTAGAACACAATAAAGGTTGAGAGCCCCCCACTCTAAGACTATAAAGCTTTTAATCAGGTTCTGAGCTGAAGCTTCTTCAGCCAGAATTCCCTACATGGATGAAATCTCAGGTTTGAACAAATAAAAATATTGGTCAGCCATCGAATAAATCTGAACATGTTTTGTAAGGTAATGAGCTCTCTACAAATGACAGATTTCCATCTTAAAAGAGAAGATAGTGCTAGTTTGAAAATGTCAGGACTGGGTTGAGTTTTTCACCAGTAATGGTGATGGAAGATAGGAAAACAACTGTACTCCTTCAGACATTCTGCCATGGGCCAATGGTGAGCATCCGTTGAATGACTGGCTTCTGTTTGGGGCATCTATTCCAAACACTTGATGGAGCCAAGCCCATTAACCTGTACACCTGAGTGTCCGACTGTGACCTCAGTCTCATTACTCCTTAGGATTCTTATAGATGTGGACAGTAATGGGAACCTGAGCTTGAGAGATTTACCATTGGGTTACAGAACAGGAGAATTGGAAGGGCCCTTTGTTGGTACAGCATGGAGTGTGAGAACTCTTAGAAGAGGGAAAACCAGAGCTGGGAAGGGCCTTGGAACAGGGGATGTCAGGGATGGAAGAGGCATTAGAATAAATGTTTATTTTAGGGCCAGCCATTGTGGAAGGACCATGGAGCACAGAACATGAAATTTTGAAGCTGGAAGGGACGTCGATAATAAAAAAAAAAACAGCCTGAGATAGTGTTCCTATGGACCTTAACAACTTGCTGAATCCCTCTCCATAATTTGATGCTGTTTAACTCTCACAATAAGCCAAAAGGGAAAAGCTGCACAATCATTGTTCCTGTTTGATAGTTAAGGAAATGGAGAATCTGGAGTTCAGTGACTTGTCTATCTAAGCTCTCAGTTAAGTGTCAGAGGAGGGGATTTGAACTCAGGACCCTGCTGAAGCCAGTGCATCTATCTTTCTACTAGGTCACCTGACTTTTGACTTCTCTAGAACATGGTATCTAGTTCAACCCCCTCACTTTTCAGGGGGTAAAGCTGAGTCAGGAAGGTCTGGGTTCAAATTCTGCCTCAGACACTCCCTAGCTGTGAGATCCTGGTCCAATTACTCAGCTCACTCCTCTGAGCTTCAGCTCCGAGCCACCCAGTTCTAAATCTAGGCTCTGTAAGTGTTCCTCAGGCTTTGCTTTCACTATACCCCATAGGACTATCCATAGAGACTTCCACAAAGGTTCTCAGGCTATGTTTTTCTCCACTTTCCTGAGCAAATAAACTCCTTGTATTTATAAAAATGATTTTTGTCTTTCCTGCCTCATGTTTAGCCCCATCACCCCAACCAGGCTGGTAATTTATCATGCCTGATCTCAATGAGGGACCAGGGGAAGGATTGGAAGTCAGGGCCTGATAAAGACTCGAACCCAGCAGCCAGCAGAGGCTTTACTGTGGCCAGAGCAATGTCACTCAAAGGGAGTGGGTTCCCATGGAGCATGGGAGACATCGGTGGCAGGGGCTATGGGGTGCTGTCAGAGAGGCTCTGACTCCACCAAGGCTTCAACTGGAGCCCCAAGGAAAAAGGGCCTTCTCTGAAATAGACTAAGATGATCTTTGCCTGTGTTTCCCTCCTGGAATAGAAAATATGTTCACCTAGAACATATTTCACCCACATGGTTAGAGGAGCACATGACCACAAATGCATGCCAATAGAGACATGTGCATACATTTATATACTCACAGATGTAGAGACAGCCCTGGATAGACAACCAGGCTATGAATCTGCAGACATGTGGTTCCACCCACACATGCAAGAAGGCACACACAAACATACACATGCACACACCACACATTCATCGCTCCACAGATGCACAGATGTGTGCACATGAAGACATGTGCATATACAGAAACATAAGCACAAAGAGATGCTGGAGGGTCCATGGAGAGATCCTAGATTTAGAGTGACAAGGTCCAGGGTTTGAATTCCATCTTTGTCCCTTCCTGGCTGAATGACTTTAGACAAGTCACCTTATTGTGCAGCTCAGTTTCTGCCTCTAAAAAATGAGGAGACAGTGGTGGATGACTTCCATGGTCAAAGTAGCTAAAGAGGCGAAATACTGGGCTAGGTGTCAAATCCATTCTCCAACTTTTACCAGCTGTATGACCCTGGGCAAGTTGGTTCAACCTGTTTCTTCATGTAGAATGGGGATAGTAATGGTGCCTACCGAACAGGGTTGTTGAGACTACTGAGCACCTATATTTGCTGCTTAACTTACTATTTTAAAAAATGGGTCAATAGCTTTCACTGGATGGCCAGGGGTCCAAATCCTGACTCGTTCCTGGGCCTTAGGTGGGTGGGTGATTTTGAAAGTCTCTTCCAACTTAAAATCTATTTTCCTATGAAATGCTTGAAGAAGGCTACCATGGTGAACCTTAGTTATACAGCAGTGTATATGCTGAATCAGCACACAATTTTTAAATACCCGCCATGTACTTGGCATGAAAACAAAATCCAAACAGCCTGTGTTTTCATGAAGCTTATATTCTATTAGATATACCCAAAGTCATCCATGTTCTCAGGTAAACATGGCCACACAGACATAGTAGTGAGTGAGTCAATAAACATTTATTTATTAAACAGCATAGTAGAGCACTGTGGTTCTTAACTTGGATGTGTGAACTTAAAAAAAAAGTTTTTGATAACTGCATCAGAAGAATTGGTTTCATCTTACGCATAGAAAACTTGATTTGGGGAAGGAGTCCTTAGCTTTCACCAGATTGCCAAAGGGGTGCGAGTCAAGATTAGGACCTACAGGCAGAGTGGTATCTCTTCTCCCTTTCTCCGGTCCCTCATTTGGAGGCCTTCAGTCACAAATATAAAGTGGGAAGGAGCCTCAGAGTCCAATTCCCTCATTTTACAATTTAGTAAATCTTGGAGAGGTAAAGAGGCTTGCCTGAAGTTATACAAGTAGTCAGTATCAGAAGCAAGGTTTGAACTCAGGTCCTCAGACTCCATACCTAGTGCTTGCTCCATTGTATCCTGCAGACTCTGGTTCATGTATTGGCTCTGGTCCTAACCAGGTGAACTTGAGCACATCCTATCCTCGCTCTGGGTCTCAGTTTCCTTCTTGGTAAAATGAAGAGGACTGGACCAGATGAACCCTATCTTGAGACTCTGAATTATATTGTTCTTGTGGATTCATGAGTTTTCACAGGCAAGCCCAGAAACTCCCAGAACCCAGCTCCAGAGCAAACCAGGGCCCTCATCCTCCACTTCCCCGAGCTGGGCTGAAGATTTCCCATTTGTCTCCTTGTATGATACTTGCAGGTTTGGCTAGTGCAGACAGCTTGGAGAGCGTGTTATTAAGTCGTTACACAATCGGTTTGGGTTAAAAACTCCAGCTGAGGAATGCATTGATGTCGGACTGGTTGGTTGGGAAAGAGGGAGAGAGAGAGAGAGAGAGAGAAGGTCTCAGTGTTTCGGGTCCCTCCAAAGTCAGGCTTGATGACTCCCAGATGGGAATCCGGCTGCTTCCATTTTTTTCCTTCTCACTCGTCCCCCCCTCCCTGCTTTGTTCTTCTGGAACAGGCAGGAAAGGAGGGGGAGGAAGAAGGAGGGACACAGACAGAGATAGACACAGTCAGAGAGGGATGGAGGGGTATAGGGGAGGGAGGAAAGGGAGGGAGGAAGAGAGGGAGGGAGAGAGAGAGAGAGAGAGAGAGAGAGAGAGAGAGAGAGAGAGAGAGAGAGAGAGAGAGAGAGAGAGAGAGAGAGAAGAGCAGGGGGGATGGGCATATCAGAACCTTGAAAATCCCAGAAACTAAAGCGATTGTCAGACAAGGCTAAAAGATGTTCATTTACATGGGGAAAGATGAAGGTTTACAATTGAAAGCAGAGGAGAGGAAACCTTTCTCCTGGGAGTATAGCTTGACCGGTGGTCAGCTGATGGTCCTTCAGAGTGGGCTCTTGTGAGGGCAAGGGGGTTCCTATTTCTTTTCCTCCTGGCTACCATGGCTACCAAGCTCATCCCTTGCCTTTGGGGAGTGGTGCTTTCTCTCCCTCCTCCACACCAATCACAAAAGAATGCGGGAGGGGGGAGCACTGAATCCTACTTCTCCTTCCCATGGTTCCTAACCTCCCATCACCAGCCTTCACCCCCTCCCTGGCCCTTACTGGAGAGCCCTCCTTGTGGCCTGGCTTTGCCCTCCCCAGGGATGCCTGAGCTAACGGATCCTGGGGACCCCCACCTGCCATCAGCTCCTCCAGTCTCCCTGAGGGAACCTCCTTAATCACCGCCAGAGACCCCAGCTGCCTATGACTAGGTCAGATTAGAGAGCCCCGTGGGGCCCAGACAGAGCCTGCTCTTAGCCTTGGCCTAATTGCCTGCAGTGGGGCTGCTTGGTGGTGGGGACCCAGGTGGTGGGGCCCAGCCAGCCCCACCGGCTGCCCCTCAGGCACAACCTTGCCCTGGGGGGAGTAAAGGGGGAAGCAGGAGCCGGCCCCAATTAAGGCATGAACTGGCTTCTCCTAATTTGATGAAAAAAAAATGAACTTGGCTCCATTAGCTCTACCCCAGGCTGGGGCTGAGCTCACTGTGCTGGAGGTGAGTTATTTTTCCTGGGAGTGGGGTAAGTAGTCAAAGACCCTAGGCTCCAATGCGGCCCCTTCTCTGTGTGATCTGAGTCAGACCATTCTCCATCTAGGCTTTACTCGCCTCATTTGTACAATGACGGGCTTGGATTAAATAGATGAGCACAGATTTCAAACTAGAAATAAGTCCCTTAGAGGCCAAATTTCCCATAATTCCCACAAATTAAAAATAACAACCACAAAAGTTTTTTTTTAACGAACAAAAATCCATTTTCTTTTTCTCTCATCCTCCATCTACCACCCCGCCCCGAAAAAGAAAGAAAAACAAAATCCTTGTAGCAAATATGCTTAATCGAGCAAAACGAATTCCTGTATTGGCCATATTGAAAGAATGTATAGCTCCCTCTGCCCCGTGCATCCATCATCATCCTCTGGCAGGATGGGGACAGCTTGCTTCATCATTCACTTTCTGGAAGTGTAATTTAACTCCTCATTTTATTGATAGGGAAACTGAGACCTAGAGATGAGAGGGAAGATGAATCATAGAATGGGAGAATTGGAAGGGGCTTCAGTGGTCATTTTATACAAATGGTACCTGAGAGAATTCTGACCATCACATGCCGCATAAATGACCCTCCAGCTTTTGCTTAAAGACCCCTAAAGAGGGGGAACTTCCCTCTTCCTGGGGTAGCCCCTAAAGTTTGGGGACAATCTACCTCCAGTAGAATGGAGCTAGTGGAAGTCAAGGTCATTTTTAGGGTGCTCAAATTAGGGAAAGTAGTTCCTGATGTCAAACCTATACCTTCCCATTGTCCAAGGTCAATCAGTTAGAAAACAGTGGAGCTGAGATTCAAACCCAAGACTTCTGACTCCAAGTCTTTACCCTTTTTAGACTTGAAGGGAGAAAATGGGGAGGCAGAGCTGCCTTTAAACATTTGCATGGATATTACGTGTCAGATGGAGAGGTCTTGTTCTGCTTGGACCCAGAGGTTTGAACCAGGTACCATGTGAGGAAATTACAGGCAGTGGACTTTTGTCTTCTATAAAGAAAAAAACCTTTGTGTTATTGAGAGTCATCTCAAAGTGAAGGGGGTTGCCTAGGAAGATGGCATATACCCAACCACTGAAAGTCCCCAGGCACCGACACAATGTTCAGAAACATCTGTTGACTGACCGACCGAGTGACTGGGGTTGTTATACAGAGATGATTGCTGTGAAGGTTCAGGCTGGACTACCTGGCCACCCAGATTCCTTCCAACTTCAAGGATTAACTTTCTCTATATACGAGACAACATTGATTTTTTTGTCTTTTGTCTTTATAACCTCGGTGCCTCCCACATCATAAAAGCTTACCAAATACTTGTGACTTGATTGATGGAATGACTGGTTCTGCTTTGTAGCATAGCAGCCAGGAAAACTAGTGTTACTTGGGCTTCATTAAGAGAGGGGTGGCTTCTAGGATGAGGATGCTAAGAGTCCTGTCTTAGTCAGGACACAGCTGCTTGGGTTGTATTCACTTCCAGGTGCCATAATTTGAGAAGGGCATTGATAAGTAGGAGGGTACCCAGAAGAGAGCAATGAGGCTAGAAAGCAAAGATTCTCAAGATAGTGCCATAGGTAGATAGGTTGAATGAAGTGGGCATGGGGGAGAAAGACTCAGAGCTGCCTTCAAGGATTTGAGGATAGTCATGTGGAGAAGGGATTCGATTTATTCCGCTTAATGTCAGGGAGTAGAAATAGGAGCCATGAGAGGAAGAGGAAGACAGACTTGAGTTATCAGGACAAATACTCTAACAGTTAGGTCTGTTTAGAGATAGAGCGGACTACCTCATCAGGTACTAGATTCTTTCACCTATGAGGGCTTCAAGAAGAAGATAGAGGACCATTTGTCAAGTGTGTTAGAATGAGAATTCCTCACCGAAGGAGGTCTTTTCCACTTCTTCAAGTCTATGTGTCTACTTAGCCTCAGAAGGCAGAACTAGTATCAGAGAAATTGACTTCAACTCAATAAGAAATATAATTTACTATTAGAGCCTCCTACGGGCAGGGTATAACACCAATGACCATCATAATCATTATCTTTTCATAATTTATATTTTTATCTTCATCATCTTCATCATCATTTTTGCCTTTGTAATTTTCATCTTCATCATCGTCTTTGTCTTCATCATTTTCATTGTTATCTACATCTTCATTATGCTTTAAAGTTTACATGATATTTTCCTCCCAAGAAACCCACAAGAAGGCAACTAACCTCATTTTACAAACGAGCAGATGACAGTCGGAAATGAAAGGTGATAATCCCAAGCTCACGTATCTAGCGAGTAACGGAACTAGGATTTTCATCCAGTTCTCTTGATGGAGGTAGCATGGACCAATAGAAAGATCACTATCTCTGGAGTCTGAGGACTTGGATTTCTGATCCCACCTTCAATGACCTTGGGAAAAGTCACTTTATTTCCTCGGACTCAGCTTCCTTATGTGTAAAATGGAGGGGTTGGGTTGGATAGTCTTTGAGGTCCCTTCCAACTGTAGATCTATGAATGAAAGCTGCTTCATCTCCCCGTGCCTCAGTTTCCTCATATGAAAAAATAGGAAGGTTGGTCCATATACTCTCCGATCCCTTTAATTTCAGACCTAGGGATCTAAATAACTATGCCCCTGGATCCCACCCCTTTTTCCCAGACCTTGCTCTCTTGTCTTGATCGCTTCTATAAGAGACTGGAAACACATTTTCCTCTTCATTTGGAACAGGGATTCCTCCTTCTGGCAGAGGGTTCGAATCAGTGACCTCTGAGGTCCCTCCCAACCCTGAGTTTCCTGAATTCTGTGAGTCTGTCTATTCAGGGCCTGGAGTCATAGTTTTTCATGGTGAGACATCTGAAAATCCTAAGGCTTTGTCATGGGTTAAAATTCCTGATTTGACATCTCGGTCACGGAGCTTTGAGCTTTGCTAGACCATGAAGAAAATAACCCAGCTCTCAGCCAACCCAGGTTTACTTGTGTAGAATTCGTCATTGCAAGTTTCTGTTCTTTGGAGGCACCGTTCAGAATAGGCGATTATCCTAATACAATGCACGTGGTTTGGTAAAGCTGGACATTACATTAGAGGTGTGTTTGCTTATAGATGAGAAGGCTGAGAGAGGAAAGACTGAGGCAATGGATGGTTTGTGGGGAAAAGCAAATCATAAGATGAGAAATCTATGGATGGAAAGGACCTCCATGGCCACTTAGTCTTAACAGATGGAGAAAGTAAGAAAGGGAAAATGATTTGCCCAAAGGCACATGGGTCATAATCCTAAGAGGGGGACATGAACCCGGGGCCTCTCACTCTAGAGATGGGGCTCTTTTAATCAATCACCAGACATTTATGAAGCAAGTGTATTTCATGTGTGTATGTGTGTGTGTGTGTGTGTGTGTGTGTTCATCCTTCATTGCCAAAGAAGACCATGCCATCAGAGAAATGATGACTTGCACTTGACTTTGTTTTGAGTGAGGGAGGGCTGTGCAGGTCACCAGCCTCACTTCTCCTCCAGAGCCATCTGAATCCAGTGACCAGATATTCATCAGGAAGACTGGAGATGACCCAGGATGAGGCAACTGGGGTTAAGTGCTTGCCCAAGGTCACACAGCTAGTGAGTGTCAAGTGTCTGAGGTGAGATTTGAACTCAGGTCCTCCTGACTCCTGCACTGGTGCTCTATCTACTGCACCACCTAACTGCCCCAGAGCTGTGCTCAGTGTTATGACACAAAAGTCCCTGACCTTGGAGAGCTTATGTACCAAGGGCAGGGAATGGTGGCAATGCAGAAATGAGTAAAATACAAGGAAAGTTGAATCAGGAGAGAGAGCATCAATTACTAAGGTAATCAGGGAAGACTTCACTGAGGGTGTGTTGCCCAACCTAAGCTGGACCTTGGAGGCAAATAGGAATTCTGAGATGTAGAGATAAAGGGGGAGTGCATTGTAAGCATGGGGGAAACCCCATGTGAGTACCAAGCTCAAGGAATACTTGACAGTCCCATTTGGCTGAAATGTCAAGTTCATGGAGGAGAGGCATAGGAAATATGGCTACCAAGGTAGGAGGGAGCTACCTTCCAGCCAAGCTAAGGAGTTAGCATGTAATCCTAGAGGCAATGGGAAAACACTAGCATTGGGGCCAGGGGAATGACAGGGGCAGATGTGTGTCTGAAGGTCATTTTTGGCAGCTGTGTGAAGAATGGATTGGAGAGGAGATTGGCTTGAGACAGGCATACCATGTGGGAGGTGATTGCAGTAATCCAATAGAAAAGACATGAGGGCTTAAACTGGAAGACAGGAGTCATTCATTCATTCATTCAGCATTCATTAAATAAGCATTTAGCAAGCACCTACTGTGTTCCAGGTACTGTGTTAAATGCTAGGGATCCAAAGACGAAAGTAAATAATCCTTGTCCTCAAATGCCTTACATTCTATTGGGGGAAAACAACATGTATGCTTAGAAATAAATACAAGGTATATGCAAAAGAGATAAAATAATTTCTAGACTGTAGAAGGAACTATCATCTTGGGGATTAGGGTAGGCTTCCAATAAGAAGGGGTATTAAAGATTTGAACTCTGATAAACAGAGGTGAGTGGGGAACATAGTCCATGCATGGAAGGACACAGCCTATGGAATGGTATAGAGGCAAGAAATGGAAATCTCAAATAGTTAAGTTTGGCTAGAGTTTAGATTTTTCAGATGTATGGTAGCTGGACAGTGGAAGGATTAGAGATGGGAGACACCAGAGATAGGGACACCAGAAGGACAGAGGGAGAAACGGAGAGGACTTGGCTACTTAATACTCCTTGGTTGCCAAGTTCTGGCACAGGTGTCATCTTAGACACCCTTAGGCTAATCCTGGGAGGAGGGCAGAGAAGACAGTATAATCTCTGGTTTGTAGAAGAGGAAACTGTGGACCAGTGCTGGGAATAGACAATAGGCAGAAAAAAAGGTGTGTCACGCAGTGGAAAGTGGTAAAATCGTAGTCAGAAATCCTGGGTCTGAATCCTGGTTCTGCCCTTTGCTGCCTGGGTGTCCTTTTGTAAGTCACTCCCTTTTCTAGGCCTCAGTTTCCTCATTTGTAAAATGAGGGGTTTGGGTTAGATGGCTTCCGAATCTATGAGTCTGTGGGGTATTGGAACTTAGACATAGTGAGGGGAAGGGGAAAAGGGAAGGGAATAAACATTGGTATAGCATCTATCATATGCCAGATGACACACTACAGTGAACATTTATGAAGTGCCAACTATATACTGGACAATGCAATACAACATACATTTATTAAATGCCTGCCTCCTATGTGCCAGGTACTGCACTAAGCACTGTACAAACATAATCTCACTGGATCCTCACAATAGCCCTGCCAGGTAACTGCTATTATGTTTTTCCAGAGTTATCCAGCTATTAAGGAGTAGACCCAGAACTCAGGTGTCCTGACTCTGGTCAGGTCTCTTTCCACCATAATGTGTTGTTGCTAGTTGGGCTTATAAACACTTTAAATATGTATGTTAACGCATGTGAATCTGACAGCGAGGATGTGAAGGAGGCATTTCCCCTCTGTGGGTCTCAGTTTCTTCTGTAAAATGGGTAGGTTGTCCCCCCAACCTCTGAAATCTGTTTTAGCCCTCAGCCTAGAATCCTGTGACTCAGCGGTTTCTTAGATCCCTTCCAACCCTTTTGGGAGGTGGAATAGAAGGAATTTTACAATACAGGGGTGGGAGGGAGGTTTCCTCTTCGTACTTGACTCCAGGTCACTGCTCCCAAACCACTGGAGGACTGAAGTGCCTGGGGGAGCAGTGACTCCATTCTTGGATTCTTTCCTAACCTCCTGACTCAGTTTCCTCATCTCTATAATGCGAATAATAACAGAACCCATCCCCAGGGTGGTCATGAGACAATAACTGTAAAGTGCTTAGCTCAGTGCCTGGCACGGAGTAAGTGATACACAAATGATCATTCCCTCTTCACTTACTCATCCTCTGGTGAGATGCAGGCTCCCCAGGCTTTTCTATCTGACCCATTGCCGCATCCTAAGGTTTTTTGAGACTTACTATCTTTTCCCTGCCATGATGCCAGAGTCCTGGGTACTGACTGACATCTGGGAGAGCTGGATCAGATGACCTCTAAGGTTCTGATCTGATGATATGATGTGATGATATGGTTTGTGTACCTTCTGGCTCAAGGGAATCTGGGGAATCCAACATCCCTAAATACTGAGGAACTAGTGGAATAAAAATGGAGGTTTTTTTCATGTGGAACTGTTTTTGTGGGGAATATGTGTTTTTGATATCTACTCGTTTTTCATTTTACTATCTTAGAAGGGGAAAATATCACCAGCATTGACATCTTGCAAATGTTTTGTGGTTCCCATGGAGTAAACAGTGGGGGTCCATGGAACATAGCAGGGGCCCTGCTGGGTCTTTCTTGACAGACAACTGAAAGCTGGATTCTAGTTTGAGCTGGGGCTTAAAAAGGGAAAGAGGGGCCTCTGTGGTAGAAGGTGGGCCAGTGATCCTGATGGACATCCAGCCCCTCTGCCCACTGGGTACTCTTGTCCCTGTTTGAGGAATTGCCAGCCAGGACAGGTGGGCAGGGAAGCCCAGTGGGTTTTACTGGTCTGGCTCACAGAGCCACATTGCCTTCAACAAATCATTCTCCTTCTCTGGATTTGACTTTTCTCTTTGTCCATAAAATGGAGAGGGCAATCCTTGTTCTGCTCACTTCCCAGGATGATTGAGAAGAAAGCATTTTCCAGATTTTTAAAGAAACAGGAATTGGGGAAATGGAGAAGTAGGTTGATGTAAATGGGTGGACAGAAGGGTCCAGGTGATACAGGGTTTTGAATGTGAAGCAAGATTTTATAACTGATATGGGAGGTGATAGGGAGTTTATTGAGGAGAGAAGTGATATGGTTGGAGCCGCGCTTTAGGAGAATCACATTAGCAACTGAGTGGAGGCTGAATTGAGTGGAGAGAAACGAGGACATGATGAGGTCCTGGATCAGTGTGTTGGTTGGATGAACAGGCAGAAGGGGAAGTCTATGGGAAATGTGAAGGTAGAAATGAAGATTTTTTTTTAGCAACAGATTGGCTATGAGGAGTGATCATGAAGAGTTGAGGATGTCACCAAGGTCCTGCCTCTGAAACACGTTGGGCATGACCTTGGGCAAGTCATTTCTACCTCTGGCAAGTTCTCTAAATCTAGCGCAGAGATTCCATTGGGTTGCATTGATAGAGGGAGTTTCCTTACTAGGAGTTCTCTATACCAATAAAATTCCAAATCCGTTTGAAAGAAATAATGGAGGTAAGTAGAGGAGTAACCATGCAAGTTGAGGCCCATTTTACAGATTGGGAAGCTGAGGTCCAATGAGGTAAAGTGGCTGGTCCAGGGCCAGACAGTGGCAAATTCAAATACTGGCTCACTATTTACTAGCTGGACAAGGTCCTTCATCTCTCAGTGTCTGGTTCGTCTTCTATAAAATGCAAAAATAAAGGATCACAGAATTACAACTAGAAGTCCAACCACCTCCTTTCACAGGGGGAAGCCGAGACCCAGAGAGACAAAGGGTCTTCCCTGAGAATGAAGGAAAGAAGGCTTTATATATTTACCAGGAAGAAACTTGAGGGTGGAAATTGTCTTTTGCATCCCCAGTGCCTCGTACCATGCCTGGTACATAGTAGGCTCTTCACAAGTATTGATTGATCGATTATCTCATTTGATCCTTACAACAAGCTTGAGAGGCAAGTTCTATTATTATGTTCCTTTTCCAGATGAGGAAACTGAGGCAAGCAGGTTAAGGGACTTGTCCAGGGTCACACAGATTGTAATGGTCCAAGGCAAGATTCTATCTCAGGACTTCCTAACTAGATCCATTGAGCCACCTAGCTGCCCAAGATCATAAAGGCAGTAAGCAGTAGAGTCAGGATTTGAATCTAAGACCTCCATCTCCAAATATGCATTCTTTTTACCACATCATGCTGGGAATCAGGCTCTGTGACCTTGAAGGTCCATCCCAGCTCAAAATCCCAGGAACCATGAATTCTGAGGTGAGAAATTGACATCCTGTAGCCAGGAATGTTCAAATACCTCTCCTGTGGTGGGTAGGTAGGGTGTCATTACCTCATACCTCTTTCCCAAGGCTTCTCATGACTGCTTTTGGCTTTTTTGTGTGTTCCTCAGCGCTTAGCAGCACAGTGCTTGGTACATTGGAAGCCCATAATAAATGTTTGTTGAGTGACTACACCCATGGTCAAGTCTGGAATAAGCAGAAGTCTACTCAAGGATCAGCTCTTCTCAGGTAAGGTCCATTTCCAGGAAGGCTGGGAAGCAGCTCTCCTTCCCTTGTCTCCCCACCCCCTAGGTGCCACTGGGCTCTGATTACTCCTCCAACAGGAATTCTTTTCCCTCTGTTTAAGGTTTAAGACTGTAAATTCCTTCTTCAGAGTGTAATGATGTAAACAGCAGGCTCCCAGAGATGAAGAGGGCTGCCAACAGATAGTCCATCTACCCTAATACCGACTCTCCATCATATTTATCATAGGAGCTGAAAATGTCTGAGCTGATGTTTGGGTGAGGAGATTATGGAAGGGACTGAGGGTAAGACAGATGAGGGCTAGATGTGGGAGGGGCCTCCGGACAAAAGAGGGGCGTATATATATTCCGATCTGATAGGAAGACTTGGAACATTAAAGTGCTAATAATGGTAGCAGTGCCAGTAGTAATGATGATAATAACAGCTTTAAGATTTAGAAAGTGTTTCCTATGCTATCTCCATTATCTTCCCATGTTTTATAACATATATATGTATGTAGATAATTTCATTTGATCCTCACAACCACCCTGGGACATAGGTACTATTATTTACAGATGGAGAGACTGAGGCAGAGAGAGGTTAAATGATTCACACAGGGCCATGCAGATGAGTCAAGGTGTAAAGCAGGATCTGAGTCTTCTTCCCAAACCCGACATTCTATTTACCACCAAACAGCAACAGTAGCAATAGCAATGAAATCCTTAGTAGGACGTGACTCGCCAGCCCAAATTATATATTTGAAGCCCTTTCTCATTCAAGGACTGACAGATGACAAATCCCAATAATGCAAACATAGACCTCCAAATATCCTGGAGAGCTCAGCTCATCAGTTCGACAGCCCAAGAGTATTATCACAGACTGAAATGTTTGTTGACCCCAATTGTCTAGATATTACATTGATTCATAAAGGAAACTCAAGAGATACACACAATAACTACAGTTATGAAAATGGAAAAGGACTATTGGAATTGAATTCTGTGACATTGTAATGATCCACTTGAGTTTAAAGAAGAGATGTGAGGAGGCTGCTTAGTAGAGGTGAGGGATTATGGGTATTGAACACTCCATGTATTATTGGACTTTTATTGTTATAGGTAAGGCATATTTTTTGTGTGAGACACTCTACTAAGCACTAGGGATACAAGGAATAGCAAAAGACAGTCCCTGTTCTCAAGGGGTTTCCAGTCTAAAGAAGAAAGACTATGCAAAACGCTATGTATGAACAGAAAGGGAGAGGTTGGAAGTGTGTATAGCAGAGGAAAGAAAAGAGAAGGAGTGTTGAGGGATAGGATCATGTATGGTAATATTGGAGACAAGTCCCATGATTAGCTACAAGTCAGTCAAAAAATATTTATTAAGCACCTCCTATGTGTCAGGCCCTTCGTTGAGTGTTAGGGCATGTAAAGAAAGTAAAAGAGTCTCTGACTTCCAGGAGTTCACAACCTAATCACAAGGAAGGTGGGAAATGACCCATCTTCCTACTCCCCTTGAGTTCAGGCACCAAAATCCCTGGAGTCAGGAGTCAAAATATTCCTATTTTGGACACCACCACCTTGGAACATGGGATATAGAATATAAGAGCTAGATATGACTTACTCAGGGATGCAAATTTGGTACTAGAACTCTGACTCCAGGGGATCTCAGAACATAGAATGTCAGAGCTCTTGGGGACATTACAGATCTAGGCTTCAGGGGGATCCATGATCTTAGATAGGAAAAATAAATTGTCTTCATTTTCACTAACCTCTGAAATATATTTTCTTCAATTACAATGTATTCTGAGAATTTCATAAGTGTCATCAAAGAGGTCTATCACATACATACAGGTTAAGAACCTCTGGTCTCAGCCAACACTTTCAGTTGACATATGGGGAAACTGAGGCCCAGAGAAGTTAAATGTTTTAAGATCTAAACCTGGAAAGAGCATCCAGTCCAATTCTCTCATTTTATAATTGAGGAAACCGAGCCATCAAGAGGTAAAATGATTTGCCCAAAGTCACACATAATGAACACTTAAGCCAAGACTCACACTTAAGGGTTCTGACCCCAAGACCAATGTTCATTCCAGTCAAATTGGAGAGTGGATACTTAATAAATGTTTGTTGATTGATGGACTGAGGTTGTATCAGTTTCAAAGAATGATGACAAGTCTTTGATGACAAAAACTAATTCAGTTTTGTCTTTGTATCTCCAGTGCCTGGCATAGTGCTGTGTAAACAGTAGGTACTTACTACTTGTCCATTGAATAAAATCTAATTTGCCTGTTGAATTTCCAGTATGTCACACTGTCTGATCTCATGATAAGATCAAACTGGATCTGCAGGGGCTCCAGAACCAATTTGAAAATTGGCATCCATGTTTCCCCAGTCTCATGGCTCCCCTTCCTGTGTCCTCAGATACTCGCTTCTCTATCCCACCCGCCTTTGACCTGTGTGTATGTAATTGCAATATAATGCAAGGCTGTGATATTACCTTTGAGTTTCTTAAGGTTTTGTACATTTTGAGGTCCTGTAGTTGTAGATGTTAGTGGTTTTTGAAGCAATAAAATACTGGCATGTTGAAAGCTTCCTCCTCCCCTGCCTCTTATTGATCCCTGATATCGCACTATCAAAAATTACTCTTGGGAAACATCTAATGGAATCAGTCACATTAAGGAGTGAACAACTGAGAACAACTGATGGGCTACCCATTCCAGGGATATTTGTATTTTAATGAGGCAGAATCTTAACCTGAAAGGACAAGTTTCTATTTGTGGAATTTTAAGGGAGAGTGATCATGGTGACCACAATGGAGGACATTTTTCCAGAGGTGGGCAAAGGGTCTGTCTATCACCACAAGGTCATTGTCATCAAGCCTACCTGCAGTCAGAAGCATTGAAGCCAAATCCTGGAGCTACGAGAACCCTTCGAGGTCATCTAGATCAACTTTTTCTTTTGTTAACGAGGAAACTAGGTCAGAGAGGGAAACTGACTTACCTTATGTAAATAGTAACTTCCAGGGAGAAGAGAGAGTTCACTCAGGGGTCCTTCCTGACTCCTAATGCAAAGGTCTTTCCACTATATGTTTTGATGGGAATAATCTTGTGGACAGGGGTATAGTGAAAAGGAAAGAAAGGACTGAACTGTCCAAGGTCCTGGGGTGACAGGGCAGGACTATGCTGAATTGTATCTTTTCCAAAGCCTTGCTCCCCCTGTGCTCCAAATACATCTGATCTAGCATGCTCCCTTCAATATCATTCAAGTGTTTACCTAGCCTCTGGTTGAATATCTCCCATATTCAGGGCTACCTAATCCCTCCCAAGGCAGCTTATTATGTATAGCCTTTGTTGTTAGGAAGTTTTTCCTTACATTGAAACTAAAGCTGATTTTTCAATTTCCACTGCTTCTTGTACCCTCTGGGGTCAAACAGAATGAAACTAATCCTTTCCCCTTGAGATGGGAACTCCTTGGTACAAGCTATGATCCTTCACTTAAGTTTTCTCTTTTTCAGGATAAACATTCCCAGTACCTTTGAATACTGCTCACATAACATGATCTTGACTATCCCAGTTACACTCCTTTGAATGTTTTCCAACTTATCAAGACCATCTCTAAAATATGGTACAAAGACTGAAGACAATATACCACATTTCACCTGACTGGGGCAGAGCAGAGCAGTGCAGAATTGATACCATCCCTGTTTTGGACATTAACACAAACTAAGATGATAGTGACTTTCTTGTTATCTCATCCATAGTGACCTTAATAACTGGCTAAGACTTCCAGATCATTTCAGACAAATTTTTTCCTATTCACTCTTCCCCCATCTTGTACTGGAAATATTGGGTTTTTTTTTTTACCCAAGTGTATAACTTTACATTTGTCTCTATTAAACTCTGATTCACCCCAATGCTCTGGCCTAGAAGAATCATAGGATCATAGATTTAGGGCTAGGAGGGACTTAGAGGTTTCCTTCACAAAAGGTGGTTCTGATTAAGAGCCAGAGCCTGAGGGAGAACCTAGGTCTTCCTATTCTTGAGCACAGGCTTAGCATTATCAAAATATCACCAGAGGTGATAATCAAGTGTGACCTTTTCATTTATAGATTAGGAAACTGAGGCGTAGAAAGATTCAGTGACTTGCCTGTGGTCATGTACATCATCAAACCATAGAACCGTACATTTAGGGTAGAAGGGACCATCTAAGTCAGATCCCTCATTTTATAGGTAAAGGTGATGATCAAAATCACTCCACTTTTCACCCAATCTACCCTGATACTTTTAGCAGATGAGAACACATATCATGGAATAAATCTGTCTGAAATAAATTTAGGTGTGAATAAATGTGGAATCGATAGTTAATCAATAAAAAGACATTTCTAGTAGATGTGATAAGAAGTCTGTCCAGATTAGTTGAGAGACAAATTTAGCACCTATAGGTCTTCTACAAAATGGCAGATCAGTTTCAAGTAGAGCATCTGGTGTTGGAGGATGGGCCTCTGTGAAGGAATCTCTTGGGGGAGGGGCACAAAAGAATTTTTCTGTCTCCTCCTCCCACCCCTTGATTCAGGGAGGATTTAGTGAACTTGAACTTCCTATTGGCATCTTAGCAGTATCTCTGGGAATGAAGTGGCTGACTTTAGTGTCTGAATCAGGAACTAAAAGCAAACTTAACACAAACATCTTCAAGACTTTGTGAGAATCCCAGTAGAAAAGCTCCCTATGACTAAGAGGACTTTTATGGGTACCCCATGAATGTGAGAAAGATTTCCAGCATCCAAGAGCTCTGAATTATCTGTTTGCCACATGTTTTCTTTAAGTATTGACCCATTTCCCCTTGGACTCTATATGCCCTTATGAAAAAGTGTGTCATGGGTATTTTGTGGAGATAGTTTGTTTATACCACCTTCATAAAATATATCCCTTTCTAAAAACTATTTAAATCCGGCTGAGTTAATTTCAACCAATAATCATGGAGGAAACATGGTGGTGGGGGCTCATGAACTATAGTATTAGAAAGAAATTCCCTCATCAGCACCCCTAGTCCCTCAGGACTATCTCTAGATCCTGAAGGAAGATGTAGAAGTCATGACCTAAAGATCCAGCCTAACAGCTTGAATGGGAGTTGGATAGTAAGTCCAGAGCAAGGACTATGTGTATTCGAGGAACTGATACCCACAGAGGCGAAGTGATTCACCTAAGTCTCATTATTAGTAAGTAGAAGAGACACGATTTGAACTCAAGTCCTGGGACTCCAAGCTCAATGCCTCTTCCACTGAATTTTCCTCTTCCCTCCACTGTCTGGAACCCAGAAGGTGTCCACTCACTCTCTGTTTCCCTTTTCCCTAAGGTTACCTCTTATTCATAACCTCACCCGAGAGTCACCCTGCTATATCCCAGAAGCTATGACAGGCCCATCTGGCCCTTGGGAGTGATGGATAAGAGACTTGGCCCTGTCTGCGCGTGCGTGTCTGGGCCGGAGATATTAACCACCCCACCAGCCGCCTGAGAAAGACCAGACCATTACAAAGTACATTTGTCAACCAGTCACTTCCTCAGGCCAGTGGTGGCTGAGAAGAAGGGTGGGGGAGGGGGCAGGCAGGAGGTTGATAGAGAGAGGGAGAAAAAAAGGTCAAGTGAGTCTGTTATGGTTAAGTAGAGAGAAGAGTGAAAGTCCTAATTTCTTACTATGTGTTTAATGTGCTAGCTAAGTAGTGGTTAATTGGGAGCAGCTGTGTCTCAGCACCGATGACTTCTTCGTGGAAAGTTAAGAGGCCTCGTCTAATAGAATCGAAGGGGCTAAACGATGCAGGATTGGTTTCACTAGGGCGTGTGTGTGTGTGTGTGTGTGTGTGTGTGTGTGTGTGTGTGTGTGTGTGTGTGTGTGTGTGTGTTTGCAGGGATAGCAGAGGCACATCCCAGGGAGGAGGAATTATGGGGCCGAACGAGTCCTGGATTTGGAGTCAAATTTGGCTCTGTCTTCTGTTGAGTACATCAGCTGTTTAGGCTTGTCTTTTCTGCCCCATCAATACCTCTTGTATCCATCCCTTTCTTTCCACCCTAGTTTGGGTTTCTATCATCATTCACCTGTAATCTCTTCACTGATCTTCCCTCTTTCTGCCCCCTTCCTCTCCAATCTATCCCCCATATAGTTACCAAAATGGTCTTGAACACAGATCTAACCTCTTCAGCCATCCCTCAGCAAACTCCAGGAGCTCCCTATTGCTTTGAGAACAAAATTCAAACACCTGGGTTTGTCATTCTGACACCAGCCTGCCTTTCAGGCAGAGGTCATCTCCAATCATCCTGATCCATATCTGACCACTGGATCCAGATGGCTATGGAGGAGAAAGTGAGACTGGTAACTTTGCTCAGTGCTGCCTCACTTAAATCTAATTCACTTGCCAGTCATGGCACTTTCCTGATGTCACAGTCCTCTTCGAAGGACAGACAGCAACAAACACCACTTCTGAGGCACTCCCTCTTCCAATCTGATTGGCTGACTTGCTGTTTCCTGTCAATGGTACCCTATCTTCTACTTCCATCTCTTTCTGTCTCTGGGATCCTCTCCTTTCCTCCATCTCAGAGAATCCTGAGTTCCTTTGGAATGCCACATCAAGGCATCAAGTACCAGAGGTTATCCTCTTTTACCTTTCCCTCTACCCTCCCTCTTCACTTTTGGCCACACATGTCTTTGATGAGGTCCTTTATACTCCTTGTATGTGAACTGGTCTTCAGTAACTTGCCTGCCACATTTCTCCCACTGGTCTTTGGCACATCTATAATTGTGATTCTTTGAAGACTCAACTTTTCCAAGACTCATAACCACAGAATCTCATTGGCAGAAAGGCCTTTGGTGTTGGGAAACAGTTGGAAGCCCTTCAGAACTGCCCAGATGTGCTCTAGTTCCCTATTCTCTTCCATTCTACTCCACATCTGGTCCACTGTCTAAGCGGCAGACCAGGAGTTTGGACCCAGAGCTTCTAGGCAGGCAACAGTGTGAATAGAACTTCGAAGATGGAAATGAGCCTGGAGTGATAATAATAAAATAGATTATATATATAAATATAGTATAGGATATATAATTATATGTATAACATACTAATAATAGCCAACATTTACATGGTGATTTAAGGTTCGGAAGGCACTGTATGAACATTATTTTGTTTTATCCTCAGGTCTTCTTGACTCCAGGTGCAGTGTTCCACCCACTGTGATGACATGTAGCTGCCCTTTGATGGGAACATTGAGTGTGTGGGGAGATAGGAAATTGGGGAGGAAATACAGGGAAGGCTATGGAAGGAGGATGGGTCCAGATTACAGATGCCATGGAAAGTCAGGCAGAGGAGTTTGGGCTTGATCCTGTAGTAATTCTCCTCCCCCAAGCCTGCCCTTATAGCAGGGTGCTTTGATGTCCATGTCAATCCTCCCTCAAATGCCCTAACCTTCTAATTCCTTAGGCTTCTTAAAGCCAGCCTACTCCTCCACTCTACCTCAGCCACACATATGGATGGTTGAACATTGGATCTCATCATTATTGAGAAATGTTCCATTTCCCTAATTAAAAACACTGCCCATATCCTTCTCCCATCTCTCCCTAGGTCTCGCCCCTCTTAAACTCATTTTTCATGCTCACTGAGACCTCTGATCCCTTGACCCCCTCAGGACTTTCTCTTACCCTGATTTCATTTCCTTCCCTCTGTTCTCATCTCTTTATTTATCAGATTCAATGCCATGATGTTCTATAATCTGAGTCCCTCCTTTTCCTAGCATAGCGCATCCCTTGCTTAACCTCATCCCTGGATTACTCCCACCACGCGACTCCCCCATCTCTATTTACATGCTATGGAAAGGAACAGTCTAACTGGATGTTTTATAAATGCATGTTATCCAACATCAACTGGGCCCTCCGTGCTACAAGATGATCTGTTTATTCCTTCCTAATTGGTTCTCACTAAGGCTGGTCCAAACCTTCTCTTCCCTCTCACGCTTCACCTCAATCCAGCTAAGGATCATAACCTTACTGAGGAAACTGAGGCCATTTGATGTGAGCTCCTAACTTCTCTACCTTCCTTTCATCTCAAAACTTCTCGACATCAACTCTCACTCTCTCCTTCTTGTCTTTTGCCTCTGACAGTGTGGTGGTCCTTCTTCTAGCCAAGGCAATCTCTCTGTAAGCATCACTGGTCCCAGTCCTCCTATCTTCTCCCACAGATTGCAATGTTAACCACTCCTCTCCCATATTCAACTTTCTATCTCCCGGTACATTCTTTTCTATCTTCAAGGGTCCCCAAATCTCCTTCACCCTTAAAAACAAAATGAAGCGAAACAAAAATCACAACCCTTTCCTAAATCTAACAACCTCTCAAATTATCATCCTCTAGCTCTCCTCTCCTTTTCAACTGAACTCTTAGAAAAAGCTGTCTATGCTTGCTACTTCCTTGTCTTCTCTCATTCACTCCTCATCCATATGAAGTATGATGTCCAACTTCAACACTCAAATGAAATGGTTCCCTCCAAATTTATCAAAGATCTCTTAATTGCCAGTTCTGGTCTTCTCTCAATCTGCAACTGTTCTGACCACCCTGCTGAATTTTGCACTGTGGATCACCCTCTCTTCTTGGATACAATAAGATAATCATTCATTAAGCACCTACTACATATCCTGGAAATGTAAATAAGTAAAAGAAAGACCATTTACTGCCCTAGAGGCGCTAATAATCTAAAGGAAGATAAAAAATGGGAGGGAAATTTCCCAGTTGTTGGAAAATGAAGAGTTATCTGTCTTTTAAATGGAGACTGGTTATTCTCTCCTACTTCTCTTCCTCTTGGTTTGGTCACTCCTCATCTTCTTTGTTGGTTAAACATACCAGTCACACCCTGGGACTGTAGAGATTCCTCAAAGGCTCTCCCCTCTGCCTCCTGGTTTTTATCTCTGCTCTCTCAGTAACCTTATCAACTCCCATGAATTTCATCCTCTAAGTATCATCTTGATATAGAAGATTCACAGATTTATCCAGCCTGAATCTCACGCCAGTTTTCTTCCTGCTTCACCCATCACCTATTGAATGTTTCAAACTGGATATCCCGGAGACATCTCAAACTCAACATGTCCGAATCTTTCCCCCTAAAATTTGTCCTCTGCCATATTTCCATATTGATTGAGTGATAGGCAAGAAGTGACCTGTATAAAACCATGTTTGGGGGGAGAATCGTTGGGTGGTTGGTTATTGATTATCTCTTAATATATGATTGTGTATTGTTAACATAATAAAATGGGGGTGCTTGGGGCTGCCTCTCTTTGTCAGCTTGGAGACTGCAGCCTTGAAGGGTCTCCTATCTGGTAGCCCTGGGGTAAGGGAGGAGAGGGTGGATGATTGGAGTGAGCCAGGGGTAGGCAGCAAGAGTACAGATGAGCACTTTGGATTCTCTCTTCCTGTCGATTGCTGTCAAATTGCAGCCAGTCAGGGGCCACTGGGAGATAACTTGTCAGCTGAGGCTCTATGTGTGTGTTTGTCCTCCGTTGCCAAAGAAGACCATGCCATCAGAGAAATGATGACATGACTTGCACTTGACTTTGTTTGGAGTAGGGAGGGCTGTACAGGTCACCAGCCTCACTTCTCCTCCAGAGCCATCTGAATCCAGTGACCAGATAGCCATCAGGATGACTGGAGATGACCCAGGATGAGGCAATTGGGGTTAAGTGCCTTGCCCAAGGTCACACAGCTAGTGAGTGTCGAGTGTCTGAGGTGAAGATTTGAACTTGGGTCCTCCTGACTCCTGCACTGGTGCTCTATCCATTGTACCACCTAGCTGCCTCTTTGCTGAGGCTCTACAAGCACCTGAGGACCATCCTGGGAGAAAAAAATGGCTCCATGCAGAGAGTACCATTCTCCCTCCTTCCCTCCTGCTCAATCCCACCTCACAGCAGCAAATCCTCTTTTGCAAAATTGTTCAACTCCTTGTCTATCTGTTTATCCATCTATTTACTCTCATGCTCTCCAAGTAGTTTATTTGTGTAAATCCCTTGTCTTTATAAAACTGGCTTTCTTTAGAGACCACAGATTTTATAACTAGCAAAAGGGAAGAGGGAAATGGGATCTATATGTGTAAGTACTGTACATGCATTTTGTAAGTGTATATACATAAATATACATATATGAGGGAAGACAATGAGAGTAAAAGAAATGGGGAAGAATAGAAGTATGGAGAGAAAGAAAGAGACAGAAATAGAGGAGGGAATATTGAGAATAGGATGAAGAGAGAGGGGGGATAGGAGAGAAGAGAGACAAGGAGAAAGACAAGAGAGGAGATAGGGGAAAGAGAGAGGACTAACAGAGAGGGGGAGATACTGACCAAGACAGAGAAAAGAGGAGAGAGGGAGAGAAATAGGACAAGATACCATGAGGGAGAAATAAGAGAGAGACAGAGAAGGAGCAGGAAAGTGAGACAAGGAGAAGAGAGAGAGAAAGAGAGGGAAAGAGAGAAGAGATTGGAAGAGATTGAGGAGAGATTGACAAAGAGAGGGAAACAGGAGAAAACAGAGAGAGAGAGAGAGAAAGAGAGAGAGAGAGAGAGAGAGAGAGAGAGAGAGAGAGAGAGAGAGAGAGAGAGAGAAAGAGAGAGAGAGAAAGGGAGGGGAGACAGCCAGTCAGATGAAAAATACAGACAGAATGAAAGACAGATAGAAAAAGACAGTGAAAGAGAAAGGACCAGACATAGAAAGAGACAAAGTGACAAAGATGAGACTGAGAGACAGAGATGGGATAGAGAAAGAAAGAGACAGACAGTAATATAGAAACAGAGGGAGGAGAGATGAAGAGAGAGGGAAAGGAGGAGAGAGAAATTGGGAGAGAGATAGCCAGAGAGATGGGGGCTGAGAGATGGGGACACATACACAGATAGAGACAGAGATAGAAGAGAGGAGAAGGAATGGAAACACATAGACACCAAGAGCCAGAGGAGGGTGCAGAGAGACAGGAAGAAGGAGGAGATGAAGGAGAAGGAGAGGGAGAAGGAGAGGGAGGAGATGGTCCCTGGTTACTGCAGAGCCCATTCTCGAAAACATCTAGCTGCCTCTCATGGAAGAGAATGAACACACCAGCTAGATGAGGCAGGTTGAGCTAGTCTTGTGGGCCCAAGCTTATAAGGTCCAGGATGCCCCTTACCCACCAAGTGTGACAAACTGCCCCAGCCTGTTGTCATCAGCCAGAATCTTTCCTTGTCCTCTCTAGTGCCTGGAGTTTGAGGAGCCTTTAGCTTTGACCCCATCGCCACCTCTGTCTTCGAATCCTATTCCCACTTAGATTCCAAACAATCCACAGGCTCTAAGTGTCTAGAACGGGCAGAGACCTCAGAGAGCATCTCCTTTTACAGAAAAGAACTTGCCCACTCTAGTACTGGTGGTAATTGACAGAGGCAAGATATCAACCCAGGTCCAGTGACTCAAAATTCATCATTCTTTACAGATTGCCATGTAAGGGGCAGTAGGGAGGACACTGAATTTGGTGCTGAGATGTTCACTTGAACCCCAGAGATTCTCCAAGCTTCACTTTTGTCACTTATAAATTGGGGACATAAACGTTTGCACTGATTTCACTGGGCCGTTGTGAGGAAAATGTGCTATAGAGATGTATCTCATGTTAAATTCAATCGTTTCTATGCTACTAGAGCAGCACAAAGGCTTCCAGCACCCTCTAAATTTTGATGTCCTGATAAAAGCCCTAGTTACCCCACCCTAGTTATAGCTCTGATGCTTACATCATCCAGAGGGTCAGTCTAGGTGGTCAATTACATAATGCATTTGGTAAACACAAAGGAAGGAAGTTTCATTTTTGTCTTTGGATCCTGTATCTGGCTCATATTAGCACATACCATCGTAAATGCCTCTTCAACTGAGTAGCATGTTACAGCCAGGAGGAATCTTAGAAGAAGCACTTTGTGAATCTTAAAATGTTATTTCAGTTCATGTTGTCATTAGGAGCTAGCCCAACCCTCTCATTTCACAGAAGAGGACATTGAGGTACAGGAAGGAGAAGCGAGTTAGAATTACGGGACACTAAGTCTGGGGCTAGAAGGGACCTAGGAGGCCAATTTGTCCCAACCCCTTCATTTCACAGATGGATTTAGTCACACAGTTGCTAGGTATTAGGGATGGAATTTGAACTCGGGTCCTCCTGATGCCACCTCAGTACCATTATACCATATTGCCAGTGAGTTAGTGGCACAGTCTGGATTCAAGTCTCAGTTTCCCTACTTCTCACTGCAGTGGAAGGTCTTACTCTTAGTTTTTGTTATAGGAATGCATTCCCCCTCCTCTTCCCCCAGTCCCTTCACTCCCCAGTTTTATGCTATGAAATAGGCAAATTAAATTGAGCTGGATGTTGAAGAATGAGTAGAAATGGAGATCAACAGAAAAGTAAGGCAGGGCATTCCATGGGGAGGGGAATAGCATGAGCAAAGGCTTAGAGGTAGGACTAAATCTGGTCGATGTAGGTAGACACACAACGAATTTAAGATTCTGTTTTCAGCTACTTTCCATCCTTGTCACCCTACTACCCTGCCTCTATGCCCAGCCCTCAGAACAGGGTATGTCAGAATTGGGAGGGGCCTCAGAACAGGGAATATCAGAGCTAGGAGGGGCCCTGGAACATGTAAAGTCAGGCCTGGGGGTGGCCCAGAATACAGAATATTTTCCAGAATTGATGAGAACTTCAGAGATCAGCTTGTCCAGCTCTTTCATTTCCCAAGGTTCCCCAACAGGAACTAGATCCCAGCCATCTAGGCTGGGGTTCAGGGTACTTCCACCAGAGTACCTCTCTGCCTCCACAGATGGAGAAGGAAGGATGTGGGGAGTCAGGGCCCCTTGGGGAGGAGGGAGGCAAGTGTCTAAACAAAGGAAGCAGCAGCAGCCACAGGCAGCAGGGAGGGGCTGCTGGGCTGGGCTGGGGAAGGAAGATACAGAAGGATGGACTTCTTCTTGGGCACCTGGAAGTGGCTTGATCTCCCCTTCCCACCCTCAGGCCCCCCCAAACCCAGCCACCTATGGGAGCCCTCCTGGGAGTTGAGCTGCCTGCCCCTAGAAGGGCTGCTCCTTCCCACCCCAGCCTCTACCCGCAAGCCTCATGGCTTTGTAGGAGGTTTGGGCTTTTGAAAAAAATATCTCAACCTTGAAGCCTCCCTCGGTGCCCCACTAGCTCCTCAACTAACAGGTTATTAAAAGTGCGTAAAGGCGGCTTGGCTTCCCCTTCGGCAGGCAGAGAGTGATGTGGAAAAATAAATATTCTAACTGTTAAATACTGATAGTGTTCAGTGAAGGAGGAAGAGGTGACCAGCCTGAGGCTACTGACGGGGAGGTGGATGAGGCCTAGAGGTGTGGGGCCTTGGAAATGAGAAGCACACTGATGCTGAGGCAATGGACAGTGTGGTTCAGTGGTCAGAAAGTCAACCTCAGAGCCAGGAAGAGTTAGGCTGAAGGCCTGTCTGTGTGACCCTGGGCAAGTCACACCTTCTATAGCTGTGAGCTGCATCCCACTGACCTGTGTGTTTGGGGAGAACACTTCTGTGGCCCACTGAAGAATTCACATATCTACACCCAGAAATAAAAAGTTGCAAAAGCTCTGTATGTGTGTGTGTGTGTGTGTGTGTGTGTGTATGTATATATATATATATATATAATATTGTATTATATATTATAAATATGTAGTTTTTAATATGTACATGCAAGTATACATGAGTATATACACAGAGTGTGTGTGTAATTACACATACATACATATGTAATTCCCATTTGTGCCTCACAACACTGTAGTAAGGGAAATAGGATAAGCATGGTTGTACCTATTTCACAGGTGAGAAGGCTGAGGCTCACACAATTGGTAAATGTCAGATGTGGGCTTTGAACCCAGGTCTACAGGACTGGCTAGACGGAATAATGAAGCTTTGGAAGAGGCCATGTGGGTCATCTGGGTGAACTGATGGAAGAGAGGAATGAGACCTAGAGAAGATGAATGACTTGACCAAGGTCACACAGGTCAAAGCTGGAATTCAGACCTACATCCTCTTATGGCAGAACCTGTATTCTTTCTGTGATGGTAGAGTGCTTTTTATGTCAGATGTGGAAGAGCTTTAGAATAGGGGATGGCAGAGCTGGGAGTAGTATAGAAAATTTCAGAGATGTGAGGGGCCTTAGAACAGGGAATGTCAGTTCTTTCTAACATCTTAATATCCCACGTGTCTCCTTAACTCCTTTTCAGCATATCTGGCCAAGATGGGACTCAGGATACTCTAATTCAGACCTTTACTCATGCATGGATGCCCAATCTTCATCTTCCTAGATTCTTTCAACTACTATACCCATGCAGATGGCTATTAGATCTGTACCCTGAGTCTTGACTTCTCAATTGACCTCTAGTTCCATACCTTCACCTTCACATGCATCTAATTAATTTTATGATGAAAATCACACAAAACAGAATTAGGAGGGACCTCTGGGAGCATGTAGTCCAACCTTTACCTGAACAAGCATCTCTCCACAGCTTCCTTGGCAAGTGGGCATCCAACCTCCAATGAAGGTTGATCAAGCTCAATCTTTCTTCAGCAAGAGACACCTTCAAGTACTTCTAGACAACTCTCCTATCTCCCCCAAGCCTTCTTTTCCCCAACCTAACACTCTTCATTCCTTCACCCAAACTTCCTATGTCAAGGACTCAAGTTCCTTCATCACCATTCTGGTGACTCTCCACTAGACGCTATCCAACTAATTTAAGTTCCTGCTAGATATTCTATCCAGGACTGAATACATATTGTCTGATCAAGGCAGAGGACAGTCGGTGTACAAATTGCCTCCTCACTTGTGGACATTAGAACTCTACATATAGCTGACAGCTTTAACTTTTCTTGCTGTCATCACATGATTGATTCAAATTGAGATTATAGTCCACCATACCCCCAAGATCTTTCTCTTACATCGACTGCTGGACAGTTCCCTCATTTTAAACTAGGTGAAGGTGTTACATTGATTTTTTGAGCCCAAGTACTAATTTACATTTGTCTCTGTTGAGATTCATCGTACTCGGTTTGGTCCAGTGCTCTTGTCTGTCCAGATCTTTTTGAATGGAGACCCTATCAGCCAATCAGATAGTGTGCTATTTATTCCTTTTCCCAAATAATGGATAAAAATGTTAAGTAGCCCAATGGCCAAGTATAGATACCTGGGACACGTCACTGGAGGCCTGCCTTCAGATAACAGCCATGGAATCAGTTTTTCCATCAGCTACCTTATTGACCCCAATGCCTGCCTCACCTCCCCTGTCCCCGGGTTTCTATCAAACTAAGGCAGGAAATAGAATTGCATTCCAGGTTGTATTCATTTTTATTGCTCTTTCTCCTTTCAGGACAAAGATTACAGGCACACATACACTCACTTAGAGGGTGGAAAGAGTGCTTTTTTGGCATCAGAGAATGGCAGTCATTTTTCTGGCAGTGTGACCTTAGCCAAGTGACTTTCTAAGACCATAAATTTTATGTGAGTTATGAGCTGCCTCATAAATTTAGGGCATAGGAGGTCCTTAAATCAATGAAATTATAGTTCCTAATTACAGCCCCCACCCCTGTTCAAAATACCATGCCTCCTTATGCGTATAGGTGACATGGTAGATAGAGTTATGGGACTGGAGTCAGGAAGACTCATCTTCATGAGTTCAAATCTGACCCCTGACACTTACCAGTTGTATGACCTTGGGTAAGTCACTTCATCCTGTTTGCCTCAGTTTCTTCACCTGTAAAATGGGCTGGAGAAGGAAATGGCAAACTTCTCCAGTATCTTCGCCAAGGAAACTCACAAAGAGTAAGAAATGACTGAACAACAACAACATATGTTATATATGCATGCATTATATATGTTTACATATTTATGAGTGAGACAAGACCTATTTGATATATGAATGCAACTCCAAAGCTTATCACGAAAATGATCTATCCCAGTGACCAGTTTCCTCATTGATAGAGTCCCCCTAGGACACTATCTGAGGCTTCTCTAGCCACACTGATGATCCCTGCTTTGAGTCCTCATGGGAGCTTGGGTCCAGTGCCAAGGGGAAGTATACAGCTTGGAGAACTGCCTCTGATTTCTCAAACAACCATAGTGGGCCCTGTCCCAGAGTTTTGGGGCTGGATGTGGACAGCTTTTCCTCCTTTCCTTCCCTGAAGTCAGCTGAGAAAAGGTTTGTTTTTTTGTTTCACTTGTGGTTCTCCTAAAAGAGCTCTCCTTCAAAATCAAGGGAAAAGTCAAACAAAACAAAACAAAAATTCAGAAGAAAGGTTCCTGGGATCCTGCCCTACCTTGGTCCAGGCTCAGCTGTACTTGGCTGGCCCAGAATCCTCCAAAGCAGGGATTTTTAATCTTTTGGGTGTCATGGCCCCCTTGGGCAGTCTGGTGAAGTCTGTGGGCCCCCTTTACAGAATGTTTTTAAAGACACAAAATAAAGTGCATATAATGACCAAGCAAAACAATTATAGTGAAATAAAGAAATCAAAATTGTTTTTAAAAACTAAGTTCATGTACAGATGGAAGCAAACTACTTGCTCCCCTTTTCTTTTGTTGTTTCGTTTTATTTCTTTTTTTTGTGGTTCCTCCCATTAGCTCTAATTCTTCTTTACATCATGAATAATGTGAAAATATGTTTAATATGGATGTATAAGTAGAGCCTGTATCAGACTGTATGCCGTCTTGGGGAAGGGGGAGGAGAAGAAGGGGGAGAAAATTTAAAACCCAAAATCTTATGGAAGTGAATGTTGAAAACTAAATATAAATAAATTAATTATATATTAAAAAAACAAAAAAAACCCCCTGAGTTCATGGAAACTCAATTTAAGAGAGGGAGAGAGACAGACAGACTATTTTGCTATTCCATTGTATCCTCAGTACTTAGCACAGTGCCTAACACATAGTAGGGCTTAATAAATGCTTATTGGTTGATGGATGGATGGATTGTGTGTTTGTGTTGTATGTTTTGGGTGGGTTTCATAGGGAATTGACAGTTATTTTAAGAAAAAGACAAAAAGGCATCAATAAAGTCTTACAAATGATTAAACAAATAATTTCTATAACGTCTGTGATCTATGGCCTGTGGAGTCCTGGCCCAATAAGGTGTATGCTTGAGAGAAGGGATTGTCTTTGGTTTCTGTCTTTGTACACCCGGTGCCTAGCCCAGAGTCTGCGGCACATTACAGGTCTCATGTCTTGTTGCTCCTTGAACCTCTCAGCAAAATAAAAATAAAAAATAAAGTGAATGAGCCTGTTTATGGATTGGACCAAAAGATAGCAGTCTGAGGATATTTGTATGTGTGCACATGTACACATGAGGTCCTATGTATATATTCTGGTTTGAGTATTTGGATTGGAGCTCTGATTTTACTGGTGGAACAGACTCTAAACCAAGGTAGGTTTACATCCATTCTGCAAATACAGTCTTAGAGATACGCCCAGAGCCCCAGCTGGTGACTTGCCCAGGGTTACACAGCCAGCATGTGTCAGAGAAAGTACTTTGTCAGAGAAATGGGTAGGAGCTGGGAATGAGGGACATGAAGGGACCTGACTATGGTCCCATTGGTAGCAAGTGTCAGGGAAAGGATTTGAGCCCAAGTCCTCTGTCTCTCTGTATATGCATAATGCATATGTATATATGCTTATGTATGTGTATATATACATATACACACAAATGTACACACATATGCATATATTTACATGTGTCTCTGTGTTTATGCATTTATGAGTGTGTAAAAATAATGATGCTAAATCACTCCCATTAAAACACGCTTGTTAAACAAATTTTGAAGAAAACATCTTTGCATTCCAATACACATAATTTATTCATTTCTCTCATTACTGGTCTCCATTTTTCATTATGTGTATTACCAGCTCCCATCTATAGAGATTTTCAGGAGTAAAAAGCACTCATCTGATCCTCTGTAATGGATACTATGGGTATTGTTATGTCTGTCATATAGAGGGGGAAACTGAGTCACTGAGCACTTCAATGACTTGCCCTTGGTTGTGTAACTAAGACATGCGATGGGCTCCATTTTGAGCCCTAGACTGCCTCACTCTAGGTCTAACTCTCCATCCATCTATCCTGCCTCCTGGAAGTGAGCATTGGCATTTCCAGTGAAGACTGGCTTCCCTTCGTGTTTCAAAGTTCTCCCCTTTTGTGGGCCTCATCACTCACTCTCCTCCCACAAACTCTGTTTTGAGGAAAGACCCAGATGAGTCAGTTTCACTCCCCAGATTTTGCCACCCTGCTTTTGCTGCCTTCTCCCTCTACTCCATGGTCTTCCCTCTTCCACTCTTGGAATCTCCATTTGGAGGAAGAGCTCAGATCATCTACCCTTCAATCTCCGAACTTAGCCACCTTGCCCTCTTTGTGGGTACCTCCCCTCAACACCTCTAGGCTTCTTTTAGCATGCTGTCTTACCTCCTTAAAGAGTAAGCTCTTTGAGGGCAAGGAATGTTCTTCTTTTTTGTACCCCAGCTTCTAATATAGCACATGGTATACAGTAAAGTGCTTAATAAATGTTTGTGGACTTGATGCTGCTTCCTATAGGAGGGATCTTTTAGCTTTCACCTCATTGAAATGGAAGAGTCAACTTAATGAATCTGAAGCCCAGGGAATATCTTCCTAATAAGGTTATTAACCATGCTCACTCGTTCAGGGCACCTCCCATGTGTCAGCCCTCAGTTTTCCTCAAGGGAATGGGTTCTTAAAACATAGCACAGTAGCAGTATTTGAATGATGGAGATAGAACCTGAGGATGGGCTCAGATCCAAGTTCTTATACTTCCTAACAGTGTGACCTCTTGCAAACCCATTTGTAGCCCAATACCTTAGTTTACTCAGCTGTAAAATAAGGGGTTTTAATAACAAGTAACAATTCATATAGCAATTTCAGATTTGTCAAGTTGTACATCTTATTGAGATAATGACTGAGGATCAAATGAGTTTGATCTTCACAAGACTCCTGAGAAGTAGGTGCTATTACTATCCTCATTTTACAGTTGAGAAAACTGAGGCAAACAGAGGTTAAATGACATACCCAGAGTCATGCGGTATGTGTCTGAAGCATGAGTTAAATTCTGGTCATCCTGGCTCCAGAATCCAGAGCTCTAGACACTGTGCCACCCAGCAGCCAAGATCTCTTTCTGCTCTAAAACTGGAATTTTTGCAATGGTTCTTTCCTTTGACATCTCTAGCAATGGAAGAGGGATGCCAGCTTCAGGCTCAGAACTTCCCCATCTGTTCTGATGGCTGGGGCCTCAGGTTTCTGGCAGCTCACAGGTCATATACATCTGGAATGTGGCTCCCCATCTCAGGGATTGGAGGCTTTCTCAGCGTTCAAATTCCTTTCATTTTTCATTTCCTCCTCCTTCTGCCCATCTCTGAAAAGGGGAGTGGGAGGGGAGCTGGCTGATTCTTTTCCTTTGGCGGCAAGGAGAGAGAGGCAGCCCAGCTCTCAGGGGATGCACTGAGGGAGGGGAGTGTTCATGTCTGTGGTGAACTTAGTGCCTTGGAAGGTCTCAGGTCTCTTATGTGTATGTGGGGTTTGGGGTCTGGGAACACACATCTCTGTCTCTTGACTCTTCTCCAATCTTTCCTTTCTTCCCTTTCTCCTTTGTCCTTCCTTTTTTCCCTTGTTTTCCCCCCTCAATCTTTTCTTTCTTCTTTCTTCCTTCCTTTCATCCCTATTTTCCCCTTTCTTTCTTCCCTCTTTCCTTTCCTCCCTCCTTCCTTCCTTCCCTTGTTTCTTTCCTCCCTCCATTTTTTCTTCTTACCTCCCTCTCTTTTTTCTCCTTCCTTCCCAAACTCCTTCCTTCCCTCCTTTCTTCTTTCCCTCTTTTCTAGCTTCCTTCCTTCCTTTGTTTTCCCTTTCCTTCCTTCGTTCCTTCTTTTTCTCCTTTTCCCCTCCCTCTCTCTTCTTCCTTTTTTCTTTCCTCTTTCATTACCTCCTTCCTTCTTTTACTTCCCTCTTTCCTTCCTTCCTTCCTTCCTTCCTTCCTTCCTTCCTTCCTTCTTTCCTTCCTTCCTTCCTTCCTTCCTTCCTTCCTTCCTTCCTTCCTTCCTTCCTTCCTTCCTTCTTTCTTTCCTTCCTTCCTCCCCTGAAATTTTGAAGTTGATGGGTATTTCCTCCCTCCCTTTCTGAGCCTCTTACCCACCCAGTGACTGTCCTTTCCTTCCTAAATGAATCCAAAATTCTGTACTCCTTTTCCTTTTCTTATCAAAGCCTCTTCCTGGAAAAAGAACTATTGAAAAATTGCAAACTGCCAACAACTATATGAAAAATTGCTTCAAATCACTAACAATAAGAGAATTAAAGATCAAAATGAGTCTGAGATTTCACTACATATTCAGCAAATTGGTAAAGATGATAAAAGATGGGACTAGTACATTTGTTAGAGCTGTTAATCTGCTGCTAGTAGAGCTGTGAATTGGTCTGATTCACTATTGGAAAACAATTGGGAATTAGACTAGAGAAGAGATCCAGATGTCCTTGGTTTTTGAGCTGAGATCCCACTGCCAGGCATATTCCCCAACGAGGTCAAAGACAGGGGAAAAACAGTCTCGTGTATATCAAACTACTCATTACAACACCTTTGTACATAGCTGTTTTCATGTTACCTCCTCCAATGATTATAAACTCCTTGAGGGCAGGGACTGTTTTTTGCCTCTCTTTGCATCCTTAGCATCCCACACAGGCACATAATCATTGCTTGTTGGCTTGATTTGTGGTAGCTAGAACTGGAAACAAAGTAGGTGCCTGTTAGCTGGAGAAGAACTAAGCAAATTGTGGGATATGAGTGATGACCATGGGAAAGGATAAATAGGAAGAATTCAAAGAAGAGAGCAGAACCAGGAAAAGAGTATACGGAATAACGTCAACCATGTAAATAGAACAATGCTGTGTTCTTGTAGTGTTCAATCTTGACCTCAGAGTTGAAAGACCTCCCTCCCTTCAGTAATGGTGGTGATGGGCAGCCATGAGTGTGGGCTGTTGTATATTTCATCTGGCATAGTCAATTTCATGGAACTGTTTTCCTTTTTCTTTTAAAATCTTTATTATTAATGAAGACTTGCTCCCTTAGGGTGGGGGAGACAGAGAGAGACAGAGAGACAGAGAGACAGAGAAGAAAGAGAGATCTGGAAATGAACGTGATGTTACAACAAAAGCATTACTAATTTTTAAAAAGATTATCAGTTATTTACATTTTTTTATCCATTTAGGATAGTCATAAGTGATTTCTCCTTTCTTAGTATTAACATTATCATCATCATCATCATAGTTAGCATATAGCTGCTATAAAACATTATATATTGAATTATACACAAAGCGTAATATAATATAAACATATTCATATATATATATATGTATGTATTTGTATGTATAACTTTAGGACTTGCAAAGCACTTTATAAAGGGCTTTATCTGATTCTCACAATAACCCTTTAAGGCCACAAAGAAGTCGAGACTACTAGAAGTTAGAAGACATTCCCAGAACCACACAACTAAGTAAATGCCTGAGGTGGGAATTGAACTCAGGTCTTCATGACTTCAAGTCTTAACATTCAAAAAAATGCTCCATTTAGCTGGCCCATGATGCCTATCTCTCTCACACACCCATTACATTTAAATTGCAGTTGCTTCCATATGTATTCTATGCTCCACTGTGAGACCCTCTGGGTCAGGGACCATGTCAGCTCTCTCTTTGGATTCTTTTCATCACCTAGGACAGTGTTGGGTAGCACCCTATCTCCACCTCAAAAAAAAAAGGTTTTAAAAATTGATTTGGATTGAATTGTTAGCATGACATCTTTCTTACCCGATAACTCACTTCCTTATCAGCCCATGGAATGGTCATCTGATGTGTTATTCTGTGCTGATGTGTTCATGGGAGAGGGGAACCCAATGGTTGGGGGCATAACTCTTGACAGGTCAGTATTACTACAAAGGCTTTCCTTCTGGAGGCAGTGGCTGTGACCTTGACTGAACCATCAGTGATAGAATCATAGAAAGTCAGAGCTGGGAAGGACCTTAGAAGATGGAATATCAATCAGTCAGTCAGTCAACAAGCATTTATTGCTTACTCTGTGTTAGACACTATGCTAAATCCTGGGGATTTATCAGGGAAAGGCAACAAAAAAATCCAAACAAAAAACCAGAGTACTACCCTCATGGAGCCAACATTCTCAAAGGAAAAACACATATAAGTATCTATAAGCTAGGAGGTGCAGTGGTCATGGAGTCAGAGAGGACTTGAGTTAAAATCTGGCCTCAGATATTTCCTAACTATGTGACTCTGGATAAGTCACTTAACCCTGTTTGCCTCAGTTTCCTCATCTGTAAAATGAACTGGAGATGGAAATGTCAAACCACTCCAGTATCCTTGCCAAGAAAACCCCAAGTAGGGTCATAGAGAGTTGATTATGATTGAAACATCCCAGTAACAACAAATACAGCATATATAATCGGTAGATTGAGGTAATCTGTCTTGGGAAGGCCTTGGCAGTTGGTGGGGACCCTGAACGATCAACCTCCTTCAGAAGTTGAACTTTGAGCTGACCTTTGGAGGGAAATAGGGAAAGAAATTAAGGGGCTGAGGTCAGAATGTCAGCATTTGGAGGGAACTTAGAGTTTAGGACATTAAAGTTGATGGGAACCTTAGAATCTAGAATGGCAGAGCTAGGAGACATTTTAGAACAGAGAATTTCAGGGTCAGACAGTCAGTCCAGAAGTGTTAAATGCCTTCTATATGACGGACACTGTATGTGCTAAGTGCCTTAGGTACAAAAAGAGACAAAAGACAGTCTGTCATCAAGGACACAGCTGGGAGGGGCCTCATAGGGACACTGAACCTAGAATGTCAAAGATGGAAGGGATTTTCTTAGTGCATAGTCCTTTGATCTCCTTAGAACAGAGAACATAGCATGTCAGAGATGAGAGGGATCTTAGCACACACAACGTTAATGCTAGAAGGGATTCTGGGGATCATCCTGACCAAGAGATTTTAAACCTAAGGCTTAAAAGTCATTGGGTTAAAATATTTTTGGAAATAATTTTAATATATTGAAATATATTGCAATATAATTGGTTTTCTTTGTTATCCATTGTATTTTATTGTATGCATTTAAAAACATAATTCTGCAAAGGGGTCAAGAATGCCAGAAGGGTCCAAAGTGAGGAACCTTTTCCCTTTAGAGATGAGGAGACTGAAGTCTATGTACTGTGCAGAAGTGACTCCCCAAGGTCACAGAATGAATTAGTTTATTGAATAACACTTCACATCTGCTTGTATTTTTAGCCAACTCTGTTTCCTCTGGAACTCTCAGGTGTGCTAATAGACCAGGTTTACACACACACATACACACACACATACACACTCAAATATAAAAATAGCTCTCATGATTATGGCTTCTTTTCTGAGGCTGATGGTCCCAAGGAGTGACTGTGATTCCGACATCTCCTCAGTGATGGAGGGTGGGGTAGGGGGCTGGTGATTCATTGAGAACTCAATCCTTTCTTTCCCACCATATTCTTCATGTGCTAAGAATAATTTTTTTTATTATTGTGAGGAATGACATTTGAATTCATTTTCCTTCCTATTATGTTCCTGTTACAGTGGAGACGGCATGATTATTACCTGCTCATGTTATGCAAGCAGCCAAGAAGGCTCCGACAGAAGCCCCTCCCCTGTCAGAATCTTCTGGGCAGCCAGAGATGGGCAGGGGCCTGTGAAGGCACCAGATGAGAGTTTCTGACATGAGTCATGGCCTGCTTCGAGTTGGGCTGCCACTGAGACCCTGTAGAGCAACCTACCTCCGTGGGGAGGTTGGCTGCTTTGTACTGGACTCTGGGCCTTGTGGCAACCCTGAGGAGGCCAAGAGGCTGAGATTTCTAATCAGCAGAGGAATGAACTTGGCTGGATAAATCAATACAACCCAACAAGCCTTTATGGCAAGTCTGCTATGCATGAGGCCAAAGGCATTGTGGACAAACAGCTGCCCTTCCCCAGAGGTTTGAAGCTCTGCCTCTCACAGATACTGTCTGGGTGACCCTGGGCAAGTCACTTAACTTCGCAATGGCTCTCTAAGATAGGGGAGACTTTCTATGCTGTTCGATGTTTTCGCAATAAGAATTACTTACAGTGAAACCACCTGTTCACACCACAACAAAAAGAAAATACCAGATGCTGCACTGGGTATCGGGGGTGCCCAGCACCTTTCTAGCCCTTAGTGCAGTGCTTGGCACATAGTAGCTACTTAATAGATTCTTACTGAAGTAACTACAGAGACAAAAATGAAATAATACCTGTTCCTTGGGGGTTTGTATTTTACTGCAGTGAAGGGGGAGGGGTAAGGAGGAGAGAAAGGAAATCTATTGTTCTTCAGTCATTTCAGTTGTGTCTGACTCTGTGATCCCAATTTGGGGTTTTCTTGGCAGAGATACTGGAGTGTTTTGTTATTTCCTTTTTCAGCTCATTTGATAGATGAGGAAACCGAGGCAAGCAGGGCTAAGTGACTTGTTCAATGTCTGAGCCTGGATTTGAATTTAGGAAGACGAGTGTTCCTGACTCCAGGACCATCACTCTATCCACTGCATTACCTACTGTGTGGGGGACATCAGGCTAAAACCCTTTACAAATATTACCTTGTTGGTCTTCTGTTATCCCCATTTTACAGATGAAGAAAATGAGGCAAACAGAGGTTGAAGTGATTTTGACCAGGGACACCCTGTTAGTAACAGTCTGAGGCGGAATTTGAGTTTATGTCTCCAGACCCTATCCCTAGCCAGACTCTAACCACTGTACCACCCAGCAGCCTCCAGCAGGAGGGAAAGGCACTGTAATAATGAAGTGCCTTCTATGTGCCAAGCACTGTTAGTCCTAGTGATACAAAGACAAAAACAAAACTGAATCTCTGAGCTCCAGGAGTTTAAATACTACTGGAGGAATGCAGTGGAATACAGATAAGTATGTCTATGACTCTCTGTGCCCTCCTCCCCAGGAGAAGTCCTAACAACTTGAGGGAATGAGGGAAGGTCTCCTCATGGAAGGGGCAGGGGGAAGGATACATGATTTGAGTCGGGAAAGCACTTGGTGTTTCTAGGAGGCAGAGGGCAGAGTGGGGGTGGTGGTGGTGCAAGGATTCTAGCCTGCCTTGGGACTAAGAGAAGCTTTCCAGAGGACTTTAGCTTTGGATACTGGAGATCTCGGATCTTATAGGTTTGGATGCTTCCATGAGGGGGTATGAAGATTTCATCCCCCTTCATAGATTGTTGATCTGGAGTGCAATCAGGGACCTCAGAAGTCTCTAGTTCAACACCTTAGAAATCACTAGACCATCCTTCTCATTTTACAGATTAGGAAACTGAGGCACAAAGGGGCTAAGATCAGTGCTCCTTGTAAGTATCTTCCCCAAAAAGTCCAGGACTTCTGTTACTATACCATGGGATGTTATTGCTTCTGAAAATTCCAAGAACTCAGGGTAGGCCTGGGTGCCCATCTTACCCTAGTGTTGTGATAGAAGGACCCAGGGGATGGGTGCCCTCCAAACTCAGTCAGCCTCACTCTGATATGGGCTTGGGCTGTTTCCAGCTTCCTACCTGCAGTCACAGATCCACTGGGGCCCCTGGCAACAGACCCAGCTGGAGATGCAACCAATCCATTGGCAAGTTAATTGAATTGGCTCCAGCTCTGAGGGCTTGGTCTGCATCCGGATTAAACCAGTGCCTGCGGCTTCTTGATCAAGAGATGGCATGGAGGGAGGAGAGGGAGACTGATCGAATCATAGAATTTCATAGCTGGGAATCCTGCCCAGTCTCTCAAGTCCAACTCAAACACCACATCTTCCGTGAAGTGCTCCTTGGTTTTCCCCACATCCCCCTTTCCTTGGTTGCAAGGAATCACCCTCCTCTGAAGCTCCATGATATGGTTCCTTCCTTCCTTCCTTCCTTCCTTCCTTCCTTCCTTCCTTCCTTCCTTCCTTCCTTCCTTCCTTCCTTCCTTCCTTCCTTCCTTCCTTCCTTCCTTCCATATTCATGTAGCACCTACTATTTTCCAGGCACTGTGCTAAGCACTGAGGATATTCATGACAGTCAGTCAGTCAATCAACAAACATTTATCAAAGGCTGGCTATGTGCCAGGCACTGTGTTAAATTCTGGAGGTACAAGGGAAGGCAGAAGACAGCCCCTGCTCTTAAGGATCTCACATTCTAAAGGGGGAGATGACATGCAAACAACTAGATTGATACAGGGTAAACTGAAGGACAGTACTAAGATCAAGGGGGAATCAGGAAAGGCTTCCTGCAGAAGGTGGGATTTTAGCTGAGTCCTGAAGGAATCCAGGGAAGTCAGGAGGGGGAGATGAAGAGGGAAAGAGTTCCAGGCATGGAATACTGCCTATGCAAAAGCATGGAGTCAGGAGATGGAATGTTGTGTGTGAGTGACTGCAAAGAAGGCCAATTTTGCTGGATGGTAAAGTGCATGGAGGGGAGTAAGAAGATGGAAAGAGAAGGAGGAGGCAAAATTATGAAGGATTTTGAACGTCAGACAGAGGATTTTATTTTTCATCTTGGTGGTAATTGGGAGTTTATTGGATGAGGCGTGGGGCTGACGTGATTATGCCTGTACTTTAGAAGGATAGCTTTGGCAGCTGAGTGGTGAGGATGAACTGGCGTGGGGAGACACCTGAGGCAGAGAAACCATCAGGTGTCTTAATTCTTTGTGCCATTGGCTTATCTTCCCAAGTGCACTGAGAACTGAGAGAAGGGACTATATTCATCTCTGTATCTCCACTGAGTGCCCAACACAAAGTTTGGCACATAGTAGGTGGTGTCACCAGCTAGGAGACCATCGATATGCCAAGTGTGCCCAGAGGAGGGTTAGGATGTTGAGCATCAGGATGAGTCCACATGCGTGTTTGTGTTCGTCCTTTGTTGGCAAAGAAGACCATGCCATCAGCGAAATGATGACATGACTTGTACTTGACTTTGTTTTGAGTGAGGGAGGGCTGTGCAGGTCACCAGCCTCACTTCTCCTCCAGCGTCATCTGAATCCAGTGACCAGATATTCATCAGGATGACTGGGGATGACCCAGGATGAGGCAATGGGGGTTAAGTGACTTGCCCAAGGTCACACAGCTAGTGAGTGTCAAGTGTCTGAGGTAAGATTTGAACTCAGGTCCTCCTGACCCCTGCACTGGTGCTCTATCCTGCACCACCTAGCTGTCCTCATGGTTCCATATGAAGACTGGGAGAAGGCTCTGGAGAGTTCAATTGGAGCTGAGAAATCAGGACTGCTAGTTGAGTTTTTGAAAAGAATACTCATTGAGCATTATTACTCATTGAGTATAATTACCTTATTACATAAATATTCATTGAATATTATTGTTCATTGGTCCTGGAAGACAGAATTAGGACTAAGGGGTGCATGTCACAAAGAGGCACATCTATGGACAGTTCATTTACTCCAGCTGTCCCAGGGTTGCAAGGGCTGCTTTAGGAGGTGATAGCTTCCCCATCACTGGATGGGCTATCACCAGATGGAATCTGAATGACTTCTTGTCTGGCCTGTCACAGAGCCATCTCCAGTTCAGGTGTGGGTTGGAATAGATGTGGTAAAATCCCTTCCAGCTTGAAGAGTCGGGATCAGTTTTGTGCTAGGAGCTCAAGAAATTTGTTGCCTAACTGACTGACTGACCTTATGGCTGCACATTCTTGAACCTCATTGTGCAACTCAAGGACTTTGTGTTTTAGAAACTGTGAAGTCTTTCAGAGACTATCCAGCAAAGCCTTCTATGAGGTGCAAAGCCCTTTATTAGTTGATAAAGCATTTTGTAAAAGTGTCAGATAATCACAACTTTCCATCACAATTTAAGGTTCACAAAACACATTTTATAGTTACCTGTGAAATAGGAAGTGCCAGAATGATTATCCCCATTTTATGGAAGAGCAAACTGAAGCTCCTGTTCTTGGTCACTTAAGGGCCACTCCCAGTTGGGATTTCATCCCAGATCTCCTGACAGAGTCAAGCATGCTTTTCTCAGCCCCAAGATGTAGCAAGTTTTGTAAATTGTACAGCAATTTGTAGGCTATTTATTTATTCTAATTGTACTGAGGCCTGAGTATCACCAGCCCTTCTGTAGATTCTTCCTGAGCATGACCTCACCATCCTCTCCGTGTGTCTGAGGGCAGGTCAGTTAAGAGCTTCAGTTTTCCTATCAGTGAAATGGGGAGAAATGAAGCCCTCTGAGGCTCGGAGGTCCTTGGCGTCTCCAAATCAACAATCCTATCATCCTATAATTCTTACCCTCAAAGTACTTACTCTTTACACAGGGACAAGATGATGAATCAACAAACATTTATTATGTCCCTACTATGTTCCAGGCCCTGTGCTAGATTCTATAGCTATGCAAACAATGAAATGTAACATTCCCTGCAAAGGGGTTGCATTCTCTTCACCTGGGGAAACCACACATTGATACATGAGTTTATTCTGAAGAAACACATACAGAATTGTTGTTTGTTCTTCATTTTCAAAGAGAGCCAATGGCATCATGGGTGAATTCAGAATAAATAGAGAACAGAGAAAATACTGGAGTGGGTAGCTGGTTGCTAGCCAGTCTCTGAGTGAAGCAATCAATCAGCATCTATTAAATACCTACTATGTACCAGGCACTGACAACCTGGGCTCAGATCCTCCCTGTGACACATTCTGGCTATTCCAGGCAGCTCTCTAAAGTTGTAAATTGTGGGAAGTTGTAGATTTGCCTCATCCAGGCATTCTCTGTGCTTTCAAATCACAGGTCCAGCTCCTATCCCCTACTTGAATCCACAGCAGTTAGAGGCTGTACTTAGATTGTGGAACAGGAAGCATCTGCTACTTTGTGTCCCTAGCACATAGTAGGGGCTTCATAAATACTGACTATTTAGAGAATGAGGGAAGAAATAAGCCTTTATTAAAAGCTACTATGTGGTAGGCACTGGAGATACAATAAAGGTAAGGGATTAGAGACAGTGTTTAGCTTAGGTGGGTAGTAGGCATTAAGTAGAAGGTGGAAAGAAGTGAGATTGGAGTACATTCCAGACATGGGAGACCCTCTCTCCCCCCGAGCCCCAGTCCATAGGCATGGAGAGGAGAAAACAAATAGAAATCTAGGGGACAGAGAGAAGTCCAGAAAAGAAATCCAGAAATAGATTTCTACAAGCCTGCCAAGTACACTAAGGAGAAGGTGGCAAATCATTTCCCGTTTCCCTGCCTCAGTTTCCACATCTGAGAGGATGATCTCTAAGAGCTAATAACAATAATATTAACTGAGACTTCTTTGAGAAGTACTTTTTCCTCCGATCTTATCTCCTTTGAGATTGCAACGACCCGGTGAAAGAGGCACTACTACTCTTACTCTTTTTTCCAAAGTGGGAAACTGAGGCTCAGATGTTCCGTGATCATCACAGAGCCTCAGAGGCTGCCACGATTCTCAGCTCGGAACTGCAGAGGCAGCCGGTGGTGGGCGGTGGCAATGAAATGCCCCCCCCACTGCTCCCATTACGATCTCTCCCCAGCAGTGGCCGGGCCCGGCCATGTGTGTGCTCCGAGTTAATTAGCGGGTCCCGCAAAGTTCATCAATAACCGATCTGGCGGTGGCGGCTGATTGCTGGCTCCCCGCGGGTGGGCGCGGGCTTGTAAATCAGCCTGATTGATTGTTGACCACTCCAGTTTTTCCAGCAGTAATTTAAAGCAATTAAAACGCCTCCCTTCGAAATTAACAAGGTAAATAATGCCCTAGCTGGCGGGCGTCGGGGACTGCGGGCAGAGGTGCGGGGCAGCTGTCTGGGGCCCAGAAGGAGCCCTCCAGGGCTGATCGGGAGAGCAAACCAGAAAAGCAGCCCAGTGATGGTCAAACCAGCCCTTCCCACCACCCCGATTATGAGTAGGGGGAGGGCGGCCAGCTCTCAGCGGATGCTTTTAGTGCCACCCGCTTGTGCACACGGGGAGACATTAGCAAATCTCCAGGCACATGTATATAAACACTCCAACTACCCACGGGTGGTGGCCCACGGAACCATGAAAACACACGCGGCTCTGCAGGAGGCCCACTCACGGCTCACCACAATCATATATGAAGACGTAGAAATAACTGTGAAGGACATAAGAGCTCAGCTTGACTGTAGTGGCAAGAACCGCCCAGGGGTCCACAGAAGCTTTTTTTATCCGTGTTGTCGGGTCTGTCCGACTCTCCGAGACCCCATTTGGAGTTTTGTTGGCAAAGATACTGGAATGCCTTGCCATTTCCTTCTCCAGCTCATTTTACAGATGAGGAAACTGAGGCAAACAGGTGCTGGTAAATGTCTGAGGACACATCTGAATGCACAAAGATGAGTCTTCCTGACTCCAGAGCACCCGCTCTATTCACTGGCTCAGATGCCCAGGTAGAAGACCCTAGTTCAAAATCCCTGGGCAAGTCACTCTTCTGAGGCTTAGTTTCCTCATCTGGAAAGTGGGACTTTGTAAGAAGATACTTCCCAGGGCTGTTGTAAGGTAGGAAGGGGCAGAGAAAAATTATGTGCGTGTTTGTGTTTGTTCCTGAGTGTGCCCCTTTCTACATGTGTACTCACACATGTTCGGGTGACCTGAACATGTCTCTCAGAGAGACATTGTGAGGTCAAGGAAAGATGTTGGATGCTGGGAAATGGTGAGCAGTGTCCAATCCAGACTCCAGCACTTACACAGAAGCTGTGTGACCTTGGGGAAATATAAATAGGGAACAGCTCTGGCCCTTGCTTTATTCCTCTGTAAAATGGGGACAATATTGCTGGGAGCAGCTGCCCCAAAGGGTCATCTTGAAGACAGTGCTTTGTAAATCTCAGAGCTATATAGAAAGCAGGGCATTATTCACACACGTATTATTGTCTAATAGTCTTCACGCATGCATGTACTCACATGTGTATGTGATGTATGTCTAGGTCTACAATGCAAATTTCAACATACACTTGAAAGCAGACATCTGTCCACGGGTTCCCCCACACAAAAATAATGTGAGTGCATGCTGGACACACAGCCCACTCCTTTATTTAAAGCTGAGCTGGGCCTTCAGACATCTCTCGGGGATATTTACTGGAAAGGAAAAAAAAAGTCTTGATAGGACAGATCGAAAGCAATTTCCAAAGAAAAAGTTATCGGCTGCCTCTGAGTCTCCTTGGCTGGATTCTGGCAGCCCTGGACATGTTTTCTCCTTCCTTCTCCGGGTGACAAATAGCCTGAGGTATTAAGCTCAGAGCAGACTAAAGGTGTCTGGTCCCACCCAGAGTGCATCAGTGGGAAGAGCCTGGGGCAGGTCATATAATGGAATGGAGTGTCCGGGATGGGTCCTTATGTGAGAACATAGACTAAAGAGAATGTCAAAGCTGAGAGGGACCTTAGAACAGGGAAGTTCAGAGCTGGAAGGGGCCTTAGAACAGGGAATGTCAGGGCTACTGGGACTACTATCGGATGGGGGCAGGTAGGTGGTGGCAGTGTATAGAGCACCAGACCTACAGTCAGGAAGACCTGAATTCAAAACTGGCCTCAGATACTTATTAGCTTTGTGACCATGGGTAAGTCACTTAACCCGGTTTTACCTTAGTTTCCTCATCTGAAAAGTGAGGTGGAGACAGAAATGAAAAACCACTTCAGTATCTTTGCCAAGAAAACTCAAAAAGGGGTCACAAAGAGTCAGACATGACTGAAAACTATTAAATAACAACTTTAGGATATTGATTTTTAGAGTCAAATTGTAAAGAAATGACTTGTCCAAGGTCACACAATAAAATAGGGACCTTTGAATTTTGTCTAATAATTTTGACCTTAAGCCCTTAAGGGGTTATATAATCAAGTCCCCAGACACAAAGGTCTGCTGGTTGAGAAGCAGGTAACTAGGCTTTATTAGCGGTAGTCAACCTGGTCGAGGATAATCTCATCTCTGGGACTTTGGGCTTCCAGTTTACTCTAGAAGGTAATGTGTTGGACCAGGAAGATTATTGCTCTTGGGGAGTTAGTGGTCTAATGATCTGAGTTCAAATCCTGTCTCCTACACTTACTAGTTGTGTGACCCTAGGCAAGTTACTTAATGTTTGTCAGCCTCAATTTCCTCAGCTGTAAAATAGGGATTAATAATAGTCCCAACCTCCCAAGTCCTTTTGTGAGGATCAATTGAGATAATACTTATAAAGAGATTTGCAAACCATAAAATGCTCTATAAATGTTAATGGTTATCATCCTTTGTCAATAAAGAGACAGAGAGATAGAGATAAAGAATAAAAAGATGGAGAGAAAGATAAATGAAACATTTATTGAGCACTTAACCATGGGTTATGCACTGAAGCAGAAAGACAATTCCTGTCCTCAAGGAGCTTATAGTCAGTTCAGATGGAGTAAAACAATATATAAAAGGTATCTGAAAAAGGGAGGAAGGGGTGGGTATAACATTCTTAAGAGTCAGGAGTTGCTCTGACTGACCTGGGTGCTTCCTCAGATAGAGGTTCCCAGTATGGACTTCACCCTTCGGGGAGGGGTGAGGAGTTTCAGGGGTAAAGGTAACTTCAAGGTGAGAAGGCTTCTTGAGGAGAAATGGCTCTGAGAGAAGTGAGCTTGTAGCTACAATGTAACCATCCTTATGATACTTACTAGGGTTGGTGTTACAGCTACTTTAGCTACTCAATTTACTGAGACTGGCACCTTCTAGATACTTAATGAATGTTTGTGGACTGATAGTCTACCATGACTACTAGACTCCTTTTTACTAAGGCAGCTGCTAGTAATGGACTCCCTGGTAGTATCACTGCTTCCAGCTAAGCCTAGCTAAAATTGATGGTGTCTCTTACTTACTGTTTACAAAATACTTTATGTACCTTCCCTCACGTTGAGTCTTACAGAAGCTTGGTAAGGTAGGTGTTTTTTTTAATCTCCATTTTATAGATGGGAAAATTGAGGTTGAGAGAGGTGGAATTATTTGCCCAGGATCACATAACTAGTAAGTGTCTGAAATGAAATTCAAACTCAGGTTTCCTTTATTCCAAATCCAGCATGTGATGGAATTGGGCTATGAAATTGGGCTGCATTCTGGACCATCTCCAGTTGTCTTGATTGATATCTGGTCATTGAACCCGGATGGGTCTGGAGGAGAAAGTGAGGCTGGTGACTTTGTACAGCCCTTCCTCACTCAAATCAAAGTCAGCTGCAAGTCATGTCATCATCTCCCTGATGTCATGGTCCTCTTTGAGAACAAATGACGAACTGCACAACCTGTGGAATCGAGTGCTATTGTGATAATGCTGAGACTGTCAGCCCTTTGTTTTCCTGTGTGTGAGTCTCTCACCTTGGATGAAGATTCAGAATTAGACAGAATTGGACTCCATTCTTGCCAGAAGTTACTCCGGGAGGAGTGGTGCTTCCTCTCCTTGGGTGGGGGCCCCCAGCCAAGAGTCACAGGAAGTACAACTCCAGGTGAGAGAGGGTACGTGGGAGCTGTCCACCTGCCCATGAAGGTGCCTCAGGGCTTCTCGAACAACATTCCGGAGACTGCAGCCAAAACCCCTGTCAAGTCTAATCTGCCAGATGGAAGTAGTACTCCCTCCCTTTCTTGGTGGCTTCCATTTTACCCCTGGCTGACAGGGCTGATTGTTGAATTTTCAGGATGAGCACCTGCGCCTCAGAAATCAGCAAATGCTAGACATCAGGGCTTACTTATTTTGTTGATTGTCTAGATTTCAGAAAGTGATGAAAAAACCAATCATGTAAATTAAATTTAAAATTGTGTCATGCGTACATCCCTCCCACTTCCAGAGGGTTGTTAAACATTTACCTCTGTGGTGGAAGAACCCAGTACCAGGAAAGTATCGAACTTCTCAGAATATCCCAGGAGACCTCTGCTATCCATTGATAGGAGTTGAGTTTAGTTGGCTGTGGGTTGTCTGATCCCCAAATAGCCCATGTGGAGATAAGGAAGGATCTGCAGCTACATCCAGATGCCTAGATAGGTCAACTGACCAACTAATAAACAAGCATTTGTTATAAGAATAGTAGAGGCAGCTAGTTGGTGCAGTAGATAGAGCAGTGGGCTTGGAGTCAGGAAGACAAGAGTTCAAATCTGGATTCAGATACTCCCTAGCTATGTGCACTTTGCCTCTGTCTACCTCAGTTTCCTCAGTTGTAAACTGGGATAATGTGCCTACCTCCCAGGTTTGTTGGGAGGATTAAAGGAGATAATAACTGTAAAATTCCTTAGCACAATGCCTAGCATATCGGAGGTGCTGTATTAGCTAACATTATTGCTACTATTATTAGTATATTCCAGCTGTGCTGGACAGTGTGGTCACAAAGACAAAAACAAACAAAAAAACAAACGAAACAGCGTCTGCCCTCAAGATGCTTACACTTAATGAGGGAGAAAATTATATATATATATATGTATATATGGATTTATATGTGTAAATTCAAGCTAGATCTAAAGGAAAATGGAAATGGGGGAAGGGGAAGAAGGAGGCATTAGCTGCTGATGGGATCTGGAAAAATCTCCTTGGGAGCTAATTTTGCAGGGAGCCAGGGATTCTAAGAGGTGGAGGTGAAAAGGTCAGCAAAGTGGCCTCATGTGGCAGGACTGGGGAGAAAGGATGCTGCGGCCATGGGTTAGATTTCTGTTTAATGTCACGGGAATGGGAGTGTTCTAAAAGGTGAATGGGTGACTGAAAAGGAATGAAATTCTGGGGCCTGGAGGTTGGCCAGGGGAGACTTTAGTCTCCATGATCAATGGGCATGGATAATGGAGAAGGTACAGGGCAGACTAGAGAATCTCTCAGGGCCCTTCTGACGCTGAGACTCTGGGCTTTGTAATAGAAAGACTGGTATTGTTCTAGTTCCATGGCATCATGTTTTTTATTTTGGAAAAAGAGGTCCTTCCCTTCCCTTTCTTTCTCTCTTTCTTTCCTCTTTTCCTTCTTCTTCCCCCTCTTCCTTCCTTCCTTCCTTCCTTCCTTCCTTCCTTCCTTCCTTCCTTCCTTCCTTCCTTCCTTCCTTGCTTTCTTGCTTTCTTTCTTTGTTTCTTTATTTCTCCCTTCCTTTCTTTCCTTTTTCTCTCTTTCTTTCCTCTTTTCTTCCTTCTTTCTCTCTTATTCTGTCTTTTCCTCCTTCATTTTCTCTTTCTCTCCTTCCTTTCTTCTTTCTCTCTCTTTTTCTTTCTCTCTTTCCTTCTTTCTCTATGTATTTTTCTTCCTTATTTCTCTTTTCTTCCTTCCTTCTCTCTCTTTCCTTCTTTCTCTCTTTATCCTTCTTTTCTTCCCTCCCTCCCTCCCTCCCTCCTTCCTTCCTTCCTTCCCTCCTTCCTTCTTTCTTTCTCTTTCTCTCTCCACCATGTTAAAAGACCAAGAGCTATGACCTGGTGTATTAGAGCATAAGTGACTATGATCTAAGAGTTCCAAAGGCAGCCCATGTGTGTGAAGGCAGAAAGGTTGAAAAGACTGAGCATGCAGTTAGAAATCTAAGCGTTGCTTCCCATTTTCGCCTCTCACTAACTGCATGACTGTGGTTGAGTGAGTCAATTAACTTCTCTGGCTTTAGTTTCCCCACTTGTGAAATGAAGGGGTTAAATTAAATGATCTTAAGGTCCCTGCTGGTTCTGACATTTGCGTTCCATATTCTGAGGCTGCTTCCATCTCTGGTATTACTCTACATGCAGAGTCATCAATTATTAAAGCTGGATGGGACCTGAAAACAGGGGATGTCAGAACTCTTAAAACAGGGGATATAAGGGTTGGGAGGGGCCTCAAAACAGGGAATGTCAGAGGTGGGAGGGCCTTTAGAACAGGGAATGTCCAGCTGGGTAGTGGGCCTTAGAACAGGGAATATCAGATCAATATTTATTGGCCCGTATAGAAGGTAGGGAAGGCTTAGTGCTCTCTTCCTTCACTTCAGTACAGACCCAAGAATGTCTTCATGCACTAGGCTTGTGCTTCCTAAAGTTTTTGAGTATGAAGACAGCTTTTTCATGGTAAAGAGTTTTTCAGTCTTTAACACGATGTTAGTATTCATGACTTGTGAAAACCTAGGAGGGTCAAACTAGAATGTGTGACCAGCATGTGGAAAGATTGGCCCTTTACAGCAACTTCAAGTCCCCTGAAAAGTCTGGCATCCAAAGATTATGGACTATTGGAATCAATTAGTTCAGGGGTGTGTAATGGACTAAACATTTTTCAACCATTTACACTTTAGCATGAATTAATTTAAACTCATATTTCTTTTAAAATCTCTTTTTAATTAAAAAAATATTAATAAGCACTTATTTTTTCTTTCCCACTTTCCACATTCCCTACTGAACATTAAAAAAAACATAAAAAAAATCCTCGTAAATGAGAGACATAGTGAAGCAAATTCCTTCCTTGTCTATGTTCAAAGATAGGTTTCTCATAGCATGAATTAATTTTATCAGAGTTGTTCTCTAAGGGAATTAGAGGTAGAAGGTACCCCAGAGATTATCTAGCCTTTAACAAGTAAGAAGATTCATGCTCAGAGAAGGTAAGCAGCTCAGCCAAGGCCACACAGCAAATTATCAGTAGAGCAGCCTCCTGGGCTCCCATCCAGGGCTCTTCCTCCCAGGCCATGTTGTCGACAAGCCTTGCCAAGGTCCTTTGGCCAGTGGGCACCTCTGTGATACCCATTTCTCTGAGCCCCCCTCATTTCTGTCCTTAGTCAGATCCCACTTGTCAATGGGCAGCTCAGAGGAGCCAGGAGTCAGTTTCAGCCAAGGCGGGTGGCCAGGAGCTGGGCCTGGCCTAGAACTTTATAGCTTCTCCTACATCAGCACCTCCTGCTAACACCCTTGCTGCTAGCCAGAGCTCAGGCTCACAGGTGTCAGGGCTGAAAGCAACTGAGGAGACCATCTCGATCAATCTTCCCTTTTTACAGATGAGGAAACTGAGGCCCAGAGAGGTATCATAGGGTGGTCAGTTTGGACCTAGGTGTGACTGTAATGGTCATTTTGTCATTTTACATCTAAGGAAACTGAGGCCTAGAGAATAATAAGAATCAGAGGTGGAATTTGAACCCAGAACCTCTGTCTTATCTTGATTTGGGCTGTTTTCATTGCTTTCTTTTGGGGATATAACTTTTCTGAGGTCCCAGAGTTATGAGTTGCTCAGTCAAGATTCAAATCTGTGTTCTCTGCCTCTATGATTCTTTCCTTCACATTCTACTTCCTCAGCAGAATTAGGTCTTGGAAAAAATTTACCTCCATTTCACAGATGAGGAAAACTAAGGTACAGACTAAGCCCAGATCACACAGATCATAAGGGACAGAGTGAGGACTCAAACAGTGTCCAGTTCCCTTTCTTGTGAACCATACTTCCTCTCCCTGGGCAGGCTCATGTAGTCACATGTAGCAGAGCTGAGATTAGAACCCCAAACCTCCAAATATAGTCTTTCTGCTTCGCCCCAGGCCTCCTTCCACTGATGCCTATAATAATATAGAATTTGATCTTGGAAGCATAAATATCTCCATTTTGCAGATAAGTTGAGGCTCAAAGAATTCAATTGCTTGGTCCAAAGACTCACAGCTGAGGATAGGTCTTATCAGGCATCTTCTCCTGCTAACTGGGTGGTAGTTTATGGGTGAAGGCTGGAAATGGTGACATCCTGAGGGCAGGCTACTGCCAGGGGAGAAGGGTATAGTGGGACTGTGCCAGGGATGTGGAAGAGAGGTCTGGCAGTCTGGTTGGCTGTCCTGCTGTGATTTCTCATCGAAATAGATAAACATCCTTCAATGTCCCGCTGTGAGCTCCAAAGCCCTGATCCAGAGAGACTGCTAATGGGCAGGGCTTTTAATGCAGTAAAATTTTACAACTTCTGAGAGTCCAGCAGACAGCTGTCTGGGCCTCCTGACTCAGGATTTACGAGGCTCTGAGCTTGCCTGGCCAAGCCTGTGCCCTCCTGCCTCCCGGGAAAAGTAGAGTCAGCAGTATACAGAGAAAAGTGTGGTGGTTCTGGACTCTGGGGACCTGGGTTCGAGTCCTGACTTCATTGTTTGCTGTTGTTGTGTGTCCTTCAATTTTCATTAGAAGGGTGATGTCTTGACTAGTAAGTGAATTAGATTTAAGTGAGGCAGGGCTGTGCAAAGTCACCAGCCTCACTTTCTCCTCCAAAGTCATCAGAGTCCAGTGGCAGGACAAAGGGCAAGAGGAGCTACCACCGCCCCCCCCTTCCCCTTCCCGCCACTCGACTGTGTCATGGAGGAACAGAAAGAAGCCTGGATTTGGAGTCAGAAAGTCCAGTCCATTCTCCTAGATCTGTTTGCCTATCAGGGAATACCCTGAGCCTCTCTGAGACTCAGTCTTCTTCTCTTAAAATGGGCATGCTGATGAGAGTGGACATTGGACTAGTGGACATTGGATCATTTCTCCTGAGCTGGGCATGCACTTTAGCTCCTTTCCGTGGAGATGTGCATTCTGGCTCAGCTCTATGGGAAGTACCAAAGGCCTCCCACCCCTTCCCCACCTTAGAGTTAGTAATATCACCCAATACAGAAACGTTGCTTCGTAAACTTCACTCCCAGTAACAACTAGTGTCATCCTACATGTAACTATAACTAGACTGGTCAAGTCATAGCTGCCCTGGGCTAGAAAGGACCTTAGAAAACCTCATCCAACCCCCTCATTGTAAAAAATAAAGACACCGAGGTCCCAAGTGGTCAAGATTCTCGCTCAGGGTCACACTGGTGGATAAATCAGCAGTCAGTTAAACTAGTAAGCACTTACTATGTACCAGGAGCTGAGCTAAGTCCTTGGGATATCAACAAAGGCAAAGATTTTTACCTCTAAAGAGCTTGCCTTCTAATGGGTGAAGACAACATAAAGCAGCTATGTGTAGATATGTGGAGTTGGGGGTAGTCTAGGAGGGAAGGCCCTCACACTCTGCAGTGGTCCAGACTCCTAGTCCCAAGGCTCCAACCTCTACTCTTCATGCCACTCCCATGACGCCATGTCCTCAACAAAATGCTCTTAGAGTATAGCTAGCATCATTTGGGCTGATCAGATCTGGTGCCCTCTTGAGGATGTGTGTGTCTAGGACCCTTGGCAGAGATAACTGGAACCATGGATAAAGTCATAGGGAGAATTGTCTTCTAATCCCATTCGCAGGGTGGCCTTTTCCTTCTCTGGGACTGGTGTTCTTGTAAAGCCCGGGAGAGTAGTTTGTTTCCTCTCAGAATCAGACTTGGGAGGGACCTCAGGGGTCATTTAGGCCAACTTGTACCCATATGGCAACCCCTCCTTACAATATATTGAACAAGCTCTAATCTAGCCTTTCCATGTGGACTTCTAGTGATAGGGACCTCACTACCTAATAAGTGTTCCACTCTTTTGTTCAGTCATTTCAGTCCTGTCTGACTCTCTGTGACCCCATTTGGGGTCTTCTTGGCAGAGATACTGGAGTGGTTTTCCATTGCCTTCTCCAGCTCACTTTACACATGAGGAACTGAGGCAAATAAGGGTTAAGTGACTCACCCAGGGTCACACTGCTGATAAGTGTCTGGGGCAAGCTTTGAATTCAGGAAGATGAGTCATCCTGACTCCAGGCCTAAACAATTTATCCACTGCAATGCACCCTAGCTACCCTGCCCACTATGGATAGTGCTAATTGTTAGGGAAATTTTCCTTACATTGCTTTGAAATCTACTTTGCAAAGTCCACCAGAGACACAGTTATGACCTCAGAAGAACCAATTTCTTCTTCTTGCCCATGGCAGCCACTCGAAGACCACTCTCATGCCCTCCTTGTCTCCTATGGCACTGCCTCCAGCCCCTCCTCCCTCACCATGATGATCATTCATCTCTTGGCCCATCAAGGTCTCAGTTTCTCTTCTGTGAAACAACAGGGTTACTGTAAAAGATCTCTACATTCCCTTTCAAGTCAACATCCTGTGAGGTTTAGTACCTGAAATGGGTAGACTTGGTGCTTTTGGAGGGGTCAGGAACACGGAGCAGGGGACTCTGTTCCTGAAGGGTGCCATTAATTTACTATGGCACATTGTGGAAATCACTGCCTCTCTCTGGACCTCAGTTTCTCCCTTTGTGCCATGGGATTTTGGACTAGATGATCTTCCTACCCTAATATTGTATGTCCCAATCTAAGGGGCCCAGCTGCAGAGGCTTGGATATAATGACTTGCTGGTTCCCTTTCTGCTCTTCAACTTGGTACACCTGGGACCTGCAGTTGAGGAGGTGGAAAGAGAGAGGAGAGAGAGAGAAATGTGTGTCTACCTTGTTGGGGCAACTAGGTGGTGTTTTGTTTTTTTTTTTTTGTGGGGTTTAAGCTGCTAACTGGCAAAGGCATCTGGTTATGTTTTGATATCACAGGAAACCCTGCTGTGGAATGAATAGGATGGATGTTTGAAACGACCCCTCCCCCAATAGCCTGGAGCCCTGCTTCTCCTCCACCATCCCATCCTCCAGTGGCTGCTCTGGGTTTTGGCTGTGGTGTGGAGTGAAGGGAAAAGGGAGAGGATGTGAGCAGACTGTGGTGTGGATCTGAGAGTGAGGCATGGAGGGAGAACTCAGGCCATCTGCACTTCTCCCAGAAGGCAAATAGCTCAGGCTCTAAGGCCAAGCCCTGCCAAGCTGTGGCTTTTCCCCCTGAATCCCCATTCCTCCTTCCTGTCTATGCCCTCCACCTTCCATAGGGTCTCATTATGTCTTACACATGCTCACTCAGCATCTGCTCCATTCACGGGATCATGATGAGGAAATCTGGAAGGGACCTCAAGGATCAGATTGTTCAGCCTCTCTCAATTGATCAATTGGTCAACTAGCAATTTAAAAGCACCTACTATGTGCCAGGCAGTATGATGGGAGAAAAAAATAATTCTTTCCCTCAAAAAACTTACAGTCTAAGCAGAGGAATCATGTATGTGTACACATAGAGATGTATTCATATAAGCATATATACACATAGAGCTAGGGTTGAAATCATACCAAACCATTTAGCCTGGTACATTTATCATGTGGGAACACGTCTCATAAATCAGCCAAAGACTTCAGACTAAGCACAAAAAATCCATGAGAAAGCTGCTGAATGAAAAGTGTGGGGTTCCATAGGATGTCCATTCTGACTGGGTGTGGGGCCTGGGAATATCCTGGTGGGGGGAGCTTTATAGAACTGAGAAGCTGGATCCCCCAGGAGATTTGAATATATATGCATGTATATATGTATGTGTATGTATAAGCACACACATATGCACACACCAACATATATGTATACACACACGCATATACACCAACACAGTACATATGTATGTACACACATAGATAATCAATACGTGTATATCTATATCTCTGTTTACCAATCCACAAACATATACACATATACAAATGTTATATTTGATAAATATGTTATACACATATATTTTATATACATGTAATGGATATAAGGTGATTTTTGAGGAAGAGTTTTAGCTGCTGGAATTAGTATTGAATGGAGTTCTTGATTTGAGATTTGAAAGAAACTAGAGTTTTTAAGAGATGATGATGAAGGGTAGTCACCTGGAAGAGGACAAGACTTTCTTGCCTTCTCTCAGAGGGAGAATTAGGAGCAACTGGCGGATATTTCAAAGAACCCAATTGAGGCTTAATGCCAGTAAAGACTGTTACAGAGCTATCCTAAAGTGGAATGGTGGCTTTGGGGGACAGTGGCCTCCCTGTCACTGAAGGCAAGGCTGGGAGCCTTCTCAGAGGAGATGTGGAAGAGGGGATTCTCATGATGGTCTGAATTGGGATGAGCTCTCTCTCCACTCTGAGATTCTAAGATTCTTCCAGTGGACTCTCAGGGGCATGGCCAAGGATGTTGTGGAATGAGGCACAAAGGCATGTGAAGAATGCCTAGGGAATGTGCATGAATTCAGCTGTGAGATCTATAACTGTATCCTGTTCACACATATCCTGGGCCATTAAGTTATAGCATTTGCAAAGAAATTTGGAAGCTATTTAGTTTTATTTTCATAGATGAGGAAACTGACCACCAGAGAGGGGGTCAAAGTGACTTGTCCAAGGACACAGAGAGAATGAAAAGCAGTCAATCTTCAAATATGGGTGTTCTGAACCCAAATCCAGCATATTATGTGACCTCTACCAGCGCAGTTGGGGCAAAGATTCATACTAGATATTGGGAAAGACAATAAGCAAATCCATAGATTTGGATTATGTTTGCTACTGTTAAGGATTGTTCATTCCTTGAGGGTCTATGCTATGGTGTTTTCTAGCATAATCTTTCTCAACTTTCTCATTTTTTTAGATGAGGAAACTGAGGTATAGAAAAGCCAAGCAACTTACCCAGGGTCACATGACTAATAGGTGTCAGAAGTAGGTTTTCAAGATTTTAAGTCCAGTGCCCACTGGGCAACATTTTGACATCATTTTGTTAGATCTTCATATGAACTCTTATGAGTCTTCCTCTAGGCCAGTGGACAGTTTCTGCAAACCACTATCTGCTCTCTTTTTTTGGAGCTGCTTGACTAGTCAATCCCACATTTCCTGGACGTTGTGATTTGCACCTGAAGTAGCCATGGCAGTGTAGACTGAGAGGTTCCTTTAGAGTTTGCCCTGTATTAACCCCTCTTTCTTATCCAGATAATCCCATGATTATCAAGCTACATCTTCACATCTTTTAGCTGTTATGTTGACTTTTTGAACCCAAGTGTAGGACTTTACATTTAATGCTACTAGATTATATTTTACCGGGTTTGGTCTAATGTTCTAGTGTTTTGAGATCTTGAATCCTTGACTTTCCCTTCCCTTGTGTCAGTCACCCCTTCTAACTTGGTGTGATGTGCCACTTTTCAGAGGGTATCCTCTATGCTTTAAAGATGTCATTGATAAAAATGTTAAAAGTCCCAGGGCCAAATGGATGCCCCAGAGTCACTCCTGGAGTGACTCCTGGACACTTTCCTTCTCAAATGACATTAAGTCAGGATTAAAAATTCCTGTTTGGGTCTGGCCATTTGTCTAATTCTGGACTCACTTAATTCTACTTTTTATCTGTTTAGATCCTGATTCTGTCATTGGATATGTTAATTATGTCCTCTGATGATTATGTACAAGTGTAAACAGGACCCTGAGTCATGGGGATACTAATTGCTTTTGACACTAATATGGCTGGAAAGCAGTTGGATTTTCATAACACCGGAATCCTGAGGGTGCGGTGGTTCCGTCTGAGCCATGAGTCATCAACTCAGGAATCCTGCCATGGGGCCTGTTCCAAACCTTCTCTTCTCTCCTTAAATCACCTATACCCAAACCCCCAAGCTTCCCCCACTCCACCCCAGCCCCATCTCAGCTTAGATCTTGGCCTCCTACTACTCTGAAAAAAAAATGAGACCTTGCATTGTGGGCTCTCTCTCTCTTCCACAGTTGCACACTCTATATCTTGTAGCATCATCTCAGACCTTTTCTTCCTTTGTTCCAGGCTTGGAGGATCAAGTGTTGATTCTTTTCCCATCCCTTTTCTCTCCTTTGGGAACCTACTCCTTTAATGAACCTGTCCCTTCCTAATTTTTAAATTCTCATTTTCTACCATCTCCTCAGAATAATAAGTGATTTTCTTTGCAATACTTTTAGGGAAGTGTTTTACATACACAGAATACAAGATTTAGAGTTGAAAGGGACCTTGGAGACCAAGTCCCAACTTTCTTATTTTTCAGATGAGGAAACTGAGGCACAGAAGAATCAAGCAACTTACCCAGGGTCACATGGCTAATAGATGTCAAAAGTGAGATTTAAACTCGTCTACCTGACTTCAAGTTCAGTGCCCACTGGGCACCATTTTGATGTGATTTCATTAGATCTTTACATCCACTCTTTGAGTGAAGACTCTTCAATATTCTCTCAGATCTGTGATCTCATTCCTGAGGATCCTGCCTCAGTGATGCAGATTGGAACCTGTCTGCCCTTGCCCACCTTGTGACTTCATCATGGGAAGTTCACCTTGTACAGGAGGCCATTCTTATGTTCTGATATCACGAATACACTGGTGAAACCCATGGATGTTCATTGTTTAGCTCTGACTCTTACTATGTGGTCTGAATAGGTTCTGTTTTGGACACACAGCCTTCACATTGTTTTTCTTGAGCATATCTTTCTTTGTTATATGTGGCAACTTGATTAGGGTTGAGAGAAGGATGGTGGCAATAAGGGAAGGGAACATGCAATTATTTAGTGCTTACTGTGTGCCATTGCATTTTCACAAATCTAGAAGATATGTGCTATTATTATCCCCACTTTACAGTTGAGGAAACTGAGGCAGAAGTTAAGTGTCTTGCCTGAGGTCACACAGCTAGTAAGTATCTGAGGCCAGATTTGACCTCAGATTTTCTCAACTCCGGACTCAGCGCTCTGTCCACTTTACCCATCACCCACCTTACCACAATTATTTGGTAGTTGATAGGTGTCAGAGTAATATTTATGCTCATTTTAGAGATATAAAAACAGAGACTCAGAGAGGGAAGTGTGTTTTTAAGAATCGTTCTATTTATTTCATTAAATATTTCCCAATTATATGTAAACATTTTTAAACAATCATTTAAAATTTTGTTTTGAGTTCCAAATTCTCTTCCCCCTTCCCTCTTCCTTTGATTTTGATTATGTATATGAGGACATGCCAAACATATTTTCATAGTAGCCATGTTGCAAAAGAAAACACCAACAAAATAAAACAATTAAAAATAGAAAAAGAATATGCTTCAATTTGCTTCAGAGTTCATTAGTTCTCTCTCTGGAGGTGAACAGCATTTTCCAACATGGATCCTTTGGAATTGTCTTGGATTATTGTTTTGATCAGTTTACTTCCCAGTCCTAAAGAAGAGCAGTGTCAATGTTCAAATTACCAAACAATTGAGCACATTACACACCTGCAAGGTTATGTTTAAAATTCTGCAAAATTGGCTTCAGCAATATGTGAACCTAAGAATTACCAGAAGAACAGGCTGGTGTTTGAAGGGGCAGAGGAACTGGGGACCAAATTGCCAACATTCACTGGGAAAGCAACAGAAGTCCAGGAAAACATCGACTTTTGCTTCATTGACTACACTAAAGTCTTTGACTCTATAGAAGACAGTGAAATTGGCAAGTCCTCAAAAAGATGGGAGTACCAGATCATCTTATTTGTCTCCTAAGGAACCTGTATGTGGACCAAGAAGCAACAATTAGAACCAAAGATGGCACAACTGATTAGTTTAATGTTGGAAAAGGAGAATGACAAGGTTGTATAATGTCATCTTATTTATTTATGTACAGAGTACATAATATGAAATGCCAGGCTGGACAAATCAAAAGCCAGAATTAAGGCTCCTGGGAGAAATATCAACAGTCTCAGGTATACAGTTAATGACACTCTGATGGCAGAAAGTGAAGAGGAATTAAGGAACCTTTTGATGAGGGTGAAAGAGGAGAATGTAAGAACTGGCTGGAAGTTTAACATAAAACAAACAAACAAACAAAGATCTTAGCAACTGGTTCCATCACTTCCTGTCAAAAAAAAAGGAGAAGAAATGGAAGCAGTGTCAGATTTCATATTCTTGGGCTCAAAGATCATTGCAGATGAAGGTGGCAGCCAAAAAATTAAGACTCTTACTCCTTGGAGGAAAGCTATGGAAAATCTAGACAGCATGCTAGAAAGCAGAGATATCACCTTGCTGACAAAGGTCTGTATAGTCAAAGCTATGACTTTTCCAGTGTATGACTGTGATTGTTGGATTCTAAAGAAAGCTGAGTGCCACAGAATCGATACCTTAAAATTGTGGTGCTGGAGAAGACTTTGGAGAGTCCCTTGGATAGCAAGGAGATCAAATAAGTCAATACTTTAATAAATTAATTCAGGTGATTCACTGGAAAGTCAAATATTGGAGCTGAAATTTTGAAAAAGTGTTTGCTTTGTCCACTTAATGAAATGATGACACTCATTGGAAAAGACCCTAATATTGGAAAGTATTGAAGATAAAAAGAAAAGGGATGGCAGAGGATGAGATGAAGTGATAGTGTCATGGAAAACATGAACTTGGACAGACTTAGAGAAATAGTGGAGGATAGAAGAACCTGTGTGCCATGGTCCACGGGGTCATGAAGAGTCAGACATGATGGAACAACTCAAAAATAACAACAACACTACTTATCATTTTAAGAAAGGTTCCATTTATTTCTATGCTTTCTAGTGTTTTAGATAGGATTGTTGTATTGTTAGATAGGAGTGTTGTATTTTGTCAAATGTTTTTATTCTGCCTCTATTGATACAATCATGGTGATTTTTGTTGTTAATGTTACTGATAGAGTGAGTTATGCTGATAGTTTTCCTAATATGGAACTAGCCCTGCATTTCTGGTATGAACTCCACCTGGTCATAGTATGTGATCTTTGTGATATATTGCTGTCATCTCCTTCCCAATATATTATTTTAAAATTTTGCATTGCTACTCATTAAGGAAACTGGTCTATAGCTTTTTTTCTCTGTTTTTGTTTCCCCTGGTTTACATATCAAAACCGTATATGTGTCATAAAAGGTATTAAGTAGGGCTCCTTTACCTATTTTTCAAGTTGTTTATATAGTATTAGAATTAATTATTCCCTAAATTTTGATATAATTCATTTGTGAATTTAGCCGCTCCTAAGGATTTTTTCTTAGGGAGCTCATTGATGGCTCATTCAATTTCTTTTTCTAAGATAGGGTTATTTAACTATTCTATTTTCTCTTCTGTTAATCTGTGTATGTATTTGTAAAAATTCATCCATTTCACTTAGATTGTCAGTTTTACTGGCATATAGTAGGACAAAATAACGCCTAATGATTGTTTTAATTTCATCTTTATTGGTGGTGCATTCACCTTTTTCATTTTTGATAACTAGCTATTTGGCTTTCTTCTTTTTAAAAATCAAATTAACCAATGCTTTATCTATTTTTTTTGCTCTCCTCACCACCCCTCCCATAAAACCATCTCCTAGTTTTATTTCAATGGTATTTTTGCTTTTGATTTTATTAATCTCCTTTTTGATTTTTAGTATTTCCATTTTGTTTTTTATTTGGGGATTTTTGATTTAAAAACATTTTTTTTAGTTGTGTGTCCAATTCATTGATCTACTCTTTCTCTCTTTTATTGATGTATGCAATTAGAGATATAAACACTGCTTTGGTTTCATCCCACATATTTTGGAATGTTGTCTTATTGTTATTCTCTTTAACAAAATTGTTGATTGTTTCTATGATTTGTTCTTTGGTCTACTCATTCTTCAGGATTAGATTATTTAGTTTCCAATTAACTTTTAATCTATGCTTCCACAGCCTGTTATTTAATGTAATTTTTATTGCTTTGTGGTCTGAAAAAGGTGCATTTAGTATTACTGCTTTTTTTTTTTTTTGCATTTGATTGTAATATTTTATGCACTAACACATGACAAATTTTTGTGCAGGTGCCAGGAACAGCTGAGAAAAGGTATACTCCTTTCTATTCCCATTCACTTTTTTCTCCAGAAGTCTATCATATCTAATTTTTCAAAGATTATATTCCTCTCCTTGACTTTTTCTTATTTATTTTATGCTTAGATTTATCAAGCTCCGAGAGGGGAAGGTTGAAGTCCCCCATTAATATAATTTTTAAATTTCCTCTATCAATTAATTTAATTTTTCCTCTAAGAATTTGGATGCAATGCCATTTTGTGAATATACGTTTAGTATTGATATTATTGTTTATGATTCCTTATAGCAAGACACAGCTTTCCTGCCTATGCTTTTTAATTAGGTCTATTTTTGCTTTTGCTTTGTCTGAGATCATGATTGCTACTCTTGCCTTTTATAAATTTCAGCTAAAGCATAATGGATTCTACTCTAGCTCCTTATTTTAACTCTCTGTTTATCTTTCAATTTCAAGTGTTTTTCTTGTAAACAACATATTAATGTGTTCTGACTTCTAATCCATTGTGCTATCCACTTCCATTTTATGGATGAGTTCATCTCATTCATACTCACAGTTTTGATCGCTAACTGTGCACTTCTCTCCATCCTATTTTCATCATCTTCTTCTTTTCTCTCTTTTTATCCTGTTTCTCTTCTAAAGTCTGTTTGCTTCTGACCACTTTCTTCTTTTGTCTTCCCTCCCTTTTATCACCCCCCCCCCCCTTTCCTCTTATTCCCTTCACTTCCTCTCTCTCTGTTGGGTAACATAGATTTATATTACCTATTGAGTGTGTGTGTGTGTGTGTATGTGTGTGTTTGTGTGTGTGTGTATAGATATATATATACACACACATACATACATTATATGTATAAAATATATACTATATATTGTATACATATATGTATATATATATACATATATATGTATATATTTCCCTTTTTGGAACCAATTTAAATGTAAAAGGGGTTCAATCATTGCCTGCCCCTTCCCCTTTACTGTAAAATTTCTTCATCGTAAGTCTTTTTTATATGAGATAATTTTCCCCATTCTTTACATGCTTTCCTCCTTCTCCCAGTTCACCCCACCTTCTCAGCTCTCCATTTATTTTTACATAATAACTCACTCCCATCCCCTCTTTCTATTTAGAATCCTTCTTACTGTTTCAATAGTGATGCAGTTTTTAGAGACACATGCATCACTTGCCCATATAGAAAGGTGCACAGTTTAATTTTATTGAGTCCCTTATGATTTCTTCTTCATGTTCAACATTTAACTTTCTCTTGAGTCTTACATTTGAAAGTCAAATTTTCCATTTAGCCCTGGTTTTTTCATCAGGAATGCTTGAAAGTCCTCTATTTCATCAGATATCCACTTTTTCCCTTGAAAGATTATGATCAGTTTTTCTGGGTGAGTTACTCTTGGTTGTAATTCCAGTTCTTCCTATTCCAAGCCCTCCACTCCTCTGACATTGGTAGCTGTTAAGTCTTATGTGATCTTGATCATGGATCTATAACATTTGAAGGGTTTCTTGAAAGATTTTCTCTTTGATCTGGGATTTATGGAATTTGGCTATAATATTCCTGGGAGTTTTTATTTAGGATCGCCTTCTGGTGGTGATGGTGGGTTCTTTCAGTTTCTATTTTACCTTCTGATTCGAGGATATCAGAGCAATTTTCATTGGTAACTTCTTGAAATATCATCTAGGCTCTTCCTTTAATCATGACTTTCAAGTAATCCAATAATTCTAATATTATCTTTCCTTAATCTATTTTCTAGGTCAGTCACTTTTCCAATGAGATATTTCACATTTTCTTCTATTTTTTTTATTCTCCTGACTTTATTTATTGTTTCTTGACATCTCATAGAGTCATTAGCTTTCATTTACCCTATTCTAATTTTTAATTGCTTCCTTCAGTGAATTTTGGTACATCTTTTTCCATTTGACCAATTCTGCTTTTTAAGGAATTCTTTTCTTCATTGAATTTTCATGCCTCTTTTTACCAAGTTGTTAATGGTCTTTTCATAATTTTCCTCCTTTGTTTTCATTTCTTTACCCAATTTTTTCTTTATCACGCTTATTGGATTTTGAAAAATCATTTTTTCAGTTTTTTCCCCCAGAAGTTCTTGTTGAGCTTGTGTCCAGTTCACATTTTTTTCTTTGAGGTGTTGCTTGCAGTGGTTTTGATTTCATTGTCTTTTGAGTTTGTGCCTTGATTCTTCCTGTCACCATAGTAGCATTTTATGGTAAAGTTCTTTTTTTGTTGCTTGATCATTTTTTAAAGCATGACTTGGAACTTTATGCTAATGTTAGACTCTGTTCCTAGTGAGTGTGTGGAAAAGAAACTCTGTCTCAAACTTCAGGTGTTTTTGCAATGCGTTTTTCAAAGCTTCTTCTGGGGTTTCAGAAGGTTTTAATGCTTTCAGGTGGTTTGAGCTGGGGAAAACTGTGGTCATTACCCTCTTGGTCTGTACTGTGATCCTTACCCAGCAAAGGCCCCTGATCACTTGGGGCACTCAGGGTCCCTCTTCTCTTGGGACCAGAAACTATATGGTTCTTCAAGGTTCCTGATCCCTTGGGGTCAGAAGTCATATTATCCCTCAGGGTTTCCACTCCCTCTTGTGAGTAGCTGCTCCTCTCTGCTCTTGAAGTAAGTATAGATAGACAATGGAGTTGTCAAACATTGTCTGGTATTGCATCCAGTACTAACACAGGGTTACCCTGTAATCTCTTTCTGATCAGTTGCCAGGTCCCCTTACCATCTCTGCCTTGAGGGCTTCCAAAGCTGCTGCTACTGCTACTGTCACCACCACCTAGTCCCACCACAGGTGAGAGTTTCATCCATGTGGTCTCTGGGCCGACCTCTTCCCCTTATGTCACAGAGCTCTCTTTCAATGTTCTATGTTGCCCCAGGCTGGAAGGATGTCTCACCCTGACCTTTTGTAGTCGCTGCCACTCAAGAATTCAATTTGAGGTGTTATTTTAAAATTGTTTGGAGGGGAAAGAGTGCTTCTCTAGTCTTCCATCTTGGCTCTGTCCCTGGAAGTCTGCACTAAGGTTTTTCTTTTTTTTTTTTTTTTTTTGTTTTTTTTTTTTTTTTTGCACTAAGGTTTTTCCAGGGAAGTATGTTGGAATCACCCAGCAAGCCACCTTCTGAAGTTTACTAGGTCTCTCATAATTAAGACTAGTGTTCTTTCTGCTACTGATGAAGAGAAATCAAAACAAACAACCCCAGGATGGAACATGGAATTTGACTGGAACCAATTGGCAGTGTTGTTTATGAGGGAATCTGGTCTTAGATAGCAAAAGAGCTAGAAAAAATTGTGGTTATCCAATTCTAGAATGTCAGAGCTCAGAGGGATCCTTAGGGGGGAAATGTCATAGCTGGGAGAGAACTTAAGACCATAGATTGTCAGAGCTGGAAGGAGTCTCAGAATATAGATTTCAAAGCTATGGCAGACCTTAGGGCATGGAATGTCAGAACTGGAAGGAAACTTGGAATATAGACTTCAAAGCTGGGATAGACCTTAGAACATGGAATGTTGGAATTGGGAGGAACCTTAAAACAGACTTCAAAGCTGGGCCAGCACTTAGACCATAGGATGACAGAGCTAGAAAGAACCTAAGAATGGAGAGTATCAGAGTATGAAACACTGAACCAATGGTTTTTATAGAAGAAGGAAAGGCATTCTGGAAAGGTGATGGAAGTGGCCCATATTCCCACAGGGACTCAGTGGCAGAGACAGAATTAGAATACTGGTGTCCAGATTTCCAGTCTTGTGCTTACTCCACCATGCTAGTCTGAGCTAGTAGAAAGCTGGGTCATTTCCCCTTACTTCCTGGCAAGGAGAAAACAAGATGCTCGAGGGCAAAATACCTAATGTGTTGTTTTTCTTATCAAAGAGGCAAAGAGCCTCCTTCAAGTGCCTGTTTTGGCTTGTTCACAAGCAGCTTCTTGGCTAGTCAGGGAGCAATCTCTAACCTTTATATAAGGCAAAGGAGGGGAGTTCTGGGGTGCCTATAAGGACTAAAATATAATATTGTATAACCTTATGAAAATGTTAATAAAGGGCAGATTAGTCTTTAATGGGGACTAATGTGCCCTCCTAAAGAAAATGTGGAGAGCTGCGATCATTCTGCATCATTATTCAGGTCCGTTTGCCTTTTCTCTGACTGAGGAGAACAGGGGCCAATAGGTGTCTTTGCTCTGTGTGCCTCAGTTGGGTAAGTTTCTCATGCAAAATAATCAAAGCCTATAGAAGAGTGATTTGAACGGGAGATTTGTGTGTGTGTGTGTGTGTGTGTGTGTGTGTGTGTGTGCTTATTAATCCTTCATTGTCTGACTTTTTAGCCTTCAAAATCATGGAATATCAGAGCTGGAAAATGCTTTCAAACATGGAAGAGAGATCCAATTTTCCTGGCTTCCTTGTTCTCTCAACTCTGGCTGGTGCCCATCTCTGAGACGTTCTCCCTTCTCATCTTCCCCCTTGGGCATTCCTGGCTTCCTTTGGGTCTAAGCTTTAATTCCATCTTCTGCAGGAAGCTTCTACTGATCTTTCATAATTCTGGAGCCTTCCCTTTGTGACTACTTTCCATCCACTTTGTATGTATCTTGCTTTAGCATAGTTGTTTGCATCTCGTCTCCTCCTTTAGACTAAATTCTTTGAGGGCGGGGACACCATGTCTGGGACACTGTAGGTGCTTAATGAATGCTTGTTTCCCCCCTTCCTTGTTGTTGTTGAAAGTGCCTTTAGGAGCATTAGAATTAGAGGGGATGCTGGAACACGAGACATAGAGTTGGAGTGGGGTGCATTCTCAGAAGTTATCTCATTCTTACCTCAGGATCACCAGGGTCTCTGAGGTAGAAAATACCCCTAGGATGTTTGGGCCAACTAGTACTTGATCAAGACACCCCTTGACCCAAAACGTGGTCAGCTCCCCTTTGCTTGAAGAAGCTGGGTGGTCCATTCCAATTTGGGATAATTCTAATTGTCAGGGAGCTTTCTCTACTATTATGCTAAATTTGCCTATTTGAAATTCTTCTCTTTCCTCCTCAAATGCCCTTAGTTCTGGTTTAGGGAGGGGTATATGGGGCAGGCTAATAGCTCTTCCAGGTGACAGCTCTTCAATTCAACAAACATTTATTAAATACCTAAGTGCTGGGAATATAAAGTAAGACAAAAGATGATTCCTGCTCTCAGGGAGCTCACCATCTAATGAGGATAGATTGGAGATCATCTCGGATGGAATGATGGCCATGAGCTCTGTCTTCTTTCTGCCAGATTAAACATTACTTCAGCTAATCCTCATCTCAACCAATGAGGCAGAGTAGAATGTCGGTCCTGGAGTTAAAAACCCTTGAGTTCAAATCCTGTCTCAGGTGTTTGTAAGCTGAGTGATCCTGATCAAGTTTCTACACTTCTCTGGGCCTCAACTTCCTCATCTGTAAAATGAGAACATTGGCCTTGGTCTCAAAGGTCCCTCCTAGCTCTGAATCTATTACCTTATGACCTCAAGATCCTCTACCTTTCTGGTTTCTCTCCTCTGGACAGTGCCCAGTTTGTCAAAGTCCTTTCTAAGCCATGACACCCAGGCCTGAGGGAGGTACCACGTTTCAATGTATGGGGCTATCTTTGGCTTCTCAACGTGGCATAAGCCCCTGAATTGTCTTCTTTCATGGCCACATCATACTCTTGATTCATACTGAAAGTTGCTTTAGGGGACCACGCCTCCCCTAAAGTTTCAGTCTAATCCTCCACTTCATAGTGGAGAAAAATGAAACCCAGGAAAAAGGAACTAGCACCCAAGATGACAAAGCTGGAAACCAGTTCTCTTGGTTTGCAGTCCTGTGTTCTGTCCTTTATATTTTTATTAATCACATGACATGATATCTGGCTTGGGCATTGCTTTCTGTGGGTCCTCTTTTAAAATACTCATTCCCTGAAAGGGTAACATAGTCTCAACACCCAGAACCACAATTAGGATAGGATCACCAGGGCTTTACTCCCGGCTCCCTGAATTTAATGGGTGCTAATTGCATTTGTACTCTTTGGCAGCATAGAGAGAAGGCAACTATCTCTTAATGAGCTTCTTCTTCAGAGAGGATGGGCCATATGTGACCTCTTGGCCAGACTGGGTCTGATCCATTCTCTTCCCCCCCCCCCCCCCCCTTCTGGGATGGACTCTCTAGGAGGAAAATCATTGTGTCCCAGAGACTTTGCCTACAGGGACTGGTACCCCAGGGCATTAGACCTCTATCATGGAATAGTGTGTCAGTTCTCATCCCACCCAAACAATCTCTAAAAATAAAAAAAATTGATTAGAGGGTAACTCTCATGGTGTTTGCCCTGGACATGCTTCTCGGTCCCAGTGTAAAATCACTAGGTACAGCTTTTCTTTCTTTCTTCCTTCCTTTCTTCCTTCCTTCCTTCCTTCCTTCCTTCCTTCCTTCCTTCCTTCCTTCCTTTCTTTCTTTCTTTCTTTCTTTCTTTTTTTCTTCCTTCCTTCCTTCCTTCCTTCCTTCCTTCCTTCCTTCCTTCCTTCCTTCCTTCCTTCCTTCCTTCCTTCCTTCCTTCCTTCCTTCCTTCCCCTCAGAGTGAAACCATGTATGAGCTTTTCTACTTTCAGGACAAGAAAGATCACTGGAAAAAGGAGAGGGCAGCATGGTATAATGAAATGATCATTGACGTCAGAGTCCAAAGACCTGCCTTCCAATCTTACCTCTTATACCTGCTTCCTCTGTGATTTTGGGCAAGTGATTTAACTTTTCTGTGTCTCAGTTCAGAAGTGAGGGGGTTGCACCAGTTGACCTCAGAGGTGTTTACCAGTGTTAGATCTAGAATCCAATGAGTGGACGGGGTGGAGAGGAGACTAGGAGACCCCAGGCTGGGGCTGAAATTGTGGCCTCTTGTCTCCCTGGGGCTGGGCTGCTGGGTCCTGACCCAGCGGTTGCAGGAGGGCAGGTTCTCCTTTCGGCAGCATTGGCATTTCCTCAGATGGCGCCTGCCGTGGTTCCCTCCTCCTCCATTCCAAGGCCCCAAACCTGCAGGTGGTCACTGGATTCTTCCTGGTCCAGCCTGGCCAGAGCCTAGGCAGAGGATAAATCACAAACTATCTTGTTTGCTGCCTTAAGCAAACATGGGAAGTGTAGACAATTCTGACACTGACTTTTCTCCCCCCTAAAAGTTCTGAAATGTTTAGTTTGGCAGCTGGCCAGGGAGTATTTCTCACTGTCATCCTGGTGAGGGCTGATTACTGCTTATGCCCTGGTGTTGTCAATTCATCCTTCCAGAGAGAAAGAGAGGAAGAAAGGGAAAAAAGAAAAAGGGAAAGAGGAAGAGAGGGAGGGAAGAGGGAAAGAGGAAAGGAAGGAAGGAATGAAAGAAAAAGAGAAATGGAGAAAGAAAGAGGAAGGGAGAGAAAAAGGGAGAAAAGAGGAAAAGAGGGAAGGAAAGGAGAACAAAGATATGAAAGAGAAAGAAGGAATGAAAAAGGAAAGAAGAAGAAGCAGAGAAAAGGAAAAGAATCTTTGATTTGTTCTGAGGCCCAGAGAGGGTCACAGGAGGTTAGTGGAAGAAATAGGACTGGACCCTTGGGTGCTGGGTCTTCTTGCTGGCCCAGGGGCCAAGGACATTAATGACTGAACATTTCATTATTTGCTGATGCTGGTGTAGTAGATATGCAGATTTCCAGGGTTTTCTAACTGAAAGAAACTGGAAAAGAATTTATAGATTCAAGAGTGTTGAAAAGCCTTAGAACAGGGAATGTCAGAGCTGGGAAAAGCCTTAGAACAGGGAATGTCAGAGCTGGGAGGGGCCTTAGAACAGAGACCATGAAAGTTTAAAAAGAACTGGTGAGTTCCTCTAGCTCAATCTTCTCATTTAAGAGGAGAAAACCAAGGCCCAGAAAGTGGAATAGAATTGCTGATGGTCACACAAGTCATAAATAGCTGCGCCTGAATTTGAGCCCAGGGCCTCTTACCCTGTGTTGTTTCTCCTTGTGTCTCTTAGGTGTAGAGTAACATGATTCATCCAAAAGCACTCATGGCTGTGATTTTATTACAGCCCCAAGCCTGGGTTTTTGTTTTTCTTCTTCCCATATTCCCCAGCACATACCTCTACTTACCCCTCTCCTATGTTCCCTCACCCTTTGGTGTTCTCGCCTTATATGAGAACAGATGGGAGATGCTATAAGATCCACGACTCATAGGACTTATGTACAACTCAATGGAACCTAAATATTGAAGTCACAGGATTTAGAATTGCAGGGGATTTCAAGGTTCTCATTGATTCTGGCTCCTCATGCTAGGAGAAACGTCCTAAAACCATGAGAATTATTCCTAAGTAGGATGGGCTGCCTAGTGGGGGCTGGGCTCCCCGTCCCTGGAGGTTGTCAAGTCATGACTGGCTATTGGCTGTCATCTTGTAGAGTTTCAACCTCCATATTATGCCTATCAATGGTGGGTACCCACCCAAGGCTCTGTCCTTGACCCATTTCTCTTCTCCCTCTGTAATTTCTGAATGGATTAATATGTGTGTGACACAGGCCCTGTATTGACCTTCTCAGACCCCATCTGCAGCCACCGTTTGGGCCTCCAAAATTATTGATTTCTAAATCTCCTCTTAGGGTTCTAAGGGAGGCCCTGAGGGTTTAGGAGTAGATTTTTCTAGTACTTTGCAACATAACTCCCCACCAGTGTGTTTCCCTCACTCCTCACCTGCCATGAAGACCCCACATCTTCTGGTCAGGAGGATGAGATTAAGACTTTCTTGTCTCCTTCTCTCCCTTCTAGGCCACCTCCCCCTAATGATTCCTCCTCAGGGGCTTGATTGAAAGGACTGCTAACATTATGTTGCCACATGCTCCAATCCCCTGGTTCTGAACTGCTTTTTCCATTTCATAGAAAGCCACAGGGTGTGACCAAGTATCCTTTTCTAATATCAACAATCCAATTCACCCAGTGGCTTTCAAGGATTTCTCCCATCTACCCTAATGCCTAGCTGGATTGATGGGTTGCTCTTCAGGCCTTGTTCACATCTAGTTCACACCTGTGATTCAAACCAGATGTGGTCTCCCTGGATAAAAGGTGTCAGCACTAAGTAAGGTGGGGCTAGTGATTGACTCAATTGGCCCCCACCCTGATATGTGGAAAGTGCTTTATGAACTTTAGAGAGTTATACAAATGGCTGTTCTTGTGGCAGATTCCCAGAGAGGAAAAACCTCAAAGATCACCAAGGCAAGCCTTTATATGAATCAGGAATCCCCCCTATAACCCTCAGTTCATTGGTTATCCAATTTCTACTTGAAGACTTCAGTGGGCTGATTGGGGACCTTGACAAAGCTACTCATTCCATTCTTGGGTGGTTCTCAGAGTCCTTTCTTATCGTGACTTCTTTCTGTCACTTTCCAACTATGACGGAATGTCTGGGGATGGAGGGGCCCCGCAGGGAGCAGAGAAAGGATGAGTCCTAAAAATGGAAGCCAGCTAAAGTGTAGCCCCAAATACCAACTCCATTGCTTTCCTAATTTTGCCAAGGTCTGAATTTGATGACGAACTGTTTGGATGAGTGCTAACAATGGAAACCAGCTAAAATGGAGCCCTGAATGCCAACTCCATTGACTTTCTAGTTTGACAAGGTTTGAGTTTGATGACTTTTTGGGTGAGTGCTAAAAATGGAAACCAGCTGAAGTGGAGCCCTGAATGCCAACTCTACTGACTCCCTGATCTTGCCAAGGTTTGGGTTTGATGACTATCTATTTGGAATGATCATAGGACAGGAAATCAGGAGACCTGAGTTCTATTTCTGAGTTTTATTGGCTTTGGGAAATCTCTGCCCTTTCTAAGCCTTACTGCCATCATTTGTAAGATGAAAGAATTGAGCTTACTGGTTACTCTGAACATGATTGCCGAGGTCCCTTCTAGCTCTCCTAGGCATCATTAGTTGTCCTGACCTTTGTTGTGCTACTGGACTCTGGTGATCCTGGAGGAGAGGGTGAGGCTGGTGACTTTGTAAAGCCCTGCCTCACTTGAATCCAATTCACTTGCAAGTCAAGTCTGCTGAGGTTCAGAACTAAGCATGAACAACAACAGTCTTAGCTCTTAAATTCCAGGCTCCAAGGACCTTCTGGCTCTGAATTTTCCTTTCTCACTCACCCTCTGCCATTCTGTATTATATATGCTAGGGACTCTTTCAGCTCTGATATTTTTATAAGTCTATGATTCTTGGACTCTGTGGGCCCTTCTCTCTTGAGGGTCAGGGGGCTAGACCCCAAGGTCCCAGTGCTAATCTCTTAGGACAATTCCCCAGCCTGGGCTGGCCAGAGGTCTCTCTGCACCTGCTCTTTCTCCCAAAGCCTCAAGAGCCCTTCTCTCTCTCCCCTTCCCCCGTTTGCCTACATCTCCTCCCTCTGCTTCCCTCTCCCCCTCCCTCCCCCTCATCACATTCCCTGTCAAACAGACACACCAAACCCAACCCTCCCCACCCCCCCAGGACAATGGGGCTCTTTCAGGCTGGCACAAAGGGAGGTTGAAAAGGGGAGAATGAATTTCTAGCTGTGGAGAGTGGGGGGGGGGAGGGCTGGCATAGGGGGAAAGAAGGGGGGCAGCCGCAGAAATGCTCCAGATGTGTATTTATTCATGTCTGACACAACACAATTTGATTTTCCACCTAAAAGATCAAATAATATTTCAGTTACAGTTAATTACACAGCTCCAAAGCACAGCCCGGGAAACTCTGTGGTTCATCTTGTGTGTGGATTTCACACATGGGTTCATCTGCTTATGGGTTACATTCTCTGCTGCCTCTTCATTATGGGGACGGCATGGTGCCATCCCACCTCCTGAAAACAGAGGTGGCTACATGGGACACTGATTTCAGAATCCCCCCCAGTACTTTCCTTGCTCCAGGAAACTTTGCCACTGCTGTGCCCAAGGAAGGACCAGTAGAGAGGGGGTTTTGTTTTCCTAGACTAGAAGGCAGGAATTCTAGATCCTTGTTCTGGATTTGCCATTCATGAGTGGAACAAGATGGTGCAGTGGATAGAGCACTGGACCTGGAGTCAGGAAGACCTGCATTTAAATACAACCTCTGCCACTAACTAGCTGTGTGGCCCTAGGCAAGTCATTTCACGCTGTTTGCCTCAGTTTCCTCATCTGGAGAAGAAAATGGCAAACCACTCCAGTATCTCTGCCAAGAAAACTCCAAATGAGGTCATGAAGAGGCAGAAACAACATAATTGCCATCAAGAGTTGGTTTATGTCCTTTCTCGGGACCCCGAGTATTCTTGCTCATATAAATTATATGTAAAATTGGGCATCTAGGTGTCAGAAATGCTTTCCCTGAGAGTCAGGAAGACTTGAATTCAAATCCAGTCTCATATATTTACTAGCTGGGTGACTATGGGTAAGTCAATTTACCTGCCTGCCTCAGTTACATTATCTGTAAAATGAAGGTAATAGTAATAGTTCCTGTCTTCTATTTTGTTGTGAGTTTCAAATGAGATAATATTTGTGAAGTGTTTTACAACCCTTAAAGTGATATAGAAATGTTAGCCATCATCATCATTGTCATCATCATCAACATAGAGAGAAAAAAAGTAGGCATGGGGTCATAAGATTTAAAGTCAGAAAAGACATTAGGTCCTTCCAATCAAATTCCACATTTTCAGATGAAGAAACAGTCCCAGAGAGTTTAAATGATTTACCCAAGTGCCACGCAAGGAGCAGCATGCTGTTATGTTTGCAGTACTTGGACACGAAGTCAGGAAGACCAGCTTCATATCCCTACTCTGATACCGTCTGTGTGGACATGAACAAGCCACTTCATCTCTCTGTGCCTCAGGTTCTTCACCTGTAAAATGAAGGGGTCAGGTTTGATGGCCCAGGGGTGGGGAACCTATGGCCTTGAGGGCACATATAGCCCTCTAGGTCCTTAAGTGTGGCCCTTTGACTGAATCCAAACTTCACAGACATGCCCTTAACAAAAAGATTTGTTCTGTAATGCTTGGACTCAATCAAAAGGCCACAGCCAAGAATCATCAGGTGGCCACTAAGGGTCTTTGTTGTTCAGTCTGACTCTCTGTGGCCCCATTTGGGATGGTCTTGGCAAAGATACTGGAGTGGTTTGTCATTTCCTTCTCCAGCTCATTTTACAGATGAGGAAACTGAGGCAAATAGGATGAAGTGACTTGTCCAGGGTCACATAGCTAGTAAGTGTCTGAGGCTGAATTTGAACTCAGGAAGATGAGTCTCTCCTGATTCCAAGTCCAATGCTCTATCCACTATGGTGCCCCTTAGCTGCCCCATTTCCCATTGTATGGCACCCTTGGCCCATCCACTGATGGAGGAGGGAGTTCAGTTTGGAGGAATCCCTTTTCAGGAAGAATATGAACAAACCGAAGTGTTATGGAGGAAAGTGACTGGGCACAGGTTTGGAGAGGATGGCACCTGGGCATTGATGGGTCTGGAGAAGAAGGTAGAAGCAGCGCATAAGGGCTCCACTCAGAGGGCTGATAAGTAGGTGATCACACGTGTTCTGTGTGGCTCCAGAGGTCAGGACTACAGACAGTAGATGACAGTTATGAAGAGCCAGTTGTATGACAGGCAAAAGTGGGGTGCACTGCATAGGGAGGTGGTGGGCTCCCTGTCACTGGAGGTATTCAAGCAGTGAATGAAGTGAACCTCAGTGGGTCTGGATTCAAGACTTCTCTGGATGTTGTCAAGCTTAACAATATCCTTCTTGAACCATGGAGTTCATTGTTGAACACAAGTCTAGATAGGACTTGACTAAGGAGCTCTGGCATGTGTTTTAAGACTTTCCCCTGCCAACCCCCATTTCTGACATCCCCTGTTCTAAGGCCCCTCCCAGCCCTGACATCCCTTGTTCTAAGGCCCCTCCCAGCTCTAATATCACATAGCTCTATGATTCTCCAAAGGCTTTTTCTTTCTTCCAGAGAGGCCTCAGTCCTACCCTGTTCCCCTATTAGGCTCTAAATCTGCAGCCTCCTAGATGATGCAGACAGCAGGGGATGAGAAAAAATCAAACTGTCCATGGGAAGCCGCCTCGGAGTCAATAAAGCCTTTTATTTCTCACCATTTGTGTGTGATTTCCCACGTTACTGAATGCTGCTGGGGCATCGTGTTTGCTCTCCGAGTTTCCAGCAGCAGCTGAGCATGGCCCCACTCTGGCTTCCATGAGTAATTGAAGTTATAGACTGTTTGGGCTGAAAGGGACATTAAAGGATCATAGTCCGATCCCCTCATTCGGCAACCTTGCCCATGGCAGGCGCTCAGGAAAAATTTACTGACCTGCTTTGGAGGCCCAGAGAGGGGAAGCAGTTATCCTAAGGTCACTCAGTAAATTGGTTCACTGTCCGGGGAGTCCATCTTATGTATCCTGAATCCTAGCCTAGGGCTCCTTCCCCTAACAGTTGCCTCTGAAGGCACAGACTTTCACTGAAAATGGAAGCTCAGGGTTCTGCATGGTCGAGGAAAGACTGACAAGATAAGCCCTCTCTGATCAGCTTGGGAACGCTGACCACTCCAGCACTCTGGATGATAATATTTGCAAAACACTCAGCACAGTGCCTGGCACATAGTGGGCATTTTAATGCCTACTCCCTCCCTGGACTTGACCCTCAATTTACCCAGCCAGCTTGATCTGGTGGTTTTTAAAAAATGTCTAAAAATGTTTTCCTAATGCATTTTTCTTCTTATATCACTATCACTTCCCAACTAAAACTCTTTGAACTAGAAAAAAGGATACTAAAATCAAAAATAATTGAGCAAAACTTGTTGATAGAGTAGCCATGAAGGACAGAGTATTGAACATTTTATACCCATGATTCTTCACTTTTCTACTTAGAGGTTGGTGCTGACATTTCTACCCCAATCAAGTCATGAAGAAACATTTTTTCTTAATCACCTACTATGGTTTAGACACTAAGAGCTGGACCATTTATCTGGAAGCCATATTGATCACGGAATTAGGTCGGAACTCTGCTCTTGAGTGACGTCTCCTTTAACATCTTTATTAGGTAGAGGGTTTTCTGCTTCTACTTTCTTCACTTTGTATGGTGTCTTTCCATCTTGTTCTCCATGGCTCACTATTTGTGGCCCCAGCACTAGAGACAGTGTCCAGAATATGGCAGGCATGGAACAAATGCTTAATTAATTGACTGACTGATACCTATTGTTCCTTCGGGTACCACAATACTCCATTTCATTCACATTCCACAATTTGTTAAGATTTTCCCCTATGAATGACTGGCCAGATGGTACAACGAAAAGGGCTTAGGACTTGAAATCAGGAAGACATGAGTTTGAATTTTGCCTCCGATACTTATTAGCTAGCTGTGTGACACTGGGCAAGTCATTTACCCTCCTATTGCCTCAGTTTACTCGTTTGTAAGATGAAATTGATGATAGTATCGCAGTTGTGAGGATCAAACAAGTTCACTCGTACAAAGCGCTTTGACATCCTTAAAGTGCTATTTTATACATTCCAGCTGTTATTATTAGACTTTACTTACAACTTTTTCCACATTAAAAATATTACTATGCGTATTCTGGTATATGTAGGACATCTCTTCCTGTTATTGACCTCTTCGGCATATATACCTAGCAGTGGTATCTCTAGGTCAAAGGGTGTGGACGGTTTAGTGACTTTTTGGCATAATTTCAGATTGTTAATTAGAAAGTTCCAATGAATTCATGGCTCATTGTCAGCGTATTACTGTGCTTAACTTCCCACAGCCCCTCCAACATGGACCGTTGTGTTGTATCATCTTTGCCAATTTCGTTGGCTATTTGTTGGTTATTCTTCATTCTCCAAGAGGACTAAAATGACATCATTATGTTAGAGTCAAGTTACGATGAGTTTAACCATGGCTGATCAGACCAATATGAGCTCAGAATGCTCTGCCACAGGTGGGGCACAAATAGTCCATGTGAATATTTGGGGTGGATTCGCTAAATTTGCAAGCACCGATTTGATGTGAAGTGAAAGCTGAGAGTGGATTAGTTTGTATTTCTTTTTAGTGATTGGGAGCATTTTTCATATGGCTGCTGATTGCATTTTGTCTTTTGAGCAGTGTTTGTATGTATCTTTTAATGATATATATTATATATGTAACTGTAACATGTTAATACACTGTTGTCATATAGTAATATAACAATATATCCATATTCAATCAACACGTTGATAACATGTCAATATATTGCTATTTTAATGCATTAATATTAATCCATTGTTTCATGTTATTTATTTATTAATGGAATTAACATAATAATGACGTAGCGATATATTGTGGAATGGATCTCAATCCAATTTTGTTTTGCCAATTTCCTATATATTTTGGATGTCAGACTTTTATCTATGTTAGGCACAAAATTTTCACCAATCTCTAATTTATTTTTTTTGAATTCTAATTGCATTGATTTTGTTTGTACAAGAATTTTTATATTTTTTAAAGTCAAAATTATCTATTTTTATGTTCCTTAGTACTTCTCTAGTAAGAATGTCTCCTACTAATAATAGCTGTGAAAGGTATTTCCTTCTGTTCTCTTTTAATATTTTTTTCTTCAAGTATTCCTTTTCCTATTTTGTTTGCTTCCTCATTACATAGTATAAAATACTGATTGAAATCTGTTTTTCTTTCTTTTGGCAAACTGCTTTCCAGTCTTCCCAGTCAAATAGAGAGTCCTTCTCCCAGATGCTTGTGTTCCTGAGATTTGCTGGGTTTTTAAGTCCAACAAATAATGGCAATCATTGATTTTTTCCTTGTGAATTGGGAGGATCACCGATTGACTTGGGAGTCAGATGGTGGGGGCTGTCTGTGTCTCGGCTCTGCACTGTGTGTCCTTGGGCAGGGAGCATGGCTCTGGACCTTTGAATGCCCCTCCCTTTCCAGCTCCATCTCCTGTTATGAACCATCACTAGCACTACATTCCAGGCCAGCTAGACTCTTGCAAATTCCATTGGTCTCCACGCCTTGAGTGAAGTTCTTTCTCATCGCTGTCTTTCTTGATTCTGATTTTCCTTTAAAGCTTAGTTCAGTTGTCACCAACATTTCTTCCTGTACTGCTCCCCTTCTCTTGGAGAATGTAAGCTCCTTGAGAGCAAGAACTATGCCGCTTTGATCTCTGTACTTTCAGGGTCTACCAAAATATTTTGCAACAAAGTAGTATTTTTTAAAGTTGAATTTGAAATTATGGAAGAGACTGTGCAAATATTATTACATTCATTTTATTGAAGGGGAGAATGAGGCTCATGGAGTATATCCAATGACACACAGCTGGTCGGTGGCACAGCCAGAGTAGGTCACCTAACTCCAAATTCAGGGTTCTTGTCATCTTTTCAAGTTGCTTCAAATTGCACGAAGATGGGGAAAAACATCTGTTTTTGTGGTATTGCTGACCCAGCTCTCAGGAATCTCCAGGAATGTCAGTCCCCTCAGCTCAGTGAGAGACTGGAATCATGAGATCACAGAATCATAGCGTTTAAAACACTATTATAATGCCAGGACTCAAGAAAGGGAGGAAGGGTAGGGATGGAGTGGGAAAGGAGATTTGGGGAGAGAGAGAGACAGAGAGAGAGAGACAGAGAGAGAGAGAGAGAGAGAGAGAGAGAGAGAGAGAGAGAGAGAGAGAGAGAGAGAGAGAGAGAGAGAGACAGAGACAGAGAGACAGAGAGAGAGAGACAGAGAGAGAGACAGAGAGAGACAGAGAGAGAGACAGAGAGAGAGACAGAGAGACAGAGACAGAGACAGAGAGAGACAGAGGTAGAAAGGGAGAAAGATACACACACAAAGATAGAGAGATGAGAGACACAGAGAAAGAGACATAGGCATATACAGAAACAGAGACAGGGAGGAAAGAAAGAGAGAGAGAGGTATAGAGAGGAGAGAGATATTGGAGAGAGAATGGAGAGGTGTACAGAAGATAAAATAAGAAATAGAAATGAGAGGGGGGAGGAAGGAACGCAGGGAGATGTGGAAAGGAAAGAGAGATCTAGAAAGAGGGACAGAGCAGACCAAGACAAAAAAAGTCAGACCCAGAGAGGCAGAGATACAAAGACATCCAAAGAGGCAGAGATAAACACCTACAGAGAGACCGAAGCAGAAGCCCAGGGACGCCAAAAGACACTCAATCTGGACACAGAAAGACCAAGAGGCAGACCAAAAAAACTGTTTAGAAAGAGAGAACAAAAGCTTGGAAACACAGACGTGGAAACAGAGATCCAGAGAGCCAGAGAAGAATTTCTACAGACACAGAGACTACCAGAGACCGAGAGACCCAGAGAAAGAGATAGCCTCTGAGAGTGATGGAGGTGGACAGAGAGAAAACTAGTAAGAAATAGAAAGTGAGAAAGGGGACAATTGAGACAGATGGAGAGGGAGCCAGTGCCTGCTAAGACAAGTGAGGGGACTGGGGGGAGGGGGTCCATCTGGCCCAGCCTCCCTCTCCAGGGGTCAGTGATGTAAAGCGGCCTGGCCTCCTGGGCTTGGTGGGGAGGGGGGTCGGCAGAGAAGAATCCCCATCGCCGGCCAAGTCAAACAACGGGGCTGTCCAGGGCTGAGCCCGGTCCAGACAGCCTGGGCCTGCGTCCAGCCTGGGCCTGGCGCAGGAGCCCCTGAAGGCGGCAGACTCTGGCCTCCCTCTGCTCGCAATTTACCAGCAGGAGAAGGAGAAACAACAGAGAATAATGAAACAGAGGAATGCCTTTGACATTTTTCTAAAAAGGAAAAATGTGGAGTTTCCAGTCCAACTGAAAGACTTATGGGGTTCGCAGGGAGGCTAGACCTGACTTTTTAGAACAAACTGCCCGATGAGAAAAACAATTTAGTCCCAAGTAATATTCACTTCTGGGCAGGCTGGGCTCCTTCCGAAACTGCTTTGGCTACAATGTTCTCATTGATTTTCTTTCCAATTCTTTAGCAAATAAAGCCTTGTACATCTCCTGGATTTGCCACCATAGATGTGGGCTGCGCGCTCCACACTGAGAGTGTCACCGAACACAGATGGCCTTGATGAACGAGAGTGTTTCGGGCACAGGTGGGACCAGGGGTGGGGAACCTGCAGCCTCGAGGCCATATGGGACCCTCTAGGTCCTCAAGTGTAGCCCTTTGACTGAAAGCAAGGAGATTTATTCTGTGAAGCTTGGATTCAGTCAAAGGGCTGCACTTGAGGGCCTGGAGGCCCACATGTGACCTTGAGGCTGCCAAGGGTCACTCTTGAGGACCTATAAGGCTACATGTGACCTTGAGGCTGTAGGTTTCTCACCCTGCTGGACCCTGAGGGAGCTGCCACTGTCTTCTGGGCATGAAGGAAGCCGGCTGGTTCATTTAGCTGATTGTAGGTGATGCCTAAAAAGGAGGACCGGCACCAGGAAGCGTCAAAAAATGAGAGAATGGGAAGAGGTCATGCTTGGGTTAGGACTTCTTGGAGCTGGACCTTTAAGTTCATTGAAGTTTCTGGTCCATTCATTTGATTGCTAGAATATCATAGATTTATGATCTATAGATTTATCATAGATTTATGAAAGGGGCCTTAGAGGCTATTATCTATTTCAATTACTTTATCTTATACATGAGGAAACTGAGACTTGGAGAGTGTAAGTGACTTACCTAGAGTCACCGAGTTAGTAAATGAAGCTCCCCTGATGGATCTTGGAATCAGTCATTGCTGCTAAAGAATATTCTAAATGTTGAAATTATTAGTCCATTAAGGTTTGTGAAGCAATTTACAAATGTTGTGTACCTGAGTCCTCACAACAACACTGGGTGCTACAAGTATCCCCATTTTATAGATGAGAAAACAAAGGTGAAAGGCCTCGTGCATGGTCTCATAGCTAGTGAGTATTTTAAGGCTGAATTTGAACTCCAGTCTTCGTGACTCCAGGTTCAGCATTCTATCCTTTGTAGCACCTAGCTGCCTGCCCACGTGCATAAACCCCTAAAGATTTGGGAATTGAAGAATGATATTGTCTTAATCCAAGAAACTGCTTTGCATTTCTTCATATATCTTATTTATAATATTTTGTACTTATACATGTGTGACTCCTGGCTGAGATGTACAGTCCCTCACTCCCACCAGGGGCCACCTGCTCTGGATCACTTGGAGTCTAGATTCATCCGGGGCAGCATGACCCCAAAGAAAGGTGATTAGTCTTCTTTTGTCTCTCTGGGTCATTATGCTTCCACCCTGGAGTAGAGCTTTGGGCTTGACTGGAAATCTCTAAAACATAGCTTAGTCCTGGTGCTTATCCAGGGTCTCCCCCAAAGAGATTGACCACGTTACCTTCGACAAAAGTTACACCATGTGCTATTTATTTCTTCTGCCACAAAAGGAATGCCTTTACTATAAAATACATAAACATTTATGAGTAACTAAAACATGAAATATTAATTCACCATTAACTCAACTCAAACACTTATTAGTCATGTGACCCTGGACAAGACACTTAATCTCTGTTTGCCTCAGTTTCCTTATCTGTGAAATGGGGATTATAATATATAATACATATTATAATATAACTTGACCAAGGAAGTAAATACAGCTTTGTGGGACTGCTGCACAAGTTATCCATCTTCATCCTGGATCTGCACTATCAGAGCAACTCACAAAATGCAGATCCTCTGGCCAGCCAGCCATGCCTCTTGAGTCCTTTTAGGATAAGGACAGTTCTACTGGTCTTCTCTTCTTTGAAGAATTGCCATTGTATAAAATACTCTATCTAGGCTAGATGCAAGCAAAGACTCAAGAACCCTGGAACTCATGAAATAGTTATTAATTCTAGAAAGATCTACCGCTTAGGATAGAGAGTATAGTACAGAGTTAGTATAGAGAGGAGAGAGATACTGGAGAGAGTTGGTTGGTGACCATGCTCAAGAAAAGGAGCTCTAAATGAAAATGGCAGCCGAGGGCTTGATGATCAGCTTCAGGCTTCCCTACAAAAGCCAGAGCTCATAGGATTCTAGCTCTAGAGTGGGAAGGGAGTTCAGAGGTCATCTAGTCCAACAGCACTTAGAACCATGGATGGCACATAGTAGGGGCTTAATAAAAGTTTACTAGTTGATTGACAGATACAGAAACTGAGAACCAGTGAGCAAAGCTGTCAGAGGCAAGTCTTGAATTCAGGTCTTCTGACTTCAAAGGCAGAGCTGTTCCTGCTGCACTGAAATGCTAAGTACTTGTAGTACTTCAGTACATGTAGTATTGTCGGTACTTATAGTACCTGTAATTATTAGTACTTGTAGTGCTTCTTGCGGTGCTTGCAGTACTTATGGTGACAATATACTATTGTCATTGTTGGGGATGGGCTGGGTGGGAGACAAAAGTCATCCCTCCCCTCCCTAGTCTTGATGGAAGTCCAGGGGAGAGATGGGACCTTCTCAAAGTAGACTCAAAAACAAAAAAAAAAGAAAAGAAAAGGTGGCATCTTTCTACAATGTTGAGAGATGACAAGGGGAGGGGTTCCCCCTGGCTCAGTTCCCAATCATCTTTAAAGCTACTTCAGTCATCAGGATCAAGGCACTAATCAGGAGTTACTGCGATGAGCATGTCTTCTAACAAGGGGCCAGAGCACATGTCCCTTGCCAAGGGACCCCTGTGCTTGCCCGGGTCTCTGGGAAGTGCCTCTGCCCGGCAGATGGGATTGAGAAAGGGCTCCCTTATGACTCCCATAAAACACGGATGTGTGCATTATGTTTTCCTTAATACAATACAATAGAATGGAAACCCTTTGAAGGCAGAATCTATTTCAGTTCTCTGATACTGACACCAACAACAAGCACAGTGCCTGGTATATTGTTACTGCTTGATGAATTTGTGTTGAGTGATTGATTAGATGACTGCAGAAGTGGTTAGAGCACATTTTAGATGTGGAAAAAAGACAATAATACAGAGGAAATTATAATCGTAATAACAACACAGAGTGCTTTCGCATCTGCAGTATATACATATGTGTATGTACGTGTATGTATACATATATGTCTCTACATGCACACATGTGTATACGTGTATATACATACATATATATATGTGTGTGTGTGTATAAATCTCATTTGATATTCAAATCAACCCTGAGAGGTAGTTATCCCCATTTCACAGATGACGAAACTGAGACAGAGGGTATGTGACTTGCCTATGGTCACATAGTTAGCAAGTGTCTGAGGCTGGAACTTTAGATTTGGAGCAGCAGGTCTTGGGTTTGAGTACTAGCTCTGCTGCTTATAAGATGAGTAACAGTGGATAAATCACTTCCACTTTCTGGACCTCAGTTTCCCCCCAACCTTTTTTTTATCATGTGGGGATTGGACTAGATGGTCTTTAAAGTCCTTTTCAGCTTGAGCTCTAGAATCTTATGACCTTGTGACCCTACCTGATAAAATAGTTGCCCCTGAAGAAAAGGGAACTCTTTTATTGTGACTATGGTCATCACTCTTGTCCAGCAGCACAAAATAAGCAGTAGAAGTTGCCATTTTAATTATGTTCTATGGTTACACATCCACTGTTACATTTGATCTTTCCAACAGCTCTGAGGTCAACAGTGAAAATGTTTTCTCCTTATTTTGCAGACCTGGAAATTGAGTCACAACCTCCCCCTCTCCAGCATGGGAGATGACTTGCCCAAGGTCATACGTAGAGCAGTTAATCAGTTGATTAACATTTAAGTGTCGACAGATAGCCAGGCGCCTTGCAAAGCTCAGAGGATAGGAAAAGAGGCAAAAGATGTTTCTGCCTTTGCTTGTAATCTAAATCTAAATTTTTGCTCTAAAGGGGAAGACAACCTGCAAACCACTATATACAAACAAGCCATATATAGGATAAATAGGAAACAATTAGGGGAGGAAAAGCCCTCAAATTAAGAGGGGTTGGGGGAAGCTTCTTGTAGGAGGTGGGATTTTAGTTGGAGTAAGGTGCCAACTGACAGAGCCTGGGGTCTTCAGAATTCCAGACCAGTGATCTTTCAGCTGCACTCAAAGGAAAATGTGAACCATGAAGGAGAAAGGACTTCCTCAAGGTCACCCAGCTGGGCAGGTGGTGAGGTCAGGATGAAGATCCAAGTCTCCTAATACTCACTCCAGTATTGTCTACACTAATTCTTTGCTACCTCCCATAGTCTTTTTGCCTGTGGAGCAAATTTTTCCACATAAAATGGAATTCCAGAGCCACCCTGAAAACATCTGAGTGAAGGCTCTGATGCCACCAGGAGTTCTTTGGGAATGGCAAGGAAGCAACATTCTGAGGCAAGAGAACCTTCTGAGCCAATGCAGTGTCAAAGCCAGCTGTGAAGCATGAGGTCAACCAGCAGTGGGGTCTGCTGTAGATCACCCCACCATAGAACTAGGAGACCTTTCCCCTCCTGCTGTCTCTGATAGAGGTTTCCAGACTTTGATGGGGAACTGGCCTTGTGAATCCTATTGAGGATAAGTTCTGGGCTTGACATCAGAAGCAGTCAGTATGGTGATATTTGTAAATCACCTACTATGTGCCAGGCATTGTGCTAAATGTTGGGGATACAGAAAGGCAAAAATACAGTTCCCTGCCCTTAAGGATCTTGTTAGCATCTTTTCCATTTACTACCTGTGTGATCATAGGCAGGCCATTGTCTCTCTCTGGCCCTCGGTTTTCCCTTCTCTAAAGAGAGAGTTGCATCAATGAATATTAAAGGTCTTTCAGGCTTCTTTTTTTAAAAAGGAGTTTGACTATGAGAGGAATATTTACTTATTTATTTTTAGTTTTCAACCTTCACTTTCATAAGCTTACGAGTTTTCAATTGTTCCCCCTTCCTCTTCTCCCCCTTCCCCAAGACAGTGTGAAATCTGATATAAACTCTACATATTCATTCATATTAAACATATTTCCATATTAGTCATGTTGTCAAGAAAAATTAGAACAGATGGGAGGAACCACGAAAAAGAAGAAATAAAACAAAACATCAAGAGAAAAAAAGATCCAATAGCAGGCATTGATCTGCTTTTAGACCCCATAGTTCTTTCTCTGGACGTGAATGGTATTTTCCATCTTGAGTCTTTTGGAGTTGTCTTAGGTTCTTGCATTGTGCAGAAGATATGAGTCTATCAAAGTCAGTCATCCTATAATGTGGCTGTTACTGTGTACAATGTTCTTCTGGTTCTGCTGATTTCACTAAGCATCAGTTCATATGTGTCGTTCTCTTCAAAATAATTCCCCTTCCCGCCTTCATGGGGGAGTATATGAAGACCAGTCAGAAACCTGTGGTTTCACATACCCTTAATCCCAGAGGCTAAAGCACAGGTCTCACCAGAAGCAGCCAAGGGGCCGACTCAACTCCGTGGGAATTGCCCCAGGTGGAGCAGGTGGAGGTGATGATCCTTTCAGTTCTATTTCAGGGGATCATTGGGGGACAAATGCTTTGGAAACTTTAAAGCCTGATTGGCTGGCAGGACTCATCAATACTGATGCGGAATTCAAGGGAAGCTTTGTTGATATACATGAACTGATGCAGAATGAAATAAGCAGAACCAGAAAAAACAATATTCTCAAGTACTACTTTAGTGCAAATGGAACAAGCTATAAAAATGAAACTGAACACTGTCATCACATGACCAACTTTGGACTAGGGGAAAAATCAGAAAACAACCCCCCTTCGCTTCTTTGTTGGAGAACACAGGCGTGGGATGCTGCATAAACTTTCAGAGTCAACTGATGGATCAGTCTGGCTGCAATGCCTTCCCCTCTCTAGTTTATGTTTCTCCCAGTAAATTTTATTCTTCTATTTTTACATCTGCATTTCTTAGCGTCTTCTTTTCCTCTTGCCTGCCCAGAGAGCCATTCCTTATTTAAAAAAAAAAAAGATTAAAAAAGGGACCCCTCCCAAAATATCCAGTTTGGCAAAATTAATCTACATATTGAAAAAGTGCAGCATTCTATGCAATGTTTCACACCAGTGGTCTCTTATCTCTTCAAAGAAGTGAAAGAATATATATTCTCATATCTTTGGGGAGGGCATACTTGAGTTTTTAAAAATTATTTTTGTTATAAAGGATGCCCTCCGTGTGTGTGTTTGTGTTTGGGTGTAAATGAAGGTGATGTAAAAACACAAGATATTAGCCAGCATTTTTAAGGGCCTATTATGTGCCAGGCACTGTGCTAAACCCTGGAGATACTAGGAAAGGTGAAAAACCATCCCTTTCCCCTTCTCAGTCTAATTAGGGAGACACCATGGAAACAGTTATCTATGAACATATAGACAGGATAAATTGGGAAGGCCCTAAGAATAAAAAGGAATGGGAAAGAATTCTTGTAGTAGGTGGGTCCTTAACTGAGACATGAAGAAAACCAGGGAAGTGAGGAAAGTAGAGATGAGGGGAGAGAATGTTTTAGGTTAGGCAGGAGGTACAGCCAGAGAAAATGTTTGGAGTGGCGAGATGGAGTATTGTTGTGAGGAACAGCTAGGAGATCAGTGTTGCTGAATGTTAGAATATGCAGAAGGGAGTAAAGTGTAAGAATGGAAAGGTAGGAAGGTGTCCAGTTGTGAATGGCAAAAAAAAGTTTTTGTATTTGATTATGAAGGTACAAGGGAGCTAAAGGGCTGCTATATGGACCGGTGGATAGAGAGCCAGGCTTGGAGTTAGGAAGCTCTTCTCCCTGAGTTCAAATCCCGCCTCAGATTCTTTTTAACTGTGTGATCTTAGGCAAGTCATTTAACCCTGTTTGCCTCAGTTTCCTCATCTGTAAAATGAATTGGAGAAAGAAATGCAAACCGCTCCAATGTCTTTTCCAAGAAAACCTCAAATGGGATCATGAAGAATCTAACCCAACGCAGTTAACTGGAGAATGGAGTAGAGGGAGGGGAGACTGGAGGCAGGGAGGCCAGCAGATTATTAAAGTATGCCATGGGTGAGGTGAGGAGGATCTTTACCAGGTAGTAGCAATGTCAGAGGAGAGAAAAGAGGGCCATGTCACTAAGAGATAAAGGACAGAGCTTGGCCAGTGATTAGATGTGGGAATATGTGTGTGTGAGAGAGTGAAGAGTCAGGGATGACACCTGAGTTGTGAGTCTTTGTACCTAGAGGCTGATAGTGGTGATGTCAACGGGATTATTTTTGAATTGTTCTACAAGACGTGGGGCCAACGAAGGCTGTGTGCATTTCCATTTCTGTGATGATGACTGTCCGTTCCTGGGGCCTGTTGTCTCCCCATGTCATCTCCATAGACGTCTGTCCAGCAGAAGACCCTGCAGGCAGTGGAAAAGGCAAAGAGCCATGTATCTGACCTTCCTTACCCAGACTGGGCAAAGAAGGGGAAAGAGAAGCAGCCAGAGACTCCTGTGCAAATATTTAGGTCATTTCTCTTGCCAGAAGCAAGCTGCCTGCTTTGGCCCCCAGGGCCGGCCATGCTTCCAGATTGGAAATGGTCAGCCTTAATGACTTTGACGGTCCCCTTCCAGGAGGGATGGGCGGCCAGGTCCTGCTGCCAGTGCTTGGCTAGGGGATCAATACCATGAAGAAGGCCCTTCCCTAGAATGTGCCTCATTATTCTTAAGGCCAAGAGAGCATCTGGACAGGAAAATTCAGAGAGCAGTGAAGGAATCAGTGAGAATCTAGCCAATGTCATCTCAAAAAATGAAATCTTAGAATTGCAGAATCTTAAAGTTGGAACGTACCTGAGATATCTAGTCCATCTCTCTGCATTCCGTGCCAGACTCCCCTTTACCCCTCCATGACAGATGACCTTCCAGCCTCTACTTGGATGCCCCCATCATTGAGGGGCTCATTGCCTCCTTAGGCAACCCAATCAACTGAATAATGAACAAGCATTTATTAAGCATTTACTATGTGCTAGGTTCTGTTATAGACACCAAGGATGCAAATGCCAGGTCCATTATTAGAAAGTTGGGAGGATTAGACATTTCTTCCTTACATTCTACCAAAACCAATGTTCATGGAACTTCTCACTTCAGTCCTAATTCTTTTCACTGAACCAGCATGGAATAGATCTAATCTCTCTCCTATCTGGAATGACTCTAGGATAGGGTTCATGTGCCCTTCAGTATTCTCTAGGTCACGTAACCCCAATGCCTTTAATCTAGGTGTGTCAGATTCTACAGCCATTTCTCTATGTGGGTCATCTTTCCATAGAAGAATCTTCTTTCTAAGATGGCGCCCAGACCTGAACCCAATCTGCCAGGTGTGGCCAGAGCAGAGGGCAGCAGGACCAGAGGCAGATTGGAATGAGCTTGGATGGAGATTTTTAAGAAAAGGATAGACAATTCCTTGTCCTGTTTATAGGATTATAGATTTAGAATTGGAAGGAAATAGTCCAACTCACTCATTTTATGGAGAGGGAAATGGAGGCCTGGTGAGGTTAACTGACTCACCCATGGTCCATAATTCACAAGTGTCAGAGGCAAGACTTTGAACCCAGCTGGGTCTTGCTGGTTTCACATTCAGCACCTTACTATAGCAGGGGTCCTTCACTTTTCTTTGTACATCATGGACCCTTTGATGGTCTGATGAAGCCTCCACAGAATCATGTTTTTAAATGCATAAAATAAGATACAGAGGATTATAAAGGGTACTGAAATACAGTGGAAAATATAATGAAATACAGTTGTCAAAATGTTAAAAACATTAAAAATATTAAAAACATTCACACACTCCAGGCTAAGGACCCCTCTCATAATATCATGAGCAAACCTGAGCAAACCCTTTAGTTACTGCTTATTTGAGGACATGGCTTGGGTTAGATGGCCTTTGTAGTCTCTCCCAATTATGAGCTTCTGGGATTTGGAATCAGTTGTTGTGGGTTCAAATTATGCCACTGTCCTTCCTCCTGGAAACCTATCACTTCCTTTCCCTGGGATTCCAGCTTCCTTCTCTGCCAGATGAGGGGCTTGGACCACGTGAATGCTAAGGCCCATCCCAGATGTAAAAGTGCCCTGGATCTGGACACTAGGCTTCTGTTCATTCAGCCTCAGGGCCTGTTAGCACTTTTTGGCAGACTGCTGTGTGCACAGCAAAGAGCTAACAGTCTAGCTGGGAAGGAAGCACACACACACACAGGAAAAGAAGGCAGGCAAGGAGCTGGCCTGACAGATGACCCCTGACCATTCCAGCCAACGGCTTGGTCAACATGCCCACTCTGCAAGGGGCTGTACTAGAGCCTCAGATCTCCCATCCCATATAAACCATGACTGTGCACCCACCCCAACAAGGGATGGTCAGGACTCAGGACCACATTGTGATCTAGAGAGCATTTTTCCCTTAGGGATCATCTCTCTCCCTTTCTGGTAGCTCCTTTCCTTCTTCTCTCAGGCCCAATGTCACTGTGAATTTGGATTTGGACTCAGGTCATTTTGAATCAGAATCTCTGAAGGACCTGAAAGGGATCTTACAGGGCACATGGGACAACTCAGACTTGACAAAGAATCCCCTCTCCATGTTCTGCACAAACGGTCATCCAGCCTCTGCTTGGATACTTCTAGGGAGGGAGAGCTCACTACCTTCCAAGGCAATCCATTCTATTAGGGGGCAGCTTTCATTGTGAGGATTTCCCCCCAAAATTTCTCTCTCTGTCACTGGCTGGTGACCTTGGGCTTCTCTCCTTCCCTCTCCCCTTCACCCCAATTGTGCCAAGTTCTGTCTTCTAGGGTCAAGCAGAACAAACATTTGAAGGCAACAATCATGTTTCTTCAGAGTCTCCTCTGTTTCCTTCGACCCACCTTAGCCGCATCCCAAGTCAGGGCTTTTTCTGCTATGTAATACTGTGGTTTCCTAAGTTAGCCTTCAATAGGAGGAACCAACAGATAAGGAGAGATTGAAGATGAGAAAGAGAGAGAGATAGAGAAAGAGAGACAGAGAGAAAGAAAGAGACAGAGAGACAGAGAGAGAGAGACAGAGATAGAGAGTGAGACAGAAACAGAGAGAGACAGAGACAGAGAGACACACACACAGAGACACAGAAAGACAGAGAGACAGATACACACACAGAGACAGAGACAGAGAGAAGAAGAAGAAGAGGAAGATGAAGAAACAGAAGGAGGAGGAGGAAGAGGAGGAGAAGAAAGAGAGGGAAATCTGGATGTGGCCCTTATGGGACACCTCCTCCATACCCCTTGAAGAGAGTAAAGATCCAGAATACCAGCCTTCCTCTAACTCAGAACCTGGAGTCAAAAAGGAGGTGTGTGTGTGTGTGTGTGTGTGTGTGTGTGTGTGTGTGTGTGTGTGTGTGTGTGTGTGTGTGAGATGTCCAATGGTCAGTCAGTCAGTTAGCGAGCATTTATTAGGAACCCAGTATGTTCCAGGCACTGTGTTAAGTGCTGGGGATACAGAGAAAGGAAAAACATTGACCCTGACCTCCAGAAACTCATAGTTTATTGGATGAGATGACCTGTGAATAATTAGGTATTTATGACATTCAAAATAAGAGATGAAAAGTGATCTCAGAGAAAAGGTGTTAATGGTTGTGGAGAGTGAGGAGCTTAGGAAAGGTCTCCTCTGAATGGGGGGATTTGAGCCAAGTCTTGAACTAGGGAAGCTCGGGAGGTGGAGGGGTGAGGAGGAAGGGCTTTCTAGGCATGAGGGATGGATGATGTTAAATCTTGGAGTTTGGAGGTAGGGTGTTGGAGGTGAAGACCAACCAAAGGACCAGTTTATGGAGACTGTATAGTTCATGGAGTGGAGTCAGTAAGACTAGACAAGTTGGAAGCATTTTAAATGCCAAATAGAGGATTACCTTGCTGCAGTGAGAGCCTAATTGAGGTCACATAACATCAGTCTGTAATGGATCATGTCAGTGGTACTGACCTCCATTCAGCAGCATGTGAGTAAGGGCAGAGAAGGAAGATGGTGGGAAGGATCCTCCCACCTTTGGATTTGGCCAGATGTGAGGTCTGACTGTTTTCAAGAGTGGAAAGAGTGTAGCTTTGAACTGGTTCACTGAGTGGTTGAGATTGGGAATGGAAGAGTGGTGAGAACAGGGGTGAAGGCCTGGCAGAATGCCAAGGGCAGAGAGAATAGGTTTAGGAGGAATAAGGCATAAGGAAAGAAGGAATGACAGATAATGATCTGGTAAGGGAATTTAATAGTTATTCATTATGGAAGTAGAATACTTGTGTGTGATAGAAAGATTAAAAGTGTGACCATCCCTGTGTGTACTTGAAGTGGCAGAAGAGTAGGTAGGTTATGGAAGATGAATAGATTAAGGAACTGGGAAGTTAGAATATTTGAGGGGACATTAACATGTATGTTTTAAATTTTAGTTCTTTAATCATTAACGATTTGGAGTATTTTTCACATGGTTGTTAATAGTTTTCATTTCTTTTTTCAGACCTACCTATTCAAATCCTTTGGTCTTTTATCTATGGGGGCAATGTCTCTTGTTTTTATTTATTTGTATATCTTAGATATTAAAGCCTTATTAGAAATATTTGATATGAAAAAACTTTCCTACTGATGATTTCTCTTTGAATTCTAACATACCTTTCAATTTTATGTCACTAATATTGTTCACCTTACCTTTTATGATCATCTCTATCTCTTTATTAGGTAAGAATTCTCCTCCATCAATAGCTACAAAGACATACCTTTTTGTGTTCTTTAATTAAAAAAAAAGTGAGTTAACGCTTTATATTTAGGTCCTGCATCCATTTGGACTTTATTGTAGTGTGTTGTGTAAGATACTGGTCTAAATCTCATTTCTGCTAGACTATTTTCCAGTTTATCTAGCTGGTTGGATCAAACAGGGAAGCCTTATCCTAGTAGCTGAAATCCTTGGGTTTATCAAACATATTGCTACCATGTTTGATTTCTTAAACATTTTGTTTACTTATTTTATTTTTCTGTTTATTGTCTATTTGCTAAATGAATCAGCATATATATACACATATATAGTATACATATATACATATATTTATATATTTTTTTCACCAATGAGTTGTAATGATAGCTGATTTGTAGTGTAGTTTGAGATCTGCAGTTGCCAAAATATGTTTTCTTGAGATCCTTGACCCATTGTTTTTCCAGATTAACTTTGTTATTATTTGGACTACTTCAAATGTGATCACTTGATATTTTGATTTGTTGTTCAGTCATTTTAATCACATCTAATTCTTTGTGGCTCAGTTTGGGGTTTTCCTGGCAAAAATATTGGAGTGGTTTGCCATTTCTTTCTCTAGCTCATTTTACAGATGAAGAAACTGAGGTAAACAGTGTTAAGTGACATGTCCAGGTCACACAGCTAGTAAGTGTCTGAGATCAGATTTGAACTCAAATCTTTCTGACTCTAGGTCTGGCGGCATTATCCAATGTGCCATCTAGCTGCCCCTGAAACACTAAATGTTTAAATTAATTTGGACATCTTTTAATTATGCAAAGAACAAATGACACAAAGGAGATGTTTTGATACTATCTTGTGAAAGTTTTCTCTGTCTCCTTATATGCAGACATTCTTACTTTAACTTAATTCTCATTAGACAAATTCACCTTTATGTAAAGAATCTGAAAGAAATCTGCATTCCCCAAATCACCAGCTTCAATTTACTGTACTGTATTGTGCTCTTGATCTCTGCTCTTGCACCCTGGATTGGGTATCCCCCCCACCACTTCTGCCCCATCAAAAAAACCCCCCAAACCCTCCAAGTGAAAAGCAGAATAGACCCCCAGAAAGACTGCTGCTCTGTGTTCCTCTTCCTGCCTTCTTTCTCTGTCTCTGGCCCCTAGGTGTGCTTTAACGATGTGTCAGCCCTCTACCCCACAAATGGGCAGTTCCCTTTCTCCCTCCAACCCTCCCTCCCTTTCCTATGTCCACAGACAAATTTGCATTATGTAAAAATTTCTTTATGTAGAGGTCGACTGAATGGTCCACTTAAGTAAAATTAGAACTGTCTGTGTATGCAGATATATTTCTTAAAATATAAGCTTGCATAAATTGTACTTTCACAGTTTTTTTTACAAGCATCTTTCTTGTTTTTTTATTGTATATTAAAATATTTTTTCTTTATGACTGTTAAATTCATCATTAAAAGAATATGGACTAGATCTGTCATTTCATTCATGAAGAGATCTCCCAGATAAGGACATTCCCTATACTAGGGCAAGTTACCACCTTCTCTACAACTTATAGTCATAGAGAGCTGCCCAATTCAACTATTAAAAGATCATTGGTGACTTTGGAGGTTAAGTGACTTGCCCAGGGTGATACAGGTAGTATCTGTCAGAGATAGAACTTGTGCTTTGAGACCAGCTCACAATAAAATCAATAAAAACAATAATAAATAATGTTGAAGTTCCCTAGTAGAGAGTTGAGGACTGAGCCAGGCTGCTTCCTTGTATCCTACAAACCTTATTTCCTCTCCCCAAATAAACAAATGAAAAACTCTCTGGATCCTTCCATTCCTGCCAGCTGCTGTCCTACACATCTCCTATTCTCAGCCAAATTCTTTGAAAAAGTGAATTATATTTGGTGGCTTCATTCTCCTCTTTTCACTTCTTTCCAAGATCTCTGCAGTCGGCTTCTGACCTCATCATTCAACAGGAATCGCTCTCTCCAAAGTTACCAATGATCGCTTAACTGCTGAATCTAATGGCCTTTTCTCAGTCCCATCCTTCTAGAATACTGTAGTCTTTGACATTGTCAACTTCCCTTTCCTCCTGGTGGTTTGTGGTACCTTTGTGTAACTCCACTGTCTCCTGTTTTTCTTCTTCCTGGTTTGACTGTTCCTTCTTGGTCATCTTTCCCAAGTCATCATCTATATTCCCCCACTGTGGATATCCACCAAGGTTTAGTCCTGGACTCCTTTCTCTTCTCTATACCCTGTAGATAACACTTGGCAATCTCATCAGCCCCCAATAGGTTTAATGATCATTTCTTTTTAAAATTCAATTATATTGTGTTTTCAGTTCCATATTCTTTCCCTCTCCCCTTTCCCTTCCTCACCTATTAAGACAACAAGAAAAATAAAAAGTGTTGCAAATATTTTAGCCAAGCAAAAACAAAATTCTTCATTAGCCATCTTCAAAAAAATACATTTCAATCCACCTTCTTATTCCATTTCCTTTCTTTCAATAGGCATTGTGAGTCTTGTGGAATTGTGAGTGACCATGTTATTGATCAGAGTTCTTAAGTTTTTCAAAGTTGTTTGTCTTTACAGTAATGTTCTACTGATTCTACTAACTTTGGATCAATTTATAGAAATCTTCTTATGTTTCTTTGAAACCATCCCCTTCATCATTTTATATAGCACCATAGTATTCCAGCACAACATTTGTGAAAGGACCAGGATTTTCCAGATGCAACTTCTATCAGCCTTGAATTCCTGACACCTGAGCTCCAAGAAACCTGATTGGTCCCAGCTTCCCTGAGCAGCTTTCTGGTCCAGGATATGGTCTGGACCTCTAAGACTTGTTGGGCACCTGATGCCACTCCTGATGACTTTTTAAAAATTTAATTAATTTATTTGTTTTCAGTTCCCAACAATTATTTCCATAAGTTTTAAATATTCTTCCTCTGCCTCTCCCTTTCCTCCCTGAGACAGTATATAATCTTGTATGGGTTCTACACTTATATTCTTAGTAAACACAGTTTCACATTAGTCATATTGCATAGAAGAATAAAAATGAATGGGAGAAACCATGAGAAAAATCAAACCAAACCAAAACATAACATCTTGATGAGTTTTTGAGCAGAGAAGTTTCCAGATGGAAGATGAACTCAGAAAGATGAGTCTTTCTGACTCAAAGCCCAGTGCTCTATCCACTGTGCCATCTTACTGCCCTAGCAACAATTGGATAGGGGACCAATTAGATGACTCATTGTAACAGTGATGAAGATCTGCACCAGTGTGGTGCCAGAGTGAATGGGAGAAGGGGGCATATTTGTAAGATGTTGTCAAGAAAATATATTTTGTACTTCCTTTTCTGTTTATTGTTGTCCCACCCCTGCCCCTCCCAGTAGACTGTAAATTCTTTGAAACCAGAGGCTGTTTTTGTACCCTCACATTGTTGGTACTTGGTGTGGGCATTTTAAGAGTGTGTTAAATCAAACTGGATAAATGCTTATTGAATTTAATTGAATTTGGCATGAACATATTGGACTGGGCTGGTCCTCCTGGTGACTCTGCTTGGTTCCACCACAAAGTCTTGCTCCAGATTTCATTAAAGCCGAGAGTGGAGCCCTTCTCTGAAACTTGGATTGGAGCTGGGTCTTCATTGACTGTGTTGCTGGTGGAGGGAGGCTGGGGAGATTTCATACAGTTTCTTGACTTCTCTTTCGTTTTTTATCATTTTCAGGTTCATGCATTCCTAATCGTTATGAATACCATGGCGAAATTAATAGTTCTATGGTTGGTTTATTACATTTAGTAAAATTATGTGCGCGCAGTGTTTGCCAAGAAAAGACGTGGAGGCAGACACTTTAATCATGTAAAGATGATAATTTAGTTGTTACACTTGTTGAAATGATGGGATTAATTTTTTAAAAGTTTGCAAACTGGAGGAGAAACGGAAAACATTAATTCAGTTAGACAAGCAGGCCAGCGACTGACAAATCCTTTCAACCAAACTTGGTAATGCACACATGCTCCAGACCTAGTGAGGAGGAGGTCTGGTGATGGATGAACTATCATTGCAGGAATGTCTTGGTGTTGGAAGGAACTCTAGATTGGGAGGAGGAAGATACTGGTTCAGTAGCTCTCAGGTAAGGAGTTTTCTCTATCTGGGTCTTTGCTACCCCCCCCCCACTTCTTCTCTCCTTTCCCCTTTCCCTACTTTGTAAAATGAGTGAGGTCTAACCATCTCTAAGCATTATCTCTAGTTCTTCTAGCATTAGATGTGCCTCTATGGTCCTTGTAGATCCCTCAGTGCAAGGACTTGATGAATGAATGGATTATGACATCATTTGTGCAGGTATTTTGTTTATCAGCAAAAGTCAATCATAAATACCAGAGAGAAGGCCTAGAGCAGATGAGCCCAGGGATGACTTGGAGGCAGACAGGGTACAGGGAACCAAGAGGCCAATTCTGGCATCAGCCTTGCTCTGTCCTCTGACTTTGGGTTCATTACTTCCCTTTTCTGGTCCCATTTCTATAGATGTAAAATGAGTACTTGGACTAGATGAGGAGATCTTAACTTAGGGCCCAGTGAACTTATTTTCAGAAACTCTTTGATATCTACATGTCAATAGAATTTTACTGTGTACTCCTATGTGCTTTATTTTATACCTTTAAAAAGATGATTCTGAGAAAGTGGAAGCAAGATGGCAGAGTAAAAGCAGGGACTTGTTACAGCTCTTCCCCCAAACCCAGCACAATACCTGTAAAAATGACTCTAAACAAATTTTGGAGCTGCAGAACCTAAAGAATGATGGAGTAAAGCAAATCTCCAGCCCAAGACATCCTGGAAAGTTGATGGGAAGCATCTATCGAGCAGGACTGATAGTAGAGCACAGTCCAGCATGGGCCATGCCAGCACAGATGGGACCTGAGCAGGCCTAGGGGGAACTGAATCACTGGCATTTGTGGTGGTTTCCAGATGTCACGATCCCAAAATGGTGAGGACAAATTGGAAGGTCAGTGGAAAAAACTTGCCAGACCTGTGGAAGAGAATAAAATGGTCTGGCCCCAGCAGAAGAGGGAGTAGAGGAGCCCACGGCAGCCACAATAGGGGCAGGGGCAGTGACTGCTTCTGGAGCTTTAGGCTCCTGCCCCCACTGGAAGCAGACAACTACCCTGACAAAGCTCAAAAGTCAAGTAAATGACTGGGAAAATGAGGAAAAACAGGAAAAGGAATCAGACTATAGAATCTTACTTTAGTGACAAGGAAGACCAAAATATACAGACAGAAGAAGACAACAAAGTCAAAGCTCCTACATCCAAAGAAGACAACAAAGTCAAAGCTCCTACATCCAAAGCCTCAAAGAAAAATATGAATTGGTCTCAGGCCATGGAAGAACTCAAAAAGGATTTTGAAACTAAAGTAAGAGAAGTAGAGAAAAAATTGGGATGGAAAATGAGAATGATGCAAGAAAATCGTGAAAAATGAATCAACTACTTGAAAAAAGGGGACCCAAAATACTGAAGAAAATAACACCTTAAAAAAATAGACTAACCCAAATAGCAAAAGATATCCAAAAAGCAATGAGGAAAAGAATGCCTTAAAAAGCAGAATTGGTCAGATGGAGAAGGAGGTCCAAAAGTTCACTGAAGAAAATAATGCCTTAAAGATTAGCATGGAGCAGATGGAAACTAATGACTTTATGAAAAATCAAGAAGTTATAAAACAAAACCAAAGGACTGAAAAACATGGCAGACTGTGAAATATCTCATTGGAAAAACAACTGAACTGGAAGAGAGATTGAGGAGAGACAATTAAAAAATTATTGGACTACCTGAAAGCCATGATCAAAAAAAGAGCCTACACATCATCTTTCAAGAAATTATCAAGGAAAATTGCCTCAATATTCTAGAACCAGAGGGTGAAAAAGATATTAAAAGAATCACCAGTCACCTCCTGAAAGGGATCCCCAAAGGAAAATTAGGAATATTGTAGCCAAATTCCAGAGCTCCCAGGTCAAGGAGAAAATATTGCAAACAGGCAGAAAGAACCAATTCAAGTATTGTGGAAACACAATCAGTATAACACAATATTTAGCAGCTTCTACACCAAGGGATCAGAGGTCAAAGGAGCTAGGATTAAAACCAAGAATTACCTACACAGCAAAATTGAGTATAATTCTTCATGGGGAAAGTTGGTCATTCAATGAAGTAGAAGACTTTCAAGAATTCTCGATGAAAAGACCAGATCTGAATAGAAAATTTGACTTTCAAACATAAGAATCAAGAGAAGCATGAAAAGGCAAACAGGAAAGAGAAATCATAAATGACTTACTAAAGCTGAACTGTTTAAATTCCTATATGGAAAGATAATATTTGTAACTTGTGGGACCTTTCTTAGTATTAGGATAGCTGGAGGGATTCTCTCTCTCTCTCTAATCTCTATCTCTATCTTCATGTATCTATAGACAGAAGACACAGGGTGAGTTGAATATGAAGGGATGATATCTAAAAAATGAAATTAAGGGGTGAGAGAGGAATATATTGGGAGAAGGAGAAAGGGAGAAATAAAATGAGGTAACTAATGTCTAACATAAAAGAAGCAAGAAAAAAATTTTTCATGGAGGGGAAAAGGGGGGAGGTGAGAGGGAAAGAGTGAATTTTACTCTTTAAGCATTTGACTTAAGGAAGGAATAACATGCACACTCAATTTGGTATAAAAATCTATCTTACACTACAGGAAAGTAGGGGGAAAGGGGATAGGCAAGGGGTGGGGAATGAGAGAAGGGAGGACAAATGGGAGGAGGGGGTAATTAGAAGTAAACACTTTTGAGGAGGGACAGGGTCAAAAGAGAGAACAGAATAAAGGGGGGCAGGATAGGATGGAGGGAAACATAGTTAGTCTTTCACAACATGGCTATTATGTAAGTGTTTTGCATGACTACAATATATTGAATTGCTTGCCTTCTCAAAGGGGGTGGGGGGAGAGGAAGAGAAGTTGGAACTCAAAGTTTTAAAAAAGAATATTAAAAATTGTTTTTACATGCAATTGGGGAATAAGATATACAGGCAGTGGGGTACAGAAGTCTATCATGCCCTACAACATAGGGGGAGGGGATAAGAGAAGGGAAGGGTGTCATAGAAGGGAGGGAAGACTGGGGGAAGAGGTAATCAGAAGGCATGCTGTCTTTGGGTGGGCAGAGGGAAGAGATGAAAAGAAAATTTGGAACTCAAAATCTTGTGCAAGAAAATGTTGAAAACGAAATTAATTAATTAATTAATTAATAAAGACCTCCCCAAAAAACATGATTCTGAGAAAGGGATCAGAAGATTCACTGGACAATCAGAAGGTCCAGGACCCCAAAAAGGTTAAAAAGCCCTGAAATAAATAAAGTTGTTTAACTCTGATATTCTCTTTTCTAACCCTCCTCCACCAACTGTGACATTCCCTGTTCTAAGGCCCCTCTCAGCTCTAACATTTCCTGTTCTAATGTCATTCCCAGCTCTGACATTCTCTCTTCTAAGGCCCCTTCCAGCTCTGACAAACATTCCTTGTTCTAAGGTCCTTCCCAACTCTGACATTCTCTGTTCTAAGGGCCGTTCCACTTCTGATATTCTCTGTTCTAAGGCTCCTTCCAGTTCTGACATTCCTTGTTTTAAGGCCTCTTCCAGCTCTGACATCACAATTTCTAAGGGCCCTTCCAGGATATAAAGCTACTTGAAGCCAGGGACTCTTTTATTTTTCCCTCTATCCTCATTGCCTGGCACACAGTTGGCACTTAATAAATGCTTGTGAATTGTATAATATTTCTTATTCTCTATACTAAGTCCTGTTCCAACATCTTCTGAAAGAGTGATTCCAAAGATCAATTTTTAAAATGCTTAAAACAAGTACTTTCACTTCTCAATGATTTTTCCTTTTCCAGTCGAACTCAACCCTCCCACACAGCCAATGAGCACAATTAAATAAAATTAAATCATAGCACTGGTTATGCATGAGAGTGTGTAGGTCATTCTGCCCCTGGAGTCGCCATCTTTCTTCCTAGAGGTGTGAGTCATGCTTTGGCAGGACGTCCTTCTTCTGACCCCATCACTGGTGTCTCTGTTAATAGGAGTTCTGAAGTCTTTCCTTGGCGTTTTCCTTTAGATTACTTTAGCCATTCTGTAAACTGTTCTCTGGGTCCTATTTCTTTCATCAGTTCATAAAAGTCTTCTCAAGTGTCTCTGAATTCTTTGTATTTATTATAGTTTATGGAAGGAAGCAAGCATTTATTAAACTCCTAATATTTGCCAGAACTGTGCTAAATGTTTTTCAAGTTATTGTCACATTTGATACTTACAACAGCCCTGAGAGATAGCTGCTATTATCATCACCTCCAGTTTGCAGGTGAGCAAACTGAGGCAAACAGAACTTAAGTGACTTAGTCAGAGTCACACAACTAGTAAGTGTCTGAGGCTGGATTTGAACTCAGGGTACTGATATTCCTCTGCGTCTACGTGTAACAACATATAAATACACCTACTTAAAACCCAAGCTATGTAAAGAATAGATGGAGAGTATTCTCAGAGGGAAGGCACCGGTAATGGGTGCCATTGGTGGGAGAGGGGAGGTTTGAGCTGATTTTGAAGGTGAGGAGGTGAGCTTGAGCACCCTCCCCTTCCCAGAAGGTAAAGTTGGAGTGGATTCTTGAAGGAAGCCGGGAAAGCCAGGAAGTGAGAGTGAACGTTCCAAGCTAGTGGGAGGATGGGGACAAAGGCAGAGTCTGGAAATGGAGTCCTGTGTTCAAGATGTGGTTTGTAGCAGGTAGTCTAGACAGAAGATAAGAGTATAGAGCAGGGGTAGACTGCTAGACTAGGGAGGGGTCAGGCTGTGAAGGGCTTTAAATACCTACCCTGTAGGTTGTACACTCCCTAATGGCCTGGCTACATTTGTTTCTGGCTTTTTATCCCAGATATCTATCATCATGACTTGTGCATTTTTTCTAAATGTTGTCGTTTTGGTCTTTGATTTAACCTGTGTAGGGGAAATCTGTTGTGGAAACTCTCTCTACTAATCCAGATTCAGTAATTCTAGTTTCAGTGTGTGGGGGTATTGCGATGTTAAGTGACTTTGGATCATGGGAATCAAAGAATTAGAGCTAGCAGGGGCCTGAGAAATCACTGAATTCAGCCCCTTTATTTGACAGTTGAATCAACTGAGGGTAAATAATTGACTTCCCTAAGATTTCTGGGCCTCAGTTTCTTCAGCTGTAAAAGAAGGAAGTTGGACCAGATGACTTCTGAGGTCCCTTCTAGCTACTGGTCTAGGATCCCAAGATCTTGCTCACTCCAAGGCTGGTCCACTGTCAGTCAGTCACTTTCTTTATGCATAGTAGGTGCCTACGTTGTTGTTAATTGAATTAGATGAACAAAATGTTTGCCGAACTGATAATTATTTGCCCAGGAAGGCAGAGGTAGAGTCAGGCTTTGAGTGAAGATCATTTACTACTAGGTCAAGGTTCTCTGTACTGAACTGAGGCCTATATGAAGTTTTTCCCAATTCATATCCTGACAGGTACACACACACACACACACACACACACACACACACACACACACACACATGCACACACACACGCACACATACACACACACACACATATGCACACCTTTTTTTTTCAGTCCTGTCTGACTCCTTATGACACCATTTGGGATTTTCTAGGCCATTTTCTTCTCCAGTTCATTTTATAAATGAGGAAACTGAGGCAAATAGCGCTAAGTGACTTGCCCAGGGTCACACAGCTAATAAGTGTCTGAGGCTAGATTTGAACTCAGGTCTTCCAGAGTCACCCTATCCACTGTGCCTGCCTCCCTCCAGCCTCTACTCAGAGTTGAATCTTCCAGAAAGGAATGGCAGTTGTCACTAAGTGAATGTACCTAAGGAGGTGGGCATGGGTATGACTTGGGGAGCTCCTCCCCATATTCTCAGTAGGCTTAGACCAGAACCCAAGAATGTCAGTTGTCTGAGAAGATGCTGCTGAGATGCAGAGGAGGAGGGCAGGGTGGTTGGGCTGCTTGGGACCAAAGGGTCATGGCGTCATTTTATTTAGGTTATGAGTATATGTGTGGGGGTCCTGTGGGGTTGTGGGAACAGGGGAAGGAAATGGAATTCCAGGACCTCATGGGCCCGTCAGTCTAAGTATGATTTAATATTCAGGTTCTCCTGGTTCCCAAAGGAAACTATGTCCATTCCCACCATGACTGGGTGTGGGGTGGGGATCTGCTCCTCCAAGGACTTTTGGGAAATTTTCCTAAGGTCCTTCTTGGTCTGTCTCCTAGCTTCCCCTAACACAGACTCACATACATCAGATATCCACCAACCATATGTGTGTTGCTCCCATACTGAGTGTTCAGAGAACCATAAGTACCCTGCAGGTAGAGATATACAGACTCAGCTCACTTTGAAGAACCAAGGACCATGTAATTTAGAGCAGAAGGAGAGCCTATGGGACCTGTTTTATAGATGAACCAAAGTCCAGAGACTGATTTACCTAACGTTTCACATATCATAGAACTAGGCTAGAATGACCTTAGAGGTCAGCTAGTCCATTTCACTGCTGAGGAAACTGAGGTCCAGACAAATGAAGTTACTTATCCAAGTTCAATGAGAGGTAAATGGAAGAGTTGGGATTGGAACTCAGGTCAGTCAATCAACCTATGTATCGATGAGCATTTATTGAGGTGGGGAAGGAGACATTGTATTCAGGCAAAGTCAGGGTTAACTACTTGTTGTGAAGGGAGATTTCCATGGTGATAATGAGACAAAATAGAGAGAGCATTTATTAAGCACTTGCTGTGTGCCAGGCACAGAGACACTAAGTGTGCTAAGCACAAGCAAACAGACAGACCCTGCTCTCTGAGTGCTCACATTCCAAACTAAGAAGGAAATTGGGTACAATGGTCCTTGGACCAGAGCCATTGACTAGGAGAAAGAGGACATAAAATATAGAGACTGGAGGCAAAAAACAGGGCTGGGGCCTCTCTTGAAATAATGACCTAGAACAATATTCACCAACAAGGACATCAGGGATGCATTTAAAATACACCAAAAACAGCAGAGGCAAATTCAGAGGGAACACAACTTTGAAAATTTAATATACACAGATGAAAAAAGTAGCCATAGTGGAAATTCTCAGCTTTATAAATAGTCATCTGTTTAGGAATAATCATGAATAATCTCTGTTTTCCTCAGTTTCCTTGACTGTAAAATGAGCATAAGAATGGTACTTAGTACCTGCCTTGCAGGGTTATTGTGAGGATCAAGTGAGATCATAGATGTAGAGTGTTTACAATCTAGAGGTGTTAGATGAATGTTAGTTACCATTATCACTGTCTCTTTTGGATCTCATGACAACCCTATGAAGTCGATTATATAACAATATCAATCAATAAACATTTACTAAGCACTTACTATGTTCCAAGCATTGTGCTAAGCTTTGGGGATACAAAGAGAGGGAAAAGACAATTCCTGTACTCAAGAAGCTTTGTTGTTCACTTGTTTCAGTCTCGTCCAACTCTTTGCTGGGCTCCATTTGGGATTTTCTTGGGAAGCATACTGGAGGGGTTTGCCATTTTCTTCTCCAGCTCATTTTATAGATGAAGAAACTGAGGCAAACAAGGTTAAGTGACTTTGCTCAGGGTCAAGAAGCTTGCAATTTAATGAATTGTAATAATAATTATTTATACATACAGTTAAATATATACACATATACAATTATTCATCATACTATCATACTATCTATATCTATCTATATCCATTCATCCATCCATCCATCCATCCATTCATCTATCTATCTATCTATCTATCTATCTATCTATCTATCTATCTATCTATCTATCTATCTATCTATCAGAACTGAGGTTCTGCCATGTTTAGTGACTTACCCAGTGGCACATAGCTAACAATGTCTAAGGTAGGACTTGTACCCAGATTTCCCTGAATTCCAATCCATAGCTCTCCTTTACATCCTTGTCTTGATACCATGATTTTACCTTCTTTTTTCTCTCCATCCTTTCTCCTCTCTCTCCTTACTCTTTTGCCCCTTCTTTTTGCTCCCATTCTGGGTTTATTTGTAGATCTATTGTGAGGCGGTAAGCCTTTGTTAGATTAAGTCATGGCCTGTGCCTGGAATCCTGTACAAATATTGATCTAGGCAGGGGGAACAGAGGCAGAGTCAGGCAATTCACAAATAATGGGGCATCCACAGTCCATCCTGTAGCCACCCACCACCAAGTGTAATGACCAGGATTCCCTAAGGAGACTGACATGGAGTTTTAACCAATGATGACAGTTGACAGTCCAAGTGTAAATAGTGACCTAAATGACTGCATTGACTCCTAATTCCTCTTGTATCAGCCTTAGCTGGGTTGGCTTGTGCAGCAGTGACAGACCCTGGGGAGTGACCACCATATTGACAAATGGCCAAGGCCCTCCTTGGTCATTCAATTTAATCCAGTCCAATCCAATCCAATCTAACAAACATTTATTAAGCCCCCACTATGGACAGGCCATCACATTAGTTATTGGGGATTTTGGGGGTGATCTGGGCCTGAGATTCTTCCATTTGGGATAATTCCCAATTGCCTCCACCTTTGCAGAGAGGTACAGCAACAGCACCACCACCTAAAATGAATTCGTGCCCCAAAGAACCTTGAATTCTACTAGAGATGAAGATATAGAAATTCATAAACTTTTCTTTTTGTTTGAATAGTGTAATTATTTTCAATTTTATTGATATCTTTCATTTTTTATTTGACCTATATCACCCAGTAAATCTCTCCCTGATTCCCCTCCCAGAGAATCAAACCTTATGATTTTAGAGAGCACTGGGTTTGGAGTCAGAGGTTGTGGGTACAAAATCAGATTACTGCTTACTCTCTCTATGTCCCTGGGCAAACTACTGTAGCTCTCTGGGCCTCAGTTTCCTCATCTGTTGGATTAGATGGCCCCTAATTCTCTTTCAGCTCTCAATCTAAGATTCTATGAAGGGGCAGTTAGTAGAAGGGAACTAAGGGACTGCTATGTGGCCCAGTAGATACATCACCAGGCCTGGAAACAGGAAGACTTTTCTTCCTGCATTCAAATCTGGCCTTAGACACTTACTAGCTATGTGACCCTGGGCAAGTCACTTCACCTTGTTTGCCTCCATTTTCTCATTTGTAAATGAGCCAGAAAAGGACATGGCAAACCACTCTAGTATCTGTGCCAAGACAACCCCAAATGGGATCACAAAGAGTTAGATTGAAAAGGCTGAACAACTGACTTGAAGTTCTGCCCTCTGTCCAGCCATGATGCCTCAAATAAATGCCTTTACTAAATATATGTTTTATTTTCTCAGATTACATTGGGAAATTGAGGGCAATGAAAGGAAATTACTTGCCCAGGGTCACACAGGTGATAAGCAGCAGAGCTGAGAGTCCAACTCACATCTTATGTCTCTGAATCAAGTGATTGCTTCTACTCTACCAGGCTACCTCTTGCTCTCCTCTTTTGTTTTTTGCTGTTTGACTTTTCTTTTTTGCCTTTCCCCCTCTTTTCTTTCTTTCTTGTCTATCTTTTTCTCCTCATGGGTCTCCTATGTCTTTTTCCTCTCTTCTCCTCTCCTCCCCTCTCCTCCTCTCTTCACCCCCCTCTCCTCTTCTCTTTTTCTTTCCTCCCCTCCTTTCCTCTCTTTCACTTCCATTTCAATTTCCTTCCCAAGAAGACACAGGGTGCCCTCTATCTCTAGTCTCCTCTCTGTCAGATCCGCTCTTGCTCAAGAAACTTCAATGACTTTCTATTGCCCATTCTTTCCAATATAATTCAATGAGTATCATTAGGCAGCTACCAGGAGCAAGGCAGTATGCCAGGCACTGGCAGAGAGAAAAATTAGAAACAGTCTCTGGAACTTACATTCTCTGTAGGTGAGATGGAGGAGGATAACACATAAACATATAATTACAGACCTGATAATTTGAGGAAGGAAAGACAGAACTCTAACACCAAAGGGATCAGGGAGTGCTTCCTGAGCCTTAAAGTAAGTCGGAGACACTAAAAGGCAGAGAGAGAGAGAGTTAGGGAGTGAGTACATTCCAGGTATGGGACACAGTGTGCACAAAGATACCAAGTTGAGAGATTGGGTGCTGATTTCAGGGAACAGTGAGGACAGTTCAGCTTTCAAATAACATATATTAAGGAGAATCAGTTGGTGTAGTGGGTAGACAGCTGACCTTGGCATCAGGAGGATCTATATTCTTGTGCTGCATCTGACACCTATAGGCTATGTGGTTCTAGACAAATTATTTAACTTCTGGGCACCTTTGGCAACTTTCTAAGGCTTTAAGTTGTAGGGTGGGGGCTGAGCTGGATTGACAGAAGGCGTTTCTTCCTTAAAGTAGTAAAATCACAGGATGGGGAGGGTATAATAAGTTTGGAAAGTAGGCTGCAACTAGATTTTGGAGGGTTTTAAATATCAGCTGGAAAATGTTTTTTTTAATGCTAGGATTAATAGGGAACCGTTGAAGTTTGAGCAGAATACCATGGTCTTCTCTTCTCCTCTCCTCCCCTCCCCTCTCCTTCCTTTGAGCAGAATACCATGGTTCTATTCTACCATTTGGGGCAAAGTAGAACAAATCTAATCAGAAAAGTTTAAATCCTGCCTCAGTCTCTCCCTACTTGTGTGACCTTGGAAAGATTCCTTCCCTTCCCTGGGTTCTGGCTCCCTTCTCTGTAAAGTGGTTGCAGTTTCTCCATGGCCTTCATAAAATGTATTTTCCTTACTTTATGGATAACCTCTGTAGGGTCTCTTCAATTCCTACAGATAGTTACCTGTCCATGAATCTGATTTGCAATGATTATGCCATACAGAGAGATGAGAGGGAGTCCAGATGCCATCTTATTTAATCTTTCATTTTACAAATGAGGAAGCTGAGAGATGGAAAGGTGAAATGAATCACAATGATACCCCCATGAAGCAAAAATAACACTGGGTATGGACCCAGAAGATGTGATTTCGAATCCTGGCCCTGGGACAGTAGCTGCAGGACCTTGGACAGCTTGCTTTAACTTTCTTATCTCAGTTAACTCATCTGTAAAGTGGGGGCAATTGTATTTTCACTGTGTACCTCATGGGGTTGTTGTGAGGATAGTGTCTTGTAAATTTCATGGATTATGATCATTATTTTGTCAATATCAGTGGAATCCTCCACCATTTTGGGTGGACCATTTATATGGGATTTGGGGAAGGGAATGGGTAACAATCACACAGGATATTGAAAGGGGTGGTAAGGTTGTGATATGGATAAGGATTCATTGGAGTATGGAAGTACTAATGTACCAAATGGGATTTTCCTCTACAGATCCAAACCCTAACCCTTCATCCCTGGAGTCCCATGACTAAAAGGAGCCAGAAGAGATATATCTCTCCATCCACTAGTAGCTTGGTTTGGTTTTCTGGAAAAGAAACAACAGCAAACATTTACATATAACACTTTAAGGTTTGCAAAGTGCTTAACAAATACCGTCTCGTTTGATCTTCACAACAACCCTAGGAGGAAGGTGATACGATTATCCCCATTTTTGGAATGAAAAAATTGAGGTAGAAAGAGGCTAAGTGACACAGCTAGTAAGTGTCTGAGACCATATTTGAACTCAGGTCCTTCTGAGCCCAGGTTCAGCCCTCTGTCCATGGTGACATCTAGGGAACAGGGCAATTCCCTGAATTCTAGGTTGAGCATGTTCCTATGGGAGAATCAGCCACCAAAGCTGGTCGGGCACGTGGGGACACTCCTGAGCCAACACACCACACTAATGTAACAGTTGGTTCTTGAGAGTTTCTGACAATAACCATGAATATGTTTTGAAATGTGCAGTAATGTGAGTGGACTTGATTCTGGTTGAATTTAAATAATGTGGTTTCACGCAGCACGATTTAAATCAAACATGGATAATTTATGCTGAAATGAGCTCTAGGATGCATTTATTCCCAAGTAGGTGATGAGTGTAACATTGTGCTTGATTTATGAGGTTATACTTTTTTTATATGAAAATCACTACCAAAAATATTTAGAGTTTCCTTTTATTGACGAAGCTTTCACCGTTTTCTAGAGACACATCAATAGAAAGGAGCAACTCTTGGCTTCCTGATTCCCTGTTTGTGGCAGCAGTCAGCACATAAGTCACCCTCAAATTGCCACTTAGACGACCTCGCCAAGAGGGATGGAAGAAGAGATATATGTTGGTGTGTGCGTTCATGAACAGACACCCTTCAAAAGACACTCCCATGCATTGCTTTCTAGGCAGCCTCAGGGACACATGCTACATATGATCACACTCAGGAAGGCAACATCCTCATACGTACCCTGACACACCCTCAGAAATACTCTCTGAAACATGAACTTCTGAGCAAACACAGACCCACATCCACACTTTGATACACAGACACATTCAGGTGCACATATATGTCCTCAAAAGTACACTCTTCTCTGCTCATATATGGGCAAAATGCTGGGACCAACACAAACACACACACACACAGACACGTATTCAGACACAAATTGATACGCCCTCAGAAATATTCTCCAATACATCTAGTAACTCATTGGCACACTTTTATACATCTCCCTGCACACTCTTGGCTATCCATAGCTACTAGTACTCATATACACATTCCCATCACACTCACAGATTCACACCCATATTATATAAGCATTCACACGATCTTGGAAACATATGTGCACACCCTTCTAAACACTCTCAACGTAAAACATATTCTGGAACACAGAAAGTAAGTGCGTATGCTATGAAATCACATAAACAAATACGGGTGGCAAGAGTAGTCACTTACCTATTCTCACACATTAATTCCTGTTTATATAAAATATGCCCTCATCTTCACAAATATATTCTAAGCTATATAGTCCAAAATATGAAATTCTAAAATCCATCATCAAGCCCTCATACATATAGACATAAGTACAAGAATGTATTCACAAATATAGATGTCATGGTAGTGGATAGAAAGAATGACTTGCGAGTCAGAAAGATCTGAGTTTGAATCTTACCTCAAACACTCCTTAGTTGGGTGACCCTGGGAAAGTTATAACCTCTCTAGGCTTCAGTTTTCTGATAAAATGGGGATAATAATAGCTCCTCCCTCACAGGGTTATGGGCAGTTAGTTGGTACACAGCATAGAGTGTTGGATCTGGAGTAAGGAAAACCTGAGTGCCATTCTGGCCTTAGACATTTACTAGCTGTGTGACCTTGGACAAATCACTTCACCCTGTTTGCCTTGGTTTCCTTATTTGTAAAATGAGCTGTAGAAGGAAATGGCAAGCACTCCAGTATCTCTGCCAAGAAAACACCCCAAAGAGGTCACAGAGACTTGGACTCAAACAATAAATGACTCAACAGTAACGGCAACACAGGATTATTGTGAAGACCAAATACTAAATAAATAGATTTGTCTAATGTATAATTTGTCTAATATATAACATTTTGTTATGTAATTTATGTAATATATAGCCAGTGTGGCTTCAGAAAGGGCTGAGGAATAGTCGATTTGGTGTTTGCTGCCCAACGACTCCAGGAGAAATGCCAGGAGCAGAACAGAGGTCTGTACACAACGTTTGTAGATCTGACCAAGGCCTTTGACACTGTCAGTCATGAGGACTTATGGAAAATTATATCAAAATTTGATCGCCCAGAGAAGTTCATCAGCATTGTACATCAATTTCATGATGACATGCTTGTTTGGGTTCTAGATAATGGACGATGATCTTGTGCCTTCCCAGTCACCAGTGGAATGAAACAAGGCTGTGTGCTTGCTCCCATGCTTTTTAGCATGATGTTTTCAGCCATCTTGTCACACATCTTCAATGAGAACAAACACAACATCAAGGTCAGCTACCACCCTGAGGTAAATTCTTCAACATAGAAAGGCTACAAGCCAAGACTAAAGTGGAAAGTGTGATGATGCATGATTTTCTGCTTACAGATGATTGTGCACTCAGTGCAGCCTTTGAAATTGAGATACAACAAAGTGTGGATCAATTCTCTGCTGCCTGTGCTAATTTTGGCCTAATAATTGACACCAAGAAAACATGGGTGCTCCATCAGCCACCACCATAGCATCCATATGTGGAATCACCAGTTGCAGGAAATGGAGAAGTTTTGAATGCTGTGGATAAGTTCACTTTGGTAGTGTACTTTTCAGGGATGTACACATTGACAATAAGGTTGATGGTACATTGCCAGAGCTAGCTCAGTGTTTGGGAGATTCTGAAGGAAAATATGGAAGGTAAGAGGTATTAGACTGACTACCAAACTGAAGGTCTACAGAACCCTTGCGCTGACCTCATTGTTTTATGCCTGTGAAACATGGACAGTCTACCAGTACCATGCCAGGAAACTGAATTGCTTTCATTTGACCTGTCTTACTTAGGAAGATTCTGAAGATCACCTGGCAGGGTAAGGTACCAGACTCTGAGGTCCTTGCCACAAATAAACTGCCAAGCACTCAAACTATGCTTCAGAGAGAGCAACTCCGATGGGCTGGTCACGTTTTTCGAATGCAAAATATATGTTTGCCAAAAAGACTATTTTATGGAGAACTTGAATGGGGCAGGTGATCACATGGTGGCCAGAAAAAGCAATATAAGGACGCTGTCATGGTGTCTCTCAAGAATTTTGGAATTGATTGTGTCACATGGGAGACACTGGCACAGGATAGCTAAGCATGGCATGCCCACATCAGACAAGGTGCTGTGCTCTATGAACAAAACAAAATCAAAGTAGTTTAAAAGAAATCTGGGATGTGCAAATTTAGAGAATCCACCCCAAATGTTCATATAGACTATTTGTGCCTGACCTGTGATAGAACATTCTTAGCTTGCATTGGTCTGATCAGACACACTGGGACACTCTGTAACTTCACTTTAACCTATTAATGTCATTTTGGTCCTCTTTGAGGACAAAAGACAATAGCCAATATTTATGTTATGAAATATATAATTTATATAATATATTTATATTAGACAATATATAATTTACATGCATGATATTTATATTAGATAATATATAATTTATGTGTAGAATACATAAATAAATGTTTACATATTAATATATGCAAAGCACTTTACAAATCTCAAAATACTATACAACTGCTAGGTGTTATTAGTATGATCTCTATATGATGACATATTTTCTAGGTCAATTTCCTTTCCTTCTTCACCCTTGTTTGAATTCTCCCATTTTCCTCAGTATTTGCAATTGGCCATTTCCCCATAATACAAGGCCTTTTTATGCTCAGATTCTCAATGCTGACTTACCTACTATTCATATTAATTTTTTCATATTCTTCCATCTATCCATCCATTCATTCATTAAGTAATCCATTGACCTTTATTAAGTGCCTACTATGTGCATTCAGATTAAGTGGACAGCACACCTCTTACGGTGTTTACAATGTTTCATTCACAGTACCTTGTATATCTTAGGTGCTTAATAAGTGTTTGTTATGCTATTGATTAACTGTGTGACCAGAACACCATTTCTTCTCCTTCTCTGGTCTTCACTTTCTCATCTGTAAAGTGAGGTGCTATCTTTTAGGTTATTTCCAACTTTCATATTAATGGTTGAGTTGTTCAGTCTTGTCCAATTCTTTGTGAACCCATTGAGGATTTTCTTGATGAAGACACTAGAGTGGTTTGCCATTTCCTTCGTCAGTAGCTCATTGAACAGATAAGGAAACTGAAGCAAACAGGTCAAAGGACTTACTCAGGGTTACACAGCTACTAAGTGTCTGAGGCCAGATTTGAACTCATGAGAATGAGTCTTCATGATTCAAAGTTCACTTAGCTGCCCCAAAATAATAGCTAATGGTTATATGTTGCTTTAAGATTTATACAGCATTGGAAATGTACCATCTCATTTGATAAGATCCCTTTATGTTGTGGATTCTTGACCTTAGACTTGTGACATATCTATTTACAGCAAAAGGAAGATGATAGTTCTTCCAAATGAAATAAATTCAAATTAATTTTAATTGAAACAAAACAAGGGGTGTAGAATCTTGGAACTAGTCAAAACCACAACTCCAGAAAGGCTGGTGATCTCTGGTCCTTAGTGATGTCGAGAGTGCTCCTTCTCTCTTCACCTGCCTTTCCCACAATCTCTAACTGTCATTCAAAGTACAGCTGGGGGCCAACTCCCACATCAGGCATATCCTGATTCCCCAGTCAGATCACCTTTTCTCTACTGAAATTAATTTGTCTATACTTGTGTCTGTCTCCTTGGGGGCAAGGATTGTTTACTTACTGTCTTTTTATTCCCAGAACCTAGAAAAGTGCTTGCTGCCTAGAAAATGCTTAGTAAACAATGAATTGAATTTTGTACTCTTAACGATGGGGCAGTGTAGAAGCACAGTGGACAGTGACTGGCATCAGTAAGACCTGGGCTCACATTCCTCCCCTGATGCTTATTAGCTGTGTGACCAATGGCCAATCATTCTTGCTTTTTGAGACTCTATTTTTTCTTCTGTAAAATGGGGCTAATAATGCAAGCTATATCTACCTCAGAGGGGAGGGTGTTGAGAATCTCAAAAAGAGTCTTCTCATCCTTGCTTCACTCAGTCTCTCATGGAAAATTGTTCCTTGTAGAAAGCAGTCCTAACCTCTGCCTTTCTAGCCTACTTACTTTAGTCTAGCATGGCATGGTCATTGATCCATGGGGCCAGTTAAATGGTTTCTACCAGCACTATTTTCACAAATGTACCATGCCAGACCCTTACCATTAGCGGAGATGTTTGTTGACTTTTTTCCAGGCCTGACAAGATGGAATTTAGGGTGGTAGGAATACTTCAAGGAAGTCAAATAGAAGCCACAGTGGTGGTGGTGAAATGGGGCTATGCCCCGGGATATTGTATGCTTTTAGCAATGCAAGTGGCCAATCTGGCTGATGAAGATGAATCTGTCTGAAGTGAATTAAAACGATCCCTCTCCCTTCCCTGACAGCCATCCCCTCTTAGCAATTAGAGAGGAGCAAGAGAGCTCAGACAGAATGGAAGTAGGTCAGTAGGGAGGGATCTTATCAGACGGTGGACGTCAGCTGATAATTTATATGGAGAAGGTATCCCGGGTATAGTTTGACTACAGAGTTTCAAACTGTAAGGACTCAGCCCTTTCCTGACAGATAAATTAGTTGGAACTAAAATGTCTACAACAGTTGAGAAGTGTAATGATCTTGTTGGGAGACCACTGGACATAGAGTCAGAGGGCATAGGTTCAAATCCCGCCTTAGATACTTACTAGCATTGGCACTGGATAAATGGCTCAGCCTTGGCCGGTCTTAGTTTTTTTCATTTATAAAATGAATACTTTGTATTAAATGGGATATTTCTGAAATAGAGATTGGGAAGGAAAAGAGAATAAGTCCTACTCCACTATGGACAACTGGAAGGGAAATGCAGAGAAAAGTTTAGCAGATCCTAAATTCAGAGAGAAGAGCCTTCTAGTCAGCAGATGCTCTTGAGTATTAGGAGAGAAAATTAAATTCTTAGTTCCTTAGGAAAGACAGTGGGGATGTCCAGAGCTGGCCAGATGAATTCTTGGGAAGCCCAACCACCAGACCAAGTCATGGAATCTCTTATATTCTTAAAGAAATGGACAATTATCCTTAGCATCTCAATCTTGAAAGTGGGAAGAACACGGGCCTGAGAATCAGGATTCCTGAATTTAGAGTCTATTCTTATGCTATACACGGCCCATGCCACATTCCTACTCTAGGTCTCAGTTTCCCTTTTTCTGAAATGAGGTTTAAATTGATGATTCTATAAATTCCCTGAATTTATATTCCCTGAATATTCCCTGTTCTGAGGCCCCTCCCAGCTCCGACATTCTGTGCTTTGTTGATGAGATGATCTCTCAGCTCCTTCTTTGCTTCTTTATCCCCTTATTTCATCAGCGTTGCTCCCAGTCTCTCCCCTCCATCCCAGCTATCCCCCAAAGTGAGGTCTTTCCCTGTGATAAGGATTTGTTGTAGCAACCTCTGTCCCCAAACACTCAGAAATTTCTTATGTAAATAAACATGCATCTGCAAGCAACATGCGGTTGAAATATGTATCTCATTAAAACCTGGCAGGTCCCAGCCTCGGCTGCCTTCTGGCCAAAGCCACGGAGACAGTAGCATTTTTGCTACATAGGAATAATTTATTTGGGGAGCCTGGAAAGGCCCGAATACTTCAGCCTTTCTGAAAACTCGAATCAAGTTTTGTAAAAGAAGAATAAGTTTCAGATTACCCCCTGTAAAGGGAGACAACTCTGCCCTGTGCTGTCTGCATGACCCTGGGCAAGTCACTTCCATGGCTGGATAGAGAAATCACAGTGTCCGGAGTCTGGAGGATCTGGGTTCAATGACAGAGCCCCCAGTGGTCTAGTCTGCCATGAATTTTTTTGGGGTCTTGATTGTGTCATCCAGCACCAGGCAAGAGACCTACTATGTGCCAGGACTAGGTCTAGGGATGCAAAGAAGGGCAAAAGATTGGCCTGCCCTCAGGGAACTCAGAAATTAATGGGTGACATAACATGCAAACACACACACAGACACAAGCTATAGATGGAATAAATAGGAGATAATTAACAGAGAGAAGGCCCTGGAATTAAGAGGAATAGGGAAGGTTTCTTGTAGAAGGAGGATTTCAATCAGTACTTCAAGGCAGCTAAAGGGCAGCTAGGTAACTCAGTGCCTAGAGCATTGGGGCTGGAGTCAGGAAGACCTGAGTTCAAATCCAGCCTCAGACACTTATTGATTGTATGACCCTGGGCAAGTCAGTTCACCCAGTTTGACTCAGTTTCCTTATCTGTAAAATGAGCTGGAGAAGGAAATGGCAAACCAGAGCAGTGTCTCTGCCAAGAAAACCCCACTAGGGTCATGGAGATTCAGACAGAACTGAAACGATTCAACAACAAAACAAGAAAGCTGTGGAGATCAGTAGTCAGAGAGAAGGAGGGAGAGCATTCCAGGCATGGGGGAGAGCAGAAGAGAATGCCCAGAGCCAGGGAGAGAGTTTGTAGATCAACCAGGAGGCCAGGGTCACTGCATCCCAGAATCCCACTGAATCCCAGGGATGTAGTAGTATAAGGAGACTGGGAAAATGTAGTGTCGGCTAGGTTTTGAAGGGCTTTGAATGACAACCAGAGAATTTTCTATTCCCCCCCCCGCCATGAATGGCGGAGAGACAATAGAATTTCTTAAATTGGGAAGGGTATGTATGTGACATGGTCAGACATGTGTTTTAGAAAAACTGCTTTAGTGACTGACTGGATGTGGATGGACCAGAGGGGGAAGAGACAGACATGAGGCAGGCAGACCTTTCCCCTGCTCCCCCCACGCAGCTATTGCAATAGTCCATGTTTGAGGCAGGGGTGCACCAGGGTGGGGGCAAGGTCAAAAGAGAGAAGGGGGTGGCACCGAGGAGAACATGACAGGCCTTGGTCACACCTTGGATATCGTAGGTGAGAGATAGTGAGGAATCCAAGAAAACATGTGGGTTTCAAGTCCAAGGGACTGTGAGGATGTTGTTGCCAATTAAGTAAGCTTGTAAGGAAGAAGGCTTTGGGGAAATAAAAATAATAATAACTAACATTTTTATAGCATTTACCAGACACCGTGCAAATCTTTTACAATTAGGATCTCATTTGATTCTGTGAAGCAGGTGTTATTATTCTCTCTGTCTTATAGATAAGGAAAGTAGATAATGAATTCAGTTTTGAATAGGTTGAGTCTATGTCTACGTCTATGGAACATCCAGTTGGAGATGTCTAACAGCAGTTGGAGATGTGAGACTGGAGGTCAGCCGAGAGGATGGGGTAAGAAAGGTATATCTGAGAATCATCAGCATAGGGATGGTCATTGAATCCATGGGAGCCAATGAGATCACCCAGTGAAGTGGTATGGAGGGAGAAGAGAGGAGGGTCCAGGATGGAGCCCTGAGGGACTCCTGTGATTAGAGGCGTTGTCTAGGGGATGATCAGAGAAAAAGTGGTCAGAGAGGGAGGAGGAGAACTTGGAGAGGGAGGGGAGTGTCCTAAAAACTCGGAGAGAAGAGAGAATCAAGGAAAAGCGGATGGTCAACAGAAGTCAAGAAAGATGGGGATTGAGAAAAGACGAGTAGGTTGGGCAGTGAGGGAATCACCGGCATCTTGGGAGGGAGGATCTGGGGTTGAGTGATGAAGCAAGAAACCTGATGGTAGAGAATTAAAAAGAGGACAGGAGGAGAGGAAGTAAAGGCACCTATTGGATCTGGCCTTTTTGGGGAGTCTAGCCACCAAAGTGGGGATGACGTCTTGAGGCAACCTTTTCTACTTAGGGTCAATTGTGATTGTTAAGATTTTTTAAAATTTATTTCTTTGTATTTCCTCTCCTTCTAGTACCAAACAGAATATGTCTATCCCTCATTCATATGGTGACCCTTCAGATACTTCACAGACAGCTCTCATGTCCCCTGAACCTGCTCCAGGCTAAAGGTGCCTGGTTCCTTCAACTGGTCTTCATAGGGCATAGAGGCAGAGCTCTTTCCCTTCCTGAATGCCCTCTCCTGAACACTCTTGGGCTAATCAGTAGCCTACTTTAATCATGGTTCCAGGAACTGAACACAAGACTACAGATAGATCCATGATGAAGGCCCACCCTTCCCATCCTATTCCTGGGAGCTCTATGCCTCCTAATGCCACCCAAGATCATAGTAGCTTCCTTATCACACTGATGATTTATACTGAGCTTGTCCTTGCCCACTAAACCCATCCACTCCTCTTCATACAAACTGCTGTTTAATCTTGCCTTCTCGATATCTTGTGCTTATGAAATTGATTTTTTATACTCAGATCGAAGACTTTACACTTATCTCCATGAATTTTCACACTGTAAGATTCAGCCCATTCTCCCATTGCATCCTGGGCCATCTCCAGTCATCCTGATCAATATCTGGTCACTGGATCCAGACGGCTCTGGAGGAGAATGTGAGGCTGGTGACCTTGCACATTCCTCCCTCACTTAAATCAAAGTCACCTGCAAGTCATGTCATCATTTCCCTGATGTCATGGTCCTCTTTGAAAACAAAGGACAAACACAAGATTCAGCCTAATATTCTGGCTAAGGTCCTTTCAGATTTTAGTTATAACATCATTAATGCTCATTTTGCACATCATCTGCAAAATTTTTTTCTATTTTTTTGTTTTGTTTTGGGAGGCAATCAGCCTCAAGTGACTTGCCTAGGGTCATGTAACTCATCAGCTAGTAAATGTCAGTGGTCACATTTGCACTCAGGTCCTCCTGATGACAGGGCAGATGTTTTCAAAGCTTTTGATAAAATATCTTATCCTTTTGTTTTTCTGGAGAAGATGGACAGATATGGATTAGATAATAATGCAGTCATGTATTTGCAACCGAGTGGATGGCCACACTCCAAATGTAGTTATGGATGCTTCAGTATCATTAGTACATGTCACAGGGCCTACCACAAAGTCCCACACTACTCCACTGGAGAGCCCTTGCCATGTGACATTGAACACATTTACTGATTCTGGTAATCCTACTCATCCACTTGTGAGTGGCTAAAATCTAGGTAAGCTACACCCACAACTTTCCCTTCATCTACTAATTCCCCTCACCTACTGATTCAAAACCAGGTCCAATTGACACCATATTCAGATCTCTTTCTGTTTCAATCAGCTGCTTCCTGACTTTGTTACTATGGTCCCTTCTTCCACTGGTGAGTTCTTCCTAGAACTGCCATTTGGGGAAGGGCTCAGACCAATCATCTCTCATTCTTCTGAACTTTGTTATCATGACCTTGGTGAGTATCTCCTGCCATGTTCCCCTCTCCTCTCCTCTTTGATACCGTTTCTTCCTTCGTTAGAATGTCAACTCCTGTCTGTCTTTGTGCTGGTACTTTTATCCAGCACTTAGCACAGTGCCTCCAACATAGCAAGTACTGGTTGGCTGATTACATCTTGTAGCCTCCCTATCAAAGAAGGCTTTGGGTAAGTGGAGGATGAAAGAGAAATCTTGCAGGAAAACAAGGATTCTGGGACATCTAGGTGGGTTAGTAGATAGAACAATGATCCTGGAGTCAGGAGGACCTGAGTTCAAATCTGGTGTCAAACACTTGACACTTAATAGCTGTGTGACTCTGAATAAGACACTTAACCCCAAATGCCTCAATCCACCTCCCCCCAAACCCCCAAAAGAACAAAAAAAAGAAAAACAAGGATTCTGAGGGATGGATGTGGAGCTAGAGCATATCCCAGGAATGGTGGAGATCCTGTATAATCAATTACACAAGGGCTAGAGGGGGAAAGTTGAATTTGGAGAATATATAATAGTCTAGTTTGGCTGAAGTATATACTATATAAAGAGGAAAAGGGGGGCCCAAATACGAAAGGTCTTGGAGCCTACTTTTGACCACTGATCTTAGTGCTGTGCTCAGGGGTTAGGAATTCATTCCCCAGAAGTAGAGTCTGACCCATTCAGTTGACCCACCATCTGCCAGGAAATGTACATTAACCAGGGCTTGTTGCTACTGCAAGACGAATGCTCCTCAGATATTAGAACGTGAGATGTCCAGGCTAGATCAAAGAAAATAAAGTATCAGAGCTATAAAGAGCTTTAGAAGAGAGACTGGCAGAGCTTGGAGGGACCTTAAAATAGGGAATATCAAGTCTGGGAGGGGCCTGAGAACAAGGCATGTCAGAGCTGGGAGAGGACCTTAGAACAAGGTATTTCAGGACTAGGAGTGTCCTTAAAGCTAGGAGGGACTTTGGTGCTAAGTGATAAACCATATTTTTGTGTGAAATTTGCCCCACAAACTCATTCTCCTCTGGCTCTAGGTTTCCAGTCTTTCTTGGGACCCAGGGCACAGATCAAAGCATTAAGTGGGTTCATTCATAACTCAGAGAGAATTCAGTTGGGCAGGAAGTTGGCCTGGTGCCTGGGAGAATATGTCACCCAGTCTCTGAATTAATGAGCAACTACAATATATTAAGGATGGAGCAATTTTTTTAACCTCTTTCCTTGTCCTAACTTCAGATGCTTTTAGAAATCATAGGATCCAATAAATTGGCATTGATTTTCTCCAATACCTCTTCTGCCTGAGGAAGTCAGCCGCATAGCTGGAGGAGGGACAAGTTCAAATGGACCAGAGAGATGGATGAGGCACATATAGATGGTGGAAGAGGAAGACTGCTTGTGGCTAGGGAGGAGATGGAACATTTTGTGTTCTAAAGGCCCTCTCAGCTCTGACAGTCCTTGTTCTAAGGTCCCTCCCAGTTCTGACATTTTCTCTTCTAAAGGTCTTCCCATCTCTGACATTCTATGCTCCAAATCTCCTTCCAGATCTGACATTCTGGCTTCTAAGGGTCCTAATAGATATAACTTTAGGCCTTAACTGCTGTTGGTGATTGGAACCTTGATTCTGGGGACCTGAAGCTAAAGGTTTCTCCACCAGCTCCCTTTAGAAACCCCCTCCCATTCCATCTCTGTTCTCTGCATCCAACGTCTTCCTCATTGTCATGACCCAGCTCAGATCCTGCTTCTTCCCCAAAGCTTCCATGCCCATCCCACCTCATCCTGCCATCTTCATCCTCTGAACTGTGCCAGTTCTGATTGTCTGGACTTTTCGCATTGTCCTGTAGCCTCACACTGATCACATATACTGGGTGAGAGTTTTGTGTCCTTAACTGGCCTCTAAAAGGCTGGGTAGAGACTGAGATTAGTCATCTCACCTTCCCTCTGAGCACAGACCTCAGGGAATGTTTGTTGAAAGCATTTTTTTTCCTGCATTCTGCCTCCCAATTGATTTTGCCCTGAGTGGTGAGGGCCCCTCCAAGCCCAAGACAAGCTGGGGAGCATCCAGAAATTCAGCAGCCATTTGGGGTCATGTTTTCCTTGCTCACAGGGATCTCTATGACAGCCCTACTGGCTTTCCCAGCCAACTCCAAGAGACCCATAGTGAAAACTGGCTTTTTTACGTCTCCTCTGCCTGTGTTGGAAGCAGAGTCAGAATGAGTCAACTCAGGCCACAGACCGATTCAGCCAAACCCAAGAGAGGGCCAGGATTCATCGAATACTACAACTGGAAAGGACTTCAGGACATAGTATGTTAGGCCTGGGAAGGCCCTGAGAATATAGGATGTTAGAGCTGGGAGTGGGCCTTAGCATATTAAATGTAAGACCTTAGGACATGGAAGGCCAGATCTGAAAGGGAGTTTAGACAAAATCTAATCTAAATGAAGAGATTTATTTAATGGAAGTTTCTAGACTTTGTTTGACCTCTTAGTTGGAGAATCCCTGAGTGGATTTGGGTATCAGTTGACCAGAGGAGAAAACTACCTCTTCCGGTATGCCCTTTAGCTGAAGGAGTACCGAAAGCCCTTTCTGAGCTGCTCAGACAGCTCAGCAGAGGCTCAAGGTCAAAGGGAAAATATCTGTTCCAAAACTGCAGAAAGTGGCTTTGTGGCCTCAAGTGCAGGACTGGGGATTTTGTCATGGGGAGCATGGTTCTTGTCATTACGGACATATTTGCTTGGGAGTCATCTGCTTTTCACCCAGTTTTTGTGGTGGAAGATATACAACCGCTTCCTTACCCAATGTCCTTGGGTATTTGTTCTAGAAGGAAGCCTATTACTCATATTTTGGGAGACTCTAGATGTAAGTGTGCCTAGACAAAGTGTTCGAGCCTCCCTTGGAGTTTCATCCTGGGGTGGGAAGTAGAATTAGAGGGAAACAGACCCTTTGTTATGAACCTTCCCAGGGTATATATGAAATCAGTACCATTTTGTGAGCCTGAGGAGGCTTATATGGGGCCAGTATTGTCTCTCCATGTGTCTCCTTCCCCCTCTGCCAAATTAGTTTTTCATTCTTCTTATTTTTATCTTATCATTCCCTGCTTAAAACCATACAACAACCCCCTATTAACCAATGGGCAAATTCTATTTGCTTTGGTCTGACATTCAAGGTCCTTTTTGTCTCAATGTTATCTCTCATCACTCCTGCCTTCCCCCCTTCCCTTGGTCTGGGTACAATTAGGTTATAGTGGATGTCCTTTTCAAAGAGAATAAAAAATTATGTAATGGCTACTTTGAGAGGACAATGGTGGAGGTGGGGGGAGCATTTCGGGGTTGAGCCCTACTTCCATAGGACACAGTAACTACAGCTTGGAGGTAATTTGCTTTTTGCCCACCATCTGGTTCCCCGAGTCCATTCCTGTCGGGGATGGGGTTTAACCTTCTAAATCCCCCTCAGAGGGCTCAAAGATGGGAATGGAGCCTGCCCTGCTCATCCTTCTCTCTCTGGGACTGGGCCCAGCATGGCTGGTCTCTCAGAACCTCTGTCTCTCAGGGTTCTAGTCCAAGTTTCAGTCAGTTTGAGTCTGGGCCCCTCCCAAAGCCTGTTAGGAATTACCTTTTCCACCTCCTGTCTTTCCTGGACTGGGCAGGCACCTGAATCCTTAGCCTCAGATTAATCTCCTTTTAGGGCTTCCTTTGTCATCTGTTTATAAGGTTGTTGTCTATGGTTGCCTAGGTAACTCTCTCCTCTCTAATTGCTGGCCCACAGACTTCTGGATTCCTTCTCTTCCTCTCTGGAAGGCAGTGACTGATACCCATCTGGGACAGCACAGACCACAGAGAAATACTACAGCCTTTTTGCTGTTCCTGGGCTGAACTTGGCTTGAGTGAAACATGGCGACCAGGAGGGCTTCCAGATTTTTAGTCAGGGCAAGGACCCAGAGCTACTTGGCCCCTTGGACTTGTTCTCTCACTATATCGCTCCCTGCATCAGCAGGAAGGCTTACTTTAGGGACCCTCCTCCCCAGAGCCTCTCAGGTCGGAATTCTGGAATCTGAGAGTTAGAAGTGGCCTGCAGAGGACATGAAGTCTCAAGTCAAGCAAACAGTGTCCAGTGGAGAGAGTGCTGGGTCTGCAGTCAGGAAGACCTGAGTTCAGATGTAGCCTCAGACACTAACCGTTGTGACCCTGGACAAGTCACTGAACCCTTATGAAGTTTAAATGTTTGAGAGACATCACTTCTGGGTAATTAGTCATTTTTATTAATAATGTTGGCACTTTATTAATAAGAGAGGTCAGGGGCACTCTTGAATGCTAAAGACCCTCATAGAAGCAAGCTCATGGTTTATAAACCCTTGGAAAAGTGGGTGTTCCAGAGTTGGCAATCAACTCTGATTGGTTAACAATGAATGAGAGAATGAATATTACAATGAGAAGTGGGCTCACTCCATTGAGGGAGAGTAACATCATGTCACTCTTGGACAAAGTGACCATCCCTACACCCAAACCACCCCCAGCCTTGGGAGATTAGACAAGAATCTGCCTCCACCCAAATTTGCTTGAGTGGAACACAATGGGCAGGAACTCACCTTAGATAAGATGATCTAGGTGGCCTAAATTTTTGGGTGAAGCCAGTAATGCCTGTCCTTCAGGGATGGACTTTGTGCAAGGAAATAGGACAGTGAAAAAGCCTGGATCTCCCCCATAATTGGTAATTAATAATCATTTCCCTTCGTCTGTTTGCCTTAGTTTCCTCATCTATCAAATGAGCTGGAGAAGGAAATGGCAAACCACTCCAGTATCTTTGCCAAGAAAATCCCCAATGGGGTCACGGATTGTATGACATGACTGAAAAAGAACTGACCAACAACAGAGAATGCTGGACTTGGACTCAGAAAGATCTAAGTTCAAATCCTCCCAGGGGTGTGAACTTTGGCAAGTCACTTCATCTCTGTCTCTCTCAGTTTCCTCAACTGTAAAATGGTGATGAAAACAATAGCACCTACCTTCCAGGGTTATTGTGAAGATCAAATGAGATAACCTATGTAAAACACGTTGCACTTGTAGTGCTATATAATGCTAGCTAAAGTAACAATAATAATTATTAAGAATCATTTATTAATTGCTAAATATAAGCCAGACATTGCAATAAATGTGAGGTAAAAGCAAAAAAAAAAAAAACAAGACAAAACAAAAATCCCCCAAAAACCCCAAAGCAAAAACCAACAAAAAAAAACCCCAAACCCAAAACATCATGTTCCCTGCCCTCAAGAAGGTCATAGTCTAATAGGGAGAGCAACTATGTACATACAAGAGGTATATGGAATACATTTTCATCTAGACAAGACTGAATAGATCAAGAATCACAGATCATTGATATAGATCTGAAAGGGGACCTCGAGACCATCTCATGACTAGATTCTAGTCTAACTCCATTATTTTAAGGATGAGGAATTTGGAGTCAAAAGAAGTGAAGGGAGTCCAAGGTCATACGGATAACAAGTATCACAATGGGGAATTTGAATTCAGATCATTGGACCACAATCAAACCTCTGAATATCCCTGTAGCCTCCTATGTGGTAAAAGAAATCAATATTTCCTTCATTCATTCATCTAACATACATCTATTAAGTCTGTGATGTTCTAGCCACCATGTTAAGTGCCAGGGACATGAACAAAATATGTCCGTAGCTAAGTCCATCTATATGTCTATGACTATATCTACTTTTATGTTTGTTTCTACATCTATGTCTCCATCTTTGTCTATGTTTGTGTGTACAGCTATGTCTACATCTACTTCTTTGTCTATGTCTACAAAATTAGCACAGGCAGCAGAGAATTGATCCATACTCTATTGCATCTCAGCTTCAGAGGCTGCATTGAGAGCACAACCATCTGCAAACAGAAAACCATGCACCAACACTCCCTCTACTTTGGTGTTGGCTTGTAGCCTTTTCAGATTGAAGAATTTACCATGTGTGATAGCTGACCTTGATGCCATGTTCATCCTCATTGAAAGCATTTGACAACATGGCTGAAAACATTATGCTAAACAGCATGGGAGCAAGCACATAGCCCTGTTTCACTCCATTCATGACTGGGAAGGCACAAGAGCATTGTCCACTATCCAGAACCTGAGAAAGCATGCCATTATGAAATTGAAGTGCAATGCTGATGAACTTCTCCAGGCAATCAAATTTTGACATAATTTTCCGTAAGCCCTTTCAACTAACAGTGTCAAAGGCCTTGGGGAGATCTACAAACATTGTGTACAGACCTCCGTTCTGCTCCTGACATTTCTCCTGGAATAGTTGGGCAAAAAACACCATATCTACCATTCTTCAGCCCTTTCTGAAGCCACATTGGTTCTCAGGTGGACGATCATCTTCCAGGTGAAGGATTAGCCCATTAAGGAGGACTCTGGCAAGAATCTTGCCACCAATGACTAAGAGAGAGATCCCCCGGTGATGCCAGTGCAATGCCAGGAAACTGAATCACTTCCATTTGAATTGTCTTAGGAAGATTCTGAAGATCACCTGGCAGGATAAGGTACCAGACACTAAGGTCCTTACTTGAAGTAAACTGCCAAGCATTCAAACTCTGCCTCAGACAGCACAACTCTGATTGTTCAGTTGCAAAACATGCCCTTGCCAAAAAAAGTCTATTTCATGTAGAACTCACATTGGGCAAGCAATCACATGGCGGTCAGAAGAGGTTATACAAGGACACTCTCAAGGTCTCTCTCACGAGCTTTGGAGTTGATTGTGTGACATGGGAGACACTAGCACAGGCTAGCTCAGCATGGCATGCCCACATCAGAAGAGGTGTCGTGCTCTATGAGCAAAGCAGAATTGAAAGAGCTCAAAGGAAAGGCAGAATGTGCAAAATTAGAGAATCCACTCCAAATGTTCACACAGACTATTTATGCCCAATCTGTGGTAGAGCATTCTGAGCTTGTATTGGTCTGATCAGTCACAATTGGACACATTAAAACTTGACTATACCATTTTGATGTCATTTTGATCCTCTTTGAGCACAAAGGACAACAACCAACCTACGTCTACATCTACTTTTTTGTCCATGTTTATGTCTATATGTACATATTCATCTATTTCTATTATTTTATCTATGTCTGTGCTTATATCTATATATATGTCTATATCTATATCTGTCTCTACTTCTTTGTCTATTTCTAGATCTACACCTATAGCTAAATCTACATCTATATTTATGTGTATTTCTACTTTTATGTCTTTGTCTATATCTACTTCTATGTCTACTTCTTGGTCTATGTCTGTAGCATTGTAGGATTTAGGAAAGAGTGATGGCTCTGTTGCCCTACCTGTGAAAACTTGGGTCATTCATTTCACTTTTCTGGGCCTCAGTTTCCTCTTTTCTAAAACAAGAATGTTAGATGAGAACATTATACACACTAAGAGCCACAGTGTGCGAGGACTGTTTCCAATAGATTTAGCTCTTCACAGCAATGTAAGGACCTAAAACATCTCCAAAGGATTCATGATGCAGAATGCCATCCACATCCAGAGAAAGAACCATGGAATTGGAATGCAGAATGAAGCACTCTTTTCTCTTTTGTTATGTTTTGTTTTGATTTTTCTCATATTTTCTCCCATTTGTTTTAATTCTTCTATGCAACATGACTAATGTGAAAATGTGTGTGATAACAACGTATGTGTAGAACTCATATAAGATTATATGCTGTCTTGGGGAGGGAAGGGGAGAAAATTTAAAACTTATAGAAGTGATTGTTGAAAACTGAAAACAAATAGATTAAGAAAATAAAACAAAAAAAGAAACATAAAAAAAGAATGTTAGATTACATAACTTCTGGGGGTCTCTTTTAGCACTAGGCAAATGACCTTAGGAGCCTAAGTAAATAAATTCACAATGTATGCAAAGCGGTATTGGAAAGGGATGCTAGTATCTGGTGTTCATAAAAGGCATCTTGCATAGGATGAGGTGATGGTTGAATTGAGTCTTGAAAGAAGCTAGGGCTTCTTAGAAGCTGAGATGAACAGGGAACACAGGGGTAGATTCCACCAGATGGCCCATTAGGCATCTTGCAGTCCTTGCAGTTCGTCTGTGATTATTTCATAGTTTTGAGTGGTGATGGTGTTTAATTTTAGGAAATTGACTTCATTTACTTTTACTTAGCTTGGAATGTCAGAGCTAGTGGAGGCCTTAGAGGCTGAAAAATCAGTCCATTTTAAAGATATAGAAACTGAAGGCCAGGAAGAAGAATACCATGACCAAAGATGGCGCACACTAGACTTGGTGCTAAAATGCAGTTCTCCAAAATCCCAGCCCAGGGACATTTTTCACCCCATGCCCCTCCTAGCTCTGACATTCTCTGTGTCACAAGGACCCTCCCACTTCTGATACTCTTTGTTCCAGGTTCTAATATTCTTCCCAGCTCTGATATTCTAGGTCCTCACTGACCTTTCCAGGCTAACATCTCATAGTCCTCCAGGCACTGATGCTTGAGTGTAGAGGATGGACACCCCCACCCACCCCCAGCCCAGGCCCATGGTCTTATTGCTGTGCCTGGATCCCAGTGTTGACGTCCTCTTGGCATCATCCTTATTTCCACGTCAGGTGTCCTCACCTTCCTGCCAGCTTGGAAGCTCTTTAGACTTTGGCTGGCAGAGCATTGTTATTATTGTTTTTCATTCTGAAGTGCCCTTGACTAAGCACATAGTAAGTACAAAATAAATGTTCCATTGAGTGTGATTAAATATATTGAGAAACAGCAGACAGACAGTGGAGCCTGAGGGGTTCCAGGAGGGAGGGGCTGCTCCCAGTGGGGGTCTAAGGAAATCAGGGAAGACTTCGCGGAGGGTGTGACACCTGCACTGGACCTTGAAAGAGAAGGACTTCCACAGGTTGATGCAGGGCCAAGAGGCAGCAGGGCAGGGTGGGGTGGGGAGTCCCTCCCAGGCATGGCAACCATCCCAAGCTGAAGGCGGGCCAATTGTTACTTATACAGATTTGGTTTTGGAATGTAGTCTGAATTCTGGTTGGAAAGTTACACCCTGAGACTCTCTCTCTCTACCCCACTCCTCTTTCTCTTTCTCTCTCTCTCTCTCTCTTTCTTTCTTTCTTTCTTTCTTTCTTTCTTTCTTTCTTTCTTTCTTTCTTTCTTTCTTTCTTTCTTTCTTTCTTTCTTTCTTTCTTTCTTTCTTTCTTTCTTTCTTTCTTTTTCTTTCCCTTTCTCTCCCTCCCTTTTTCTCCTCTTCCTTCTCACCCTTTCTTTATGTTATTCTTTCCATCTCTCTTTCCCTCCTTTTCCTCTCTTTCTCTCTCCATTTTCTCTTCTCTCTCTCTCTCTCTCACACACACACACACACACACACACAGACAGACACAGACACAGACAAATACACAGGAATACATACAAATAATCTTTGTTTTTTTTTTTTTAATGTTTAACAATCACTGCCATACAATTGCGATTTTATCCCTCCCCACCCACCCCCCACTACCTCCCTCCCTCCCCACGACTGCATACAATTCTGTATAGATTCTACATATACTTTCCTATTGAGTATATTTTCACTATAGTCATGCTATGTAGTCAGACTAAGATAAATGAAAGAATCCGTATAACAAATCAGAACATGATACACAAACAGATACACATACACAAACATGATCTGCTACATTATGTGAGTGACTTCCATATTTCTCTCTCTGAGTGTGGAAGGCATTTTGCCTTGAGGTCCACCATTGGGATTTTTTTTTTTTTTTCAGAAGTTCTTGTGTTATTACAAAAATCTAAGTCTACCAGAAAAAACTCTCACACACTGTGGTTGTTGCTGTGCATAAAGTTCTCCTGGTTCTGCTCCTTTCACTCAGCATCAGGTCATATAAGTCCTTCCAGGCCTCTCTGAAGTCTTCTTGTTCATCATTTCTTATGGCACAATAGTACTCCATTACATTCATATACCATAATTTATTCAGCCATTCCCCAATTGATGGACATCCCCCTGACTTCCAGTTTTTGGCAACTACATAGAGTGCTGCTATAAATATTTTTGTACATGTGGGACCCTTTCCCATTTTTATGATCTCTTGGGGATATAGTCCTAGTAGCGATATTGCTGGGTCAAAGGGTATGCACATTTTTGTAGCCCTTTGGGCATAGTTCCAAATTGCTCTCCAGAATGGTTGGATGCGCTCACAGCTCCACCAACAATGAATTAGTGTTCCAACTCTCCCACATCCTCTCCAGCATTTATCATTTTCTTGTTCTGTCATGTTTGCCAATCTTATAGGTGTGATGTGGTACCTCAGAGTTGTTTTGATTTGCATCTCTCTAACCAATAGTGATTTAGAGCATTTTTTCATATGATTATAGATAGCTTTAATTTCTTCCTCTGAAAATTGCCTGTTCATATCCTTTGACCATTTATCAATTGGGGAATGACTTGTATGATTATACATTTGGGTCAGTTCTCTATATATTCTAGAAATGAGGCCTTTATCCCCGAGCTTAGCTGTAAAAATTTTTTCCCAATTTACTACATCCCTCTGGATTTTGGTTGCATTGGGTTTGGTTGTGCAAAAACTTCTCAGTTTAATGTAATCAAAGTTATCCATTTTGCATTTCATAATGCATTCTATCTCTCCTTTAGTAAAGAATTCTTCCCTTCTCCATAGATCTGATAAATACACTATTCCTTGCTTCTCCAGTTTATTCATGGTATCAATCACAAATAATCTTTGAAGTGCAAGGGACCACAGTCCAACATTTTCCTGAACAAAAAATTTTCTCTATGATGTCCCCAACAAGTCATCATCCAGTCTTTGCTACAATTAGGAGCATTGCTTCTGGAATCATGGTATCTAACTCGGAATTCTATCTCCCTACTCTCTGGATGACTTTAAACAGCTTATTTCATCTCTTTTGGAGGTAACTTTTTCCTTTGTATAAATGATGGGAGTCAGACTACATGGCCTCTGAGGTCTCTTCTAGTTCTAGATGATAGAGGCTTCTCCTCAAGATTTCCCAGAAACGGAGACTCCACCACCTCCAGAAGAAGAAGCTAAGGACACTTTAGGATTACTCTCTTGACATGTCAACCTGCCTTGTTGTAGATAGCAGAAAGTTGTTGCTAAGACCATAAGATGGCCAAGCAAAGTACAAAGAACAGATGGCAGATGTAATTGCTGAGCCACTGTCAGAGATGTTTGAAAGATCATGGAAAATGGATGTAGAATGGCAAGAGTAGAGAAGGGTAAATGTTCTAATTTAGAAGAGAAAAAAAAAAGAAAGAGGAAGAAAGAAAAGAAGAGAGGAAGGAGGAAGGAAGAGGAAGAACGAAAAAGAAAGAAAGGGAGGAAGGGAAGGGGGAAAGGAAAAAAGGAAGGAAGGAAGGAAGCAAAGAAGGAAAGAAGGAAGAAAAGAAGGAAGGAAGGAAGGAAAGAAGAAAAGAAGAAAGGGAGAACTGAACCTGGAAGTGATTCTGCAGTGGTCTTGACTTCAACTTCTGGGAAAATTGCACATGCAACATCAAAAGGGTGATTGATAAAGATCTAGAAAGGGCAGCAGCAATCACAAAGTGCTGTTTTAGTTCATCATGAAGAGATTGTGCCAGACTCATTTAATTTCCTTTTTGGACAGGATTATGAAACTTGTATATGAGGTGGATTCTATGGTCATAATTTACCTAGATTTCAACAAACTTGATAAAGCATCTCATGGCACTTTTCCAGGGGAAATGGAAAGATATGGATAGACAATAATGCAATCAGATGATTTCAGAACTCAAAGAGTGTCTTTAGTGGCTCAATGTCTAAGAAGCAGGAGGTCTCCAGTAGCCCTGGGCTTTTGCGCTGTATAACAGTTTAATCAATCAGTGACTTGGATAAAAGGATAGATGGTATGCTCTTCGACTTTACTGAGGACACTGAAATGGGAGGGGGCATTAATGCACTGGATGACAAAGTCAGTCTCCAGCTGGACTATAGCATTGGGCTGGATGAAGTAAAATGAACTTCAATGTGGGTAAAACTCTTATGCTTATGCACCCAAAACAACTTCACAAGCACAAGATAATGGAGGCATGGATAGACAGCAAATGTTCTGAAAAAGATCCGGAGGTCTCACTGGTCTGCAAGTGCAATATGGATCAGTAATGTGACAGCCAACCAGAAGAACTAATGTATCCTAGGCTGCATCAAGAAGGGCATGTTCTCCTAGAATAGAGAGGTGATAATTTTATTCCAATTCTGTGATTCTGAAAGTCCAAGATAAGAAAAATGAGCATTGCTCTTCCAAAAACACAACTTTGATCATGTTACTCAAGAAGCTTCAATGGCTCCCAAAAGCCTCTGGGGAAAACATGCAAATAACTCAGTTTGACATTCAAAGCTCTTTTTGGATTTCTCTGATTCCACCTTATGCAAGCACTACATTCTAGCCAATCTAGCCCTGAATGTAACATTCCACACTCTTTGCACAGCATGTCCTCCATGTCCTCTGGAGGACTCTTCCTTCCTCTCCTCTGCTGCTTGGAGCTCCTAACTCCTTTCAATGGACAGCTTCAGTTCCTCCTCCTCCATGACTCCCCCAACTATTAACACTCTCCCTAGAATCAGTTTGTCGTTACTTTACTTATAATTTGTATTCACTTATCCATATACATATTATTTGTAGAATATAAGCTCCCTGAGGGGAGGTTTGATTTCACTTTTTGTCCTCATATATTAAGTACCTAATATGCAGTGATCAGTGCTTTTGGACTTGGGTCAAGAACACCTGACTTCAATCCCACCTTAGCCCCTGCCTAGTTGTGACTGTGGACAAGTGACTTAACCTCTCCTTGGCACAACATTTTCACCTGTCGAATGAGCAGATTGGACTCACTGGCCTCTAAGGTCCCTTTCAGTTCTAAATCGAAACCAATGATCCTAGAATCCAAGCATTTCCAAGAGTACACAGGGAATATGGTAACTGACTAAGGTAGCCTTGCCTAGAGGGGCTGGTGGGGCTGTAAGGAAAGAAGGAAGGAAGGAGGGAAGGAAGGAAAGGAGAGAAGGAAGGAGGGAGAAAGGAAAGGAAGGAAGGAGGGAGGGAAAGAAGAAAAGTAGGAGGAAAGAGGGAGAGAAGGAAGGAAGGAGGGAGTGAAGGAAAGGAGAGAAGGAAGGAGGGAGAGAGGGAAGAAAGGAAGGAGGAAGGGAAGGAAGAAAGGAAAGAGGGAGGGAAGTAAGGAGGAAGGAAAAGAGGGTGAGGGAAGGAAGGGAGCAGCCATTGGGTTGGGAAAGGAGGGCATCACAAATGACTAGGTTGACCATTCTTGTGGGGCTGCAACTTATCCCTGCAATGACTCCTCTGAAGCCACATGAGTTGGGGAGTTTGAGGCCAGAGATTGATAGGGACAATGAATGATTTATAAAGCCTCTTCAGTTGAAATCAATAGCTCTTCTCATTATGGGCATGTTCCTCCCGATCCTTCCTCCATGTTCATTTTTCTACCTCCCCTAATTTGACCCAGAATTAATTGATGGAGGGGTGGGAGAGAGGACTGTACATTTTAAAGTCAATGGATTCTCTTTCCAAAACTGCTGACTGTAAATAATCTTGTCCTTTCCTCAGTCCCTTCCTGGAAGTCTTTCCTATCCCTGAAGAGCCAATGAAAAGGAGAGGGTGGCCCAAGCAAAGACAATGGTGGGAGAATGGTAAGAGAGTCCAGGAAAGCAGGTTTAATGGGACAGGAGGAAGAATCATCCAGCCCTGAGTGCTGCCCACTAATAGAGTGCCACAAGGAAGGAAGGAATCAATCACTGCTACTCCTTAAGCAGGAGCAAGCCATTGAGCTTCAGATGAGGGGTCAGAGGAGAGTGCCTCTGAAACCTCACTCTTTTCTGGGACTCCAGGATTCTCTTCTGTCGCTATGAATTCCATAGCACCGACACAAAGGCAGGATAATGGAATTTCAGACCTGCCAGAGGACTGATAGGGGAAATTGCAATTAACTCGGTCAGTGATGCCAGGAATGCCTTTTCACTTCGATGAGACTCAGTTTCCCCTTCTGTAATATGAAGGTGGTGACTAAAGGGCCTCTAAGTCTCTTCCAAGTCTCAGATCCCATGTTTTCAATCTAACATTCTCAGCTTTATGGTTTCTCCCAACTCAGAGCACTCTAAATTCTCTTTTCAAGTCTGACAGTCTATTTTCTATTTTGTGAAGTCTCTCCTAGCTCTGTCTCTCTATTCCAAGACTCCTCTAAACTTTGACATTCTCTGTTCTAAAACCCCTCCCAGCTCTGACATCCCTTATTCTAAGGTTCCTCCCATCTCTGACATTCCCTATTTTAAAACCCTTCCCAATCCAGACATTCTCTGTTCTAAAGCCTCTCTCAGATTTGACAGTTTAAGTTCCAAGGTCACTCCTTGATATGATACTCTGTATACTAAGAACCCTCCTATCTCACATTCTTTGTTCCAAAGTTCCTCTCACCTCTAACGTTCCATATTCTAAGATACCTTCTAGGTTCAATAGTCTACTTTTCACATTTTTAGGCTTCTCTTCATTTTCCTGGTACCTCCCAGGTCTGATAGTCCTTGAAAGTCTCTCACACATCTGAAGCTGTTTCATGATTCTGGACTTTTGACAAAGGGACCCCCCCCTCCCCTTTTAAAAAATACCCCACTCCAAGCACCCTCCCCCCATTGGTGGTTGGGGTGGCTGGTCTATTTGTTCCTGCCCTGTGGCAAGAAAGGAATCTGCTCCCGGCATCCGTCTATCATCCCATAATGTTTATAACAGGATGGTTTCTCAATTCATGACAAGAATATTTTTGAAAGGAAAAATCTCTCACATCTGGAATGGGCTTTGGACCAGATGTTGCTCTTATCTCTCTGCTTCAGCATGAACCCTGTTTCATCAAGGTGATGCTGGAAAAGGTAGGGTGTTAAATCCAGAAGGTTTGGGGTTCCCCCTCCCCCCAGCCTTTGATTTAGTTGTTTTTGCTGATTACAGAGACTTGCTGGGAGAGATGGGCTGAGGCAGATTGACTCGCTCAACAGGGGCCAAGTCTCCGCCTTTGCAACAATTTACTGCAAACTGCGGCTAAAAGTTACTGAGAACTTCATAGAGCCAGAGACCTTCATACTCACCCCCTGATTCACAGAATTTAACAATTACCATATAATAACTAACATTTATAACATCCTTTAAGATTTGCAAAGCACTTTATAAATACCATCTCAGTTGTTCCTCCCCAAACCTTGAGAGGTAGATGCTGCTATTATGCCCATTTTATGGATAGGGAAACTGAGGCAAAAGTTGAGTGACTTGCCTAAGTTTGAACAGTATTGGAGCCAGAATTTAGGCTCAAGTACCTCTCTTTCTCTCTCTGATTCAGTAGGCCACCTAGACACCACTCCTTTTGCAGAGGAGAAAACTGAGGCCCAGAGAGGGAGAATGATGTCACGGAGGTTATAAATGGTAGAGAGAGGATTTGGATTCAGATCTTTTGAGGCCAAGGACAATAATTTCTATCTTTCTTCTGAATCATGGGTCATAGAGGAGGAAAGGTCCTCTGTAGCCGCTTAATCTCATCTCTTAACTTTACAGATGAGGAAACTAAGGTCCATAATCAGCTAAAGCAAAGTCATTTGGGGATAAGGAGTCAAGATGGGAATCGAACCCAGGTCTCAGTCACCAGATGTAGCTCTTTAGTCTGTTACCTCAGGGGACCATTGTCTTTTCTTTGCTGCCCTGGCTTCTAGATGTCTTTCTGTCTCATCATTTGTCATCCTCATCCTTCTTCCAGGGTCTGTATGGAGAATAAAGTTTCCAGACCCATGGATTTCATCAGCTCCTTGATAGTCCAGATGTTGAGTGAGGAGCCATTTTGGAAAAGGAAATGTCCTTGCTCTTTATAGCTTCCACTCAACTCTATTGAATTCAACAATAATTAAGCACCAACTGTATGCAGAACTCTCTATTGGAAATGACCGAAGATATAGTTAGTAGAGGAGTCTCTGCTCTTAGAATGTTTACAGTCTAATTGGAGGATGAGATAGATACAAGTACCAACGTAAACCATGGTTACATGAGAAATTCATATTAGTGGTGTAAAGGATTTAATGAAGTTGAGGGGAGAAGGTGGGCATGGGTAAAAATGGTAAGAGGGCTATAGGGAAGGCTTCTGGAAACCAATGTGGTGTCAGGGAAAGAGTGCAAGAGTTGTGGTTACACGCGTAGATTTAGAAGGGATCTAGTTGAATGCTCCCATTTTACAAATGAGGAAACTGAGGCCTAGGGAGGCTTGGTGTTAATAGCGAAAGTGGGCTTAGAAAACAGGTCTTCAGACTTGGGAGAATGCTGTTTCTGGATTCAGAGGACCTGGGTTCAAATCTTGCCTTTGAGGCTTGCGACCTATGGGACATTGAAAAAATCCAGCCTCAGTTTCCTAATTTGTAAAATGAGCAGATTTGATCCCTTCTAGCCCCTGGTCTAGGATCCTCTGAGCTTATGATTTTTCATTCCTCTATTGTTTTCTTGGTTTCTTCTACTACTTCTCACCCTTAGGCAATTCATTGACACTTTCTGGATTTAATTCAGTCAGTCATTCAATCAACAAAACCAGAATTTATTAAGCACTTTATGTGTTAGGTATCCTGCTAGGGATTCAAAGACACTTGGTCCCTTACCTCAAGGATCATACATTCTGATGGAGGACACAACGTGCAAATACTTATGTTCATAAAAGATGTAGTTGGAAGATGATAGAGGGACATCATTAGCACTAGGATAGCCAGGGTAAAGCCTGCTGTAGTCAGTCAATAAGTGCCTACTATGTGCCAGGCATAATGCTAAAGGCAAATCCCATCCCTGCCCTCTCGGAGCTCACCGCCTTCAAGCTGAGCCTTGAAGCAAGGCAGGAAGTGGAGGTAGGGAAGATCATTCAGGCATGAGGGTCAGCCAGGAAAATGCTCAGTCTGGGTATGTTAAGGTATGTAAAGTGTGTGGAGGGGAGTATGAGAAGATTGGAAAGCAAGAGAAGATCCAGGAAAAGCTTTAAATTTCAAATAGAACTAGAGGCAATAGGGAGTCAATGGAGTTTATTGAGTAAGGGAGTAATGAGGTCAGCCCTGAAGTACAGGAAAATCTGTTTGGCAGCTGAGTGAAGGATGGACTGGAGTAGGTATAGACTGAGGCAGGGAGAAGAGTTAATAGTCTGATGAGAGGGGAGAAGGATCTGCACCAGGATAGTGGCTACAGTAAGTGGAGAGAAGAGGCAGAGAGGAGAGATGTTATGAAGGTAGAAATAATAAGATTTGCTAATTGCCCAGTTTCCTTCTCTGTAAAATGAAGGATTTGTACAAATATGGACTCGAAGTTCCCTCTGAGGTCTACATCTGGTCATCCTAGAGGGTGGCATTGAACTCTCTTTGATGGATGGGGAGGATTATAAAAAGGAGGAGGGGGATTTCAAGCAGAGGAAGTAGTGTGAAAATAGGCATAGGGACAGAGGAGCTGGCGATGTGCAGTGGAAACTGAGGAGTTCAGTTGGTTGGTTGGTTGTTGTCCGTTCTTGAAGAGTTAAAATGACACCACTAGGTTGGACTCAAGGGACAGTATGTCCAACTGGGGCTGATCACACCAACACAAGCTAAGAAGGCTCTACCACAGGTTGTACACAAATAGTTCATGTGGATATTTAGAGGGGAGATGTCTCTAAATTTGTGCATCTCACGTTTCTTTTGAGTTACTACAATTCTGCTTTGCCCATAGAGCACAGTGCTTTCTTTGATGTGGGCACACCATTTGTGGTGGTCCTGTGCCAATATCTCCCATGTCTCACAATCAATTCCAAAGTTTTCCAGAGAATGTCCTTTTATTTCTCCTTCTGACCTCCATGTGTGCACCTGTCCTGTGTGAGTTCTCTGTAAAATAGTCTTTTAGACAAATGTGCTTTTAGCATTCAAATAATATGGCCAGCCCGTCAGAGTTGTGCTCTCTCCAGTAGAATTTGAATGCTTGGCAGTTCAGCTCATGAAAGGACCTCAGTGTCAAGTACCTTCTCCTGCCAGATGACCTTCAGAATCTTCCCAAGACAATTCAAATGGAAATGACTCAGTTTTCTGGCTCACTGATTTAGATCATCCAGGTTTCACAGGCATACAGCAATGAGGTCAGCACAACAGCTCTGTAGACCTTCAGTTTGGTAGTCAATCTGATACCTCTCCTCTCCCACACTTTTCTTTGGAGCCTCCCAAACACTTGGCTAGCTCTGGCAATGCATGTGTCAGCCTCATCATCTACGTGGACATCCCTGGAAAGTATCCTGTCAAGATAAACGAACTTATCCACAGAATTCCAAATTTCTCCATTTTCTGTAACTGATGGTTCCATGTATGGATGATGTAGTGTTGACTAGTGGAGAACCTCTGTTTTCTTGGTGTTAATTATCAGGCCCAAATTAGCATAAACTTGAAGCATAGTGAATGAGGGGAAGTAATGTTAAATGAAGGTGAATAAATAATGAGGTGGCAGATTACAGGAGACCTTGAATGCCAGGCAAAGAAGTCTAAAAGTTTTTTGGGGGACAGTGAGGATCATATCATTGGGTCATGGTCAAGATTGTAGGACACATCCCTTTAGATGTTAAGGAAACTGAGACTCCAAAAGAGGAAGGGACTGTGCAAACCATTGATGCCCAGACAGGAAGCAGTAGGGCCAGTATCACAGATGTATCCAGTACTTTGGTGAAATGAAATCTCCCTGAGAAAAGCAGTCAGTTAGCCAATCAACAACTATTCTCTAAACTACAAAAAACGAGCCCTTGAACCAACTTTGTACTTTATGATGCAAATATAATACAAGAATTAATGAAGACAAAATATTTGACTGGGAGTTCAGGGTGTAATTGGTGGCTTCTAACTGATGGAGTCATATGTATTTATCCATTCCTTCCTTCCCTCCTTCATGTTTATGTACTTTCAATTCATTTATTGGTTTTATCATTTCATTTATGTCTGCATATATATATTCATTTACGCTATTCATTCATTCACTCATTTATTTATCTATCAATTAATTAGCTAACCAAGACACACACCTACCCCAAGGATCATTAGCTACATTGGTTCTATGCATAATCATTCTCACCCTTCACCTCCCTGCTTCCTGCTTCTACCATAAGCTCTGGCTGTGGTTACCCCCTGGTTTCAGTCACTATCTCTGGGACTTCTCAGACCAAACTCAAGTCTCTGGTTCCCACTCCTGTTCTTGGGTCTCATTAGAATGTTAAGTTCCTTAAAGGTAAGGATAATCTTTCTTCTTATTACTATCTCCAGTTCTTAGCACAGTGCTTGATGTATATAGAAAGTATTTCATACAATTTCCCCCCATTTGTTTATTCCTGACTTAGAGACCAGTTCCCTATTCACTAGCTGTGTTGTGTTGAGCTAATGGATATGTTAGTTTTTGTACCTTCTCAATTTTGGTGCCCTAGGACAAAGTTTCTATCACCTTACCCTAGTTACAGCTCTGACCAAGAGCTAAACCCACTTCCTCTGACTTCCAACCCAGTTCTCTATCATAATCTTCTGTACTTTCAAAAGGTTTGGTGTTTGACTTGTTCCTTCCTTGAAGGGAGTGCTAATGTCAGCTTCACCTGTCCCTCACTATCAACTCTTGCCGAGGCTTGTGCTTCTTCCTGTGGGCAGGGAGATGTCAACCTTTTAACTTCATTTCTGCAGAATTCCCTGCTGAACCCTGGGATCTACTTGGGTAGTCTCGAAATGGCCCATTTATAACCTCAATAGCATTTACTTCAAAGATAGTTTTCAATGGCTCCCCTGTCTCTGGTCCATGGAGATGATGCTTCTGATTCTTCAAGCATCTCTGATGGTCATGACCAACTCTTCTGGAAATGATGGAGAACATAATAGGGAAGAAGATTTTATGATAAAGGAGGCAGTCTAGTGCAAAAATGCAACCAGAAATCATATGCTTTTTTTTTTGAACAGTTCTTCCCAAGAATGCCTCGGATTTGTCATCCAAAAAGAGAGCCCAATACTGGTCACTCCTTCTTCTAGAAAGAGAAAAAAGTTTTTCTCCCTGACATGAGATAAGCTTGACTACCTCTAGGGTCCAGATTTGAAGAAGTGTAGTGAAAATGCGTAGTGGAAAGAAACTGAGCTCAGCCAATAACTTGACTGGGACCACCAACTTCTGATTCTTTGGGTCTCCGTTCCTTTATTTGTAAAATGAAACAATAAGATTAGATGACCTCATAAGCCCCTCCCCCATCCTGTACTGGTGAAGTTGATTGTTTGAACTCAAGTGTAAGACTTTACGTTGATGGTTATTGAAGTTCATCATAGTAGCTTGAGCCCAATGTTCTAGTCTGCCAAGATCCCTTTGGAGACTGACTCTCATTCTGTGTATACATCAACCCTCTCAGCGTCTTGCTAAAATCTTAGACCAAGTCACACCCCTTAGTCATGGAACACCAACTGTCTTCCCATTTGGTTCTAGAATCAAGGAGCATGGAACCTTGGCAGAAAATACTCTTGTAGAGTTTATCTATTCCAACCAACAGTTTCCCCCACATTTTCTTCTCTCATTCCAAAAGTCATACTGAAATATCCTTCCTTTTATCAATTTATTGATATTACTATTTATTATCTCTCTCTATATCTCTTTATTAATTATTATTTATTATCTTTCATTCTCTTCTAGAAGAGAGCTGGGTGTACAAGGTACAGAAGACTGGGCCTGGAGTCCAGAAGACCAGAGTTCAAATCCAGACTCAGATACTTTCCTAACTGTGTGACCCTGAGCAGATCACTTATCCTCTACCTCCCAGACTACTTAGTGAGGATCAAATAATATAATATACGTAAAGTGCTCAGCATAGTGACTGGCACATAGTAGGTGCTTAACAAATACTTCCTTCTTTCCTTCTTCTTTCTTTCTTTCCTCCCTGGTCAGGGAATCAAGGAAAGGTGGTCACAGAATTTTATCAGTCAATCCACAAGCATTAGCTAAACACGTCTATTGCTGGACATCGGGCTGGGAGGGACTTTGGGCATTCTCTAATCCTCCTTTTGCTAATAAGGAAACTGAGTCCTTCACAGGCAAACCAACCTGCCTGAGCCAGGATGGGAGCTCGGGTTTCTGGCTCCCAATTTGGCAGCTCAGTTTATTGCACCAGTTTGCCATCAGACAAGGGAATTCAGGGAGGGGGCCCACTTGAAAGGATTTTCATCTCTTGGTGTCTGTGCCAGGGTTTCCAGATCAAATTCTAGCTCCTTCTCCTTCATCTATTTCCTTTAAAGCACCCAGGGTAGGTGCTTCAGTCATAATCTCCACTGCACCTTTCAGTGAGGCAGGTGACCATCATTCCCCCACTTCTGTCTGTTTTTTCTTTCCCCCCATATTCTCCCCTCTTCCTTTTTCTCTCTTCTCTTTCCCTCTCTCTCATTTCTTTCTTTCATCTCTCTCTTTTCTCTTTCTTTCTCTCCCCTCTCTCTTTTTATTTCTTCTTTCTCTCTCTTCTTTTTCTTTCTTTCTCTCCTTTTTCTCTCTCTGTCTCTTTCTCTATTTCTTTTTTTTAAAACAGCTATGATGTCATTGGAGCACGTCCGAGGCATCTTGGCTGGAGGAATCCTCAGCTTGGCCTGATGGAAGCTATAACAGAGGATAATATTCAATCGGACTTATGTGGCCTCTCCCACTGAATGTTTCTGAGCGATTTTGTTCCAAGCTGGGAAGAGGGGATGATGGAATAATTGGAAGCTGCTGGTGAGTGCAGGGTACAGAGAAGTGCAGGGTCATCCGATTCTGTAAACACAGGATAGGATGCCAAAACAGGTCAGTGGAACCAGTGGTTCCTGTTTGTCATGGGCTGTACCTCAGAATGGAGGGGAATAGTTTGGGAAAAGAGGCTGTCCCTCTTGGACCAGACCAGTGGTGGAAGGAGAAGAAATAAGATGTCTGGGTTCAAATTTTGGTTGGGTTAGAGCTGGAATTAATATGAGGACAAAACAATCAATAAGCATTTATTAAGCACCAAACAATTCCAGTCATTGCGTAGGTACTGGAAGGTCAAACACAAACATGAAATACTTCCTACTGCCAAAGACTTTCTTTTTCTGCCCTTGGGTGCCAATATCTTGTGGTGGGAGTGGGAGTGGGACATTCTTTTCTTCATTGTAAGTAGGACCCATGCAGTTAGGGGTCAGGAAGACCCAAGTTTTAATCTTGCCTCAAAGTCTTGTTATCTGTGTGATCCCTGGCAAGTCACTTTAACCCCTCTGAGCCTCAGTTTCCCTACATGTAAAAAGAGGATAATAATAGCACTTCCTTGACAAAGATTTTGCAAAATAAAATGAGATAACATGCATAGAGTGCTTTGTAAAACTTAAACTGCTGCTCAGTCAACAAAATAAAAGTTTTCTTGACAGAGATCCTGGACTGGTTTGCCATTTCCTTCTCTAATTCATTTTACAGATGAGGGAACTGAAGCAAACAGGGGGTAAGTGACTTGTCAGAGTCACACAGCTAGTAAGTGTCTGAGACTAGATTTGAACTCATGAAGATGAATCTTCCTGACTCCAGGCCACCTGCTTCATGCCCCGCACAACCTAGACACTTGCTATGTGACCCAGGGCAAGCTCCTTAACCTTAACAACTTTCTTAAAAAGGCAAGTTGATAAAAGGGGCTTTTTAGTATTGATAGGTATATGGTATGTGCACACATACACATGCACGCATGTGCGCGCGCACACACACACGGAATCCATCTAGGCAGGAGAAAGACAATGGTCACTCCCATGCTCTAGAACCACCAATGACTTCTTATTGCTCCTAGGATAAAAGACAAAATTTGCAACTCTTTACAAGTGTGACTCAGATTCTCCTTCCTTCTTTCTGGGTGCAAACCAAACTGACTCACTACCTGCTCCCTACGTACAACATTCCATTTCTCATTCCTTCACCTTTGTCCTGGCGGTTCCCCATGTCTGGAATGCCCTTACTCTTCACTTCCTCCTCCTAGCATTTCTAACTTCCAACAAATTTTAGCTCAAGCATTTCCTCCAAATTGAGACCTTTGCTGATCTTCCCAATTAATAGAAGCCTCCATATTACTTAGTATTTATCTATTTTGTGTGTATAATCTCCATTTACTTATACATGTATTTGTTATCTCTCCAGTAGTCAGTGAATAAACATTTATTAAAGCCCTACTTTGTGTCAGGCACTGTACTAGGACAGAGTTGTTTGAATTTTGTCTTTGTCTCTGCGTCTCCTAGAAAAATGCTTGGCACATAGTAGGTGCTTAATCAATGCTTTGTTGAATGAATGAATGAGTTAATCAGTTTTGCCATCTGAGTTCAGTATTTGCTCCTGTTCTTCTTCTCTCCCTTTTATTTGAATAGGACAACAGAAATATTTTGGGGGTTGAAAAACTGGGGACCCTGTACCCAGAGAACTGTTGGAGGTGTGTTGAAAGGGCAGTCTCTAAATTAATGCTGACTGGATGCAGTTTGACAATCAGACCATAAGTATGGAGGCACAAGGACGTTCTAACTTTAGATTAGACGGAAGTTTTTTTACAGTAAGGTGGCAAAGTGGATAGGGCACGGGCCTTTGAATCAGGAAGACTCATCTTCATGAATTTAAATCTGACCTCAGACACTTATTAGCTGTGTGACTCTGGGCAAGTCACTTAACCCTCTTTGCCTCTGTTTCCTCACATGTAAGGTGGGCTGGAGAAGAAAACGACAAACTATTCCAATATCTTTGCCAAGAAAACACTAAAATATGGTCAATGAAGAGTTGGACATAACTTAAATGATTCAATAACAATAAAAGTAGGAAGAGGTAGAGGTGGGGGAAGTAGGTTAAAAATAGTTTTAAATCTGTTCGTGTTAGTATTTTTTGGTACTCTAGAGTTTGGCATCTGGAGTAAGGTACCCCAGAAGAGGAAATGGGTATTTTAATAAAGGCTCTGAGGATAGAAAAACTTTCTAATGGGAGAAAAAAGCCCTTTCAATTTTGGTTGAATTAGGGTTTTGTCTTTATAAAAGAAGTGTATTTTAGGTCCTGATGAAGGTAAAAGTGGGAGGGCAAATCTCACTCTTCTCTTTCTACAAGAGAAGCAGCACCTCAGTTGAGGACTCCTTGAGGTCAGTGGAAGCATCACTGCAGTCCCCAGAGTATGAGTACAACACCATTCAACAGTGACTATATGAGAAAAGCAGGGAGCAAAACCAGCTGACCTGGCCCACATTCCTGGCAGAGACTCGATACCTTGTGAAACCACTTGGAGCAGAGACATAAAGTCATCATAAGGTACTGGCAGTCCAGCAGAGTTGGATCATTGTGTTGTTGAGAATGGCTGAGTCATTTGTAGTTAATCATCACTCTATGTTTCTGATATTGTATACCGTGTTTTCCTGGCTCTGCTAACTTCATTTTTCATCAGTTCATATAAGTCCTTCCAGGATTTTCTGAAATCTGCCTGTTCATTGTTTCTTATTACACAATAGTATTCCATTACATTCATATGTCACAACTTGTTCAGGCCATTCCCCAATTGATGGAAATGCCATTTCATTTAATCCTTTTGTGTTGAATGCAATGTAGCATCTGGCCAAGTACAAAAGGTGACACACTGGTGGGGACCTGTAAAGTGTAGTTTTGAGTAGATGTGGGACCTACAGAATAACTTGACCCTGATGGAGCTTTACGTGAATTGGGACTTGGTTGCCATTTTAGGAGCTACATTAATAAATACTTGCTAGCTTGAGTTAATAGACTTAAAAAATTAAACAGCACTATATGAATGGAATGGGCTATTATCAAGCAGCCATCTGCCTGCCCTCCTGTGTTCATCTTAGCTTCTAGGAACTGTGTTTTCCCAAATTATAGGAATGTTTCAGTTTTTCTGAGAAATGAGAGATGAGAATGACAGGTTTCTGATTTTTGCCCTACCCCTGTTACTTCTGACACAGTCAGCCCATACTTCTCAAGCAGAGACCCTAGAAGGTCTTGGGAATTTTTGTGAAATCTCTTAAGCCCAGGCAAAGGCCAATTGGAAATGGCCCTTAATGCTGGGATGCTGCATGGGAGATAAAAATACAAAATTCCTTGGCAGGAAACTCCTGCTTTTTACAGGGATTCTAGACCTGTGAGTGCAGCAAACAGGGCTTCTGGAGGAGTGGTTAGTCATTCCTGTGTCTTCCCAGACTCCAAAGATAAAGTGAAGCCTCTAGTAGGAATTTTCCTGGGAGAGAATCCAAGCATTATCAAGGTCATTGTTCTCATTGTATGATAATAATAATAAAAATAATTAGAATTCTATAGCACTTTATTGCTTATAAAACAATTCAAATGAATTATACCATGTGAATCACACAATTCTAGGAGGTAGGTAATATTATCCCCATTTCATAGATGAGCAAACTGAGGCTAATGGAGATGACAAGACATGCTTAGGGTCATGAATATTAAGTGTTTTAGACAGGATTTGAACTCAGGTCTTTCTGACTCCAAGGCTGGTGTTCCATCCACTAAAGAGAAAGGAAATGATGTGCTGTTGCCTAGGCAGCAAATAAAATGAATGGGATTCCATACCAGGTCCTTCAAATGCCACAAATTTCCTCTGTTATCCAGATTTTATATTACTTGATTTGTCTAGGATCTGAGTAATCAAAACGTCATTGGGTTTTAGATATTTTAGCACCTCGAGGATCAATCATTCAGTTGCCGTGGGTCTCCTTCCACTGATGGGTATCACCATGACCCTGCTCTGTCTCAGAAGTGGGTGTCCCTGGAGCCACTCTGACCTGAATAGCCACCCTGTAGCAGCCTGCCCTGTGATGTGCCTCTTTGAACTCATCTAGGCCTTGTCTTTGAGATTTCTTCAGCTTGGCAGAAACAAGGGTGGTAGCCTGGGACAAAACAAGGCAGATTGACTAGATGAGGGAAGTGACACAAGATAAGGCTGAGTAGGCCTCAGGAGGCCTTGAATGTTAATTAAACAGCTTATGCTTTCTTTGGGAGGAAAGGTAGAGACCAGGGGAGTGGCATGGCCATAGTGGAGTCTGAGGAGGGTTATTTGGGCAGTAGGGTGAAGGATGGATTGGAGAGGGGAGAGACTGATTAGGAGGACAGTCCCCAGGGTCTGAACCAGGGTTCTGGAAGTGGCAATGCCCTATCAGTAGCAGAGAACTCAGGGCTGGAGCTTATATAGTGAGTACATGGCAGGACTGGAAGGTGCTTAATAAATGCTCATTGAATGACTGATTGCTGATTCCCTAGAACTTAGCCCTTACAACTTCCAGTCTAGGGTTCCTTCTGCGTCACCACATTTCAGCATCTTCCGCCGTTCTAACCATTCCCAAATCATCAAATGCAGGTGAAGTCACTTGGGAAGCTTTCTTGCACCTGACGGATTGTGAACTCAACATAAGTGAACTCAACATGAACTTAGGGTAGGAGCAATTGTAAACAGTGACCGTCCAGGGGAAGAAGGTGAACTCTCCATTAATTACTACTCCATTAAAATGGCAGCCTGGACTGGGAGACAAGAGGCTTGGCTTCTAGAATGGCTCTGTCCCTGACTCCCTCTTTGATCTTGCCCAAGCCACGCCCTTCTCTCTACTTGCATCTCTTCATCTTGAGAGAACACAGGATGATCTTTAAAGGTCCCTTCTAACTTTCTATGTCCTCAGGTCCCTTCTTCCCTCATTATTCTGTGAGTTCTAAGGTTGCTTTTGGTACTGAGGTCTTTTCATTTAAGATCCTTTCCAAGTCTCACATTCTACATTTTCTTTTCTCAGATATCTTCTTGCTCTGACATTCATGTTCTAAAGCCACATTCAGCTCTAACAATCAATGTTCTAGATTCCCTTCTAGCTGTGACATGCCATGTTCTAAGGTCCCTCCCAGCTCTAATATTCTATCTTCTGCAATCTCTTCCAGGTCTGACCTTCCAGGTTCTAACATCCCTCCCAACTATGGCCTTCTCTGTTCTCTTAATTCTGTTCCCTCTACTTTGTCCTTGTTTCTCTACCTGAAAAGAGATGGCCTTTCCAGTCTAAGTTCATAATTTCTAAACTCCCCACCATTCTGTTAATGTAAATGTTGACAGATGCCACTTTCTTCAGTCCACTCTCTCCTCTGCTTAGAGATCTGGCTAGAGGAGCATCAAACTCCTGCCAATATCTTCCTGTATTTTGTTGTTTAGTCATTAGTCTTTTTTACTCCATTTGGGGTTTTCTTGGCAAAAATACTGGGGTGATTTGCCATTTCCTTCTCCAGTTTATTTTACATATGAGGAAACTGAGGCAAATAGGATTCAGTGACTTGCCCAGGGTCACACAGGTAGTGAGGCCAGATTTGAACTCAGGTCTTTCTGACTCCAGGCCCAGCACTCTACCGTGCCACTTAGCTTCCTGTCTTCCTTTACAGAGGGTAGAGACTGGACACTCAGCCCCCTCCACTTTGCATTTGCTGCTCTGCTTAGTTTCAGTTCCATGGAAAAGATGAGTCCATGCTGGGTGCCCCTGATGCCCCTCCCTGCCCCCCTATAGTTTTCTCCTTCCTTTTGTGTATGGTCAACTCCTTTAGATTATAAGCTCCTTGAGAGCAGGGATTGTCTTTTTTTTTTTTTTAAATGAATTATATCTGTAGCACTTAGCATAGTGCCTGGCACAGTGGGAAATTAATGTATGTTTATTGGATTGAATTGTTCTAAGACCCCTACTAGCTCTGATACTCTAGAATCCCTTCCAATACTGGCATTCTATATTCTAAACTCCCTCCCACCTCTGACATTCCATTAATTTTGAAAGTCCTTTAGGCCTGAATTCAATTTTTTTCTGCCACAAACTAGCCAAAGAATCTTTGGCATTTTCCTTTTGAACCTCAGTTTTCTCTTTAGTAAAGTGGTTAAAATAATATATACACTCACTTTCTCGTTGTTGGGAGGATGAATGAGACAGTAGGCATGAGTGTCCTCTGGGAAGGTTGATGGAAGTGTCTCTAATTAGCCTTTGAAATGCTCCAGGCTCTGCAGGATTGGGAAAATCAGGACTTTGTTTCTTGGCTCGATCTACTTTCCTCATTAATGAGATTCTCCAAGTTAATGGACAGACAGATGATACTGACTTCAATCTCTCAAAAGTCTTTAGTGCTGGAATAGACATCCAGTGGTCTCAGAAGCCAAACCGGGGGGACAATCTAGGAATAGAGGACCAAGGCCAGGTGACATCATCACCAGGTGAGGCAGAATTTGCAATTGCTTCCTTTCATGCTCATATGATTCATGAGCCCCTAGACTCCAGGGGAGCTACCCAGGGACTTAGATATGATTTTATGGGGGCTTCTGTACAGGTACTGTCTTTGATTGCTTCAAAGTATCCTGTTCTATGGGCCAAGGGAAATGGAGGCACTGGGTCTTGGTGGAATGAAGGGTTGCCTGAGGAAGGGTGAGTACCTATTATGTGCCAAGCTCTGTGCTAAGAAAGCACTAAGGGTACAAAGAAATGAAAGCAAAACAAGACAAAACCTTGTTTCTTCCCTCAAGGAATCCCCAATCTAATGCGAGAGACGCATACAAACAGTTATGTATAAATGACTTATAGTTCAAATAAATCAGAGGCAGTCTCATAGGTTAGACACTAAGACTAAGGAGGACTGGAAAAGGCTCGAAACTGACTCAGATCATTGAGGTGGGTGTTTCCATGATATTTCTCCATTACTGGAGAAACAGTGCCTTTGTGAGGGTCTTGTATGGGCAAATGTCTTTGGCTTGATGGTAAGAATGAACATGGGGAGGAAACTAGAATTGGGGGCAGGGCAAGAAACAAAAGACCTAGGGTTGAAGAAAAGATGTGCCACTAACTGACCTTGGACAGTGTCCTTCCCTTTCCCTAAACTGAAGAGTGGCAAAACTAGGGCAGGGCAACTGGAACTTTGTCCCTCGGTGCCAACACCCAGGAGGTGCTTTTCCTCTCTTTTCTCCTCCACCTTTGCATCCTCTTCTTCTTCTTCTCTTTCCCTTTCCTTTATCTTGTTTCTTCCTCTTCCTCTTTACCCAGTTTTTTCATCTTTATTTCTTCCTTCCTCTCTGCTACTCCCTTCTCCTTTTCCCTTCCTTTCCCCCTCCTTCTTTCCTTCTACCTCCTAGTTTAGTGCCACCTCTTTTTCTTCATCTTATTTCCCTCCATCTTCTTCCTTCTCCTTATACTGTTGCCTTCTCCTCCCCCTTTTCTTCCTCCCCCGTTTTCTTTTCTCCTTCTTCCTCATTTTGTTTCTTTTTCCTTCTCCTCCACTTTTTCTTTCTGATTTTCCTCCTCCTTTTCTCTCCCACTCTTTCTTCCTTTTAATTTTCCTTCTCCTTCTGTCCTTTAATTCTTTCTCTCTATTTTTACTCCCTCTTCTCCTCCTTGTCCTTTGCTCTTTATTTTCCTGCTCCATCTTTCCTTCATTCTCTTTTCCTGCATTTCCCTCCTCCTCCTCCTTCCTTCCCCCTCCCTCTTCTTTCCTCCTCCTCCTCTTTCTTTTCCGTCATGTTCACTGAAGGTGGGAGCACCCTCCCCGACTCAGGTCTCCCTCTCTCATTGAGATGCCCTGGCCTGGGGTGCCCATTGGAGATGCCTCCTTCCCCCATCCTGGGTTTCTCCATCAGGTTTGCTGCCCCAGCAGTGAAATGGAGCACATCAGCCAATCATGGGCGACATTTGCCCATCCTCAGCTTGGCCGCCTGCAAGAGGCTAAAGGGTTTGAGCAGCGTCCCTGGTTCCTCTGGCTCTGAGACAGCCCTCTTCCCCATTCATGTAGTTTGTATTAGAAAATGACTGCAGTTGCTATGGCAACATAAAGGCGCAGATCTCATTACGGGGCCCGGCCACATTATTTTCTCCAAGGAATTTCTTCTTTTCATTATTCCCCTCCAAAGGTCAGTTATCCTCTCAGGCAGGGCGGGGGAGTCTGTGAAAGGTGAAGCGGCTTCATGGCAGAATTCCCCCTGCGGAATTTACAATCATTTTGCCTTTCCCCCCCCTTCCAATACTTGGGGAGAGATTTTTCTTTTGCTCTATCGCTTCCGTTTAACCCTCTGAGCCCCAGAGCTCATGGTGGCCCAGGTGGGAAATTGATGAGAGGAAATGAGGCCTGCCCAGTACTTTGCTGCCCAACCTTGGGTGAGGCCCCCCTCTCCTCCCTGGGCCTCAGTTTCCTCATATGTACTACAAGGTGGAGAGAGGCTGTGAATCCATAGACCCATACGATATTGAGGCTGCAAGAGACTTTGGATATCATTAAGGCAGTGTGCTTATTTAAAGATGAGGATAAGAAAACCCCGAGAAAAGAAGAGGCTTGCCCAAGGAGTGAGCACCAGGGTTGCTGATTTCTAAGGGTTTCTCTCACTCTGGTGTTCTGGGTTTCAAGATCTCTCCCAGATCTGGTGTGATCAGTTTTAAGGAACCTTCTAGCTCTGACATTTTATGTTCTAAGAACTGTTCAAGTTCTTATATTCCCCAATCTAATGCTCCTTACAGACTCTGACATTATAGGTTCCAAGGTCACTTGACGGATCTAATACTCTAGATTCTAAGGACCTTTACAGCATATGACACTGTTCTAAGGTCCCTTAAGGTCTGCTATTCTAGGTTCTAGGTTCTAAGGACCCTTGTAGGATATGACACTCTAGGTTCTAAGGATGCTTACAGCATCTGATACTATGGGTTCTAAGGTTCCTTAAGGTCTGATGTTCTAGGTTCTAAGGTCTTTTACAGGATCTGACATTCTAGGTCAGCTCCAGCTTTGACCTTCTACAGTCTACAAAATTCTACACTCTACATTCTGTGATTTCCATGGGTAGATAACTCTGCTATGCTTCCATCCATCACTGTAACATAGGACCAGACAATTCCTGAAAAGTCCCCTTTTGTTTCAGACTTGATGGTCAGATCCTTGAGATCTAAGTTTTAATTCATTGTTATTATACCCCAAAGAGCTTTCCCTAGAGCTTAAATCCTTGGCTGGGAGTCAGGAGATCTATAGTCTCCTCCTCGTTTAGTCACTGACTTGCTATGTGGCTGTGGGTTAGGCTATCCCCTGCCTGGGGCCTCAGTTTCCTCTTTTGTCAGATGCAAATGTTAGACTCTCTCAGGGGTTCTTTCTGTGTGTGTGTGTGTGTGTGTGTGTGTGTGTGTGTGTGTGTGTGTGTGTGAGAGAGAGAGAGAGAGAGAGAGAGAGAGAGAGAGAGAGAGAGAGAGAGAGAGCTGGTGAGGCATTTTGCAGAATAATGTTTTTAAATAATTGAAGGAAATGAAGGGTTGGTGAAAATAAAGAGAATTTTTTCCCCTCCCATCCAAGTTCTCAGATGCCATGAAATCCGTTCCCAGACGTTTGAGGGTCCATGGACCCAGGCCAAGAACCCTGGAACAAGGTGATCTTTAGGTTTTCTTCCAGCTTCAGCATTCTATGATTCTGAAAAGTACTTCTTCATTTTCCCCACACTTAAAAATTCTCCTATGTCTTGAAAATTTACCATGAAGAGGTGGGGGGGTGGAGGTGGTAGTTGGGAGTGATATTGGTAATTAAAAAATCATTTCTCATTGGTTTTGGATTGTGTTCTATGATCTTTCCCCAACCAGCAGACTTCCCTCCCCAATTATGCTTTGCTTGGAGAAATATTCAAATCATTTTTGCATCCATGAGCAGGCATTGACAGAGGGCGAGGGAAAGCAGCCAAAACCCCTTACCTGATGGCAGAGAGCATCCCAGACTCCCAGCTGCTAGAATAGGAGGTACCTCCTGGAGCTCCCCTGTTCCTGCTTCCTTCCTTGGGGACAGAAGATAAGATGATCCTGGTCTGACAGGTGATGGAGGTGATGTGGCCCTCTTAGCAAGGGAGTTGGGCCTAGATTGACAGATTTGAACACCCTACAAGCAAACATCAGGCCTCAGGAGACCAAGGACCTGTGCCTGGGATGCTTTCAAAGGTCCACAGCCACGTTTCTTGGCTGAAGCCGCCACACAGATGGAAGCCCACAGGACTCCAACCAAAGCTAACTTGTTGAGTTAAACTGCATTGGATTGGTCCATTGGACCAGGAGGCAGAAACCCAGGCACAGCTCTCCCCTCCTGAAATTTTGGTTTCCCCATCTGCAAAATGAGGTGCCTGGGATCCATGGACTTGGTTTAAAACACATTTTAGTAACGGTATTTCAACAAAATCAGTTTCCTTTGTAATTCTTTGTATTTTGTTTTATGCATTTAAAAATACGATTCAGAGGAGTTCTTAGGCTTCACCAGACTTCCAGAGAGGTCCATAACTCCAAAGACTCCTCTGCACTAGAGGGTTGCTGTCTCTTTCCAGTTTTAAAATGCCTAAAATCTCTTTGGTGAGAGGGAGACAGAGGAGTTGATAGACAGGAAGGAGGAAGATCTGTCTCTGACCCATATTGCCTGAATGTCCCTGGGCTAGTCATTTTACCTCTAAATGCTCCCAGGAAATTCTCCAAGACTGAGCAAATGTTTCTCTACATCAGAATCAAGGGAATTTCTATATTGAGAGTTTTCTACATTGATGAAATCAACAGGTCCTGACCACTCTTCCCACCCTCAGGGAAAATAAATTCTCTCCCAGCCTTGACATATTCTACTTTCCCAGATCTATCAACTTTTCAAAGTCTGTGTTTTCTATTAATTCTGATATCCCCTGTTCTCAGACCCCTCCCAACCCTGACATCCCCTGTTCTGAGGCCCCTGCCAGCCCTGATATCCCCTGTTCTAAGACCTAATCCTAAAGTGTTTTGTTTGTTTCATTATCATCATAGTGGGAAATTTCTCTAAATACTCAGTTATACTTTGTCTTAAGTATGTGTGGTGTTTGGAGTTGAGAGGCTCTCTGAGAATGTTAAAGGCTCCTAGATGCAGGAGGAAGATTGTTGTAGCTGGATGGAGCCTAGTGGGGTTCTGGACCATGAGAAGCAGGCCATGGCCTCTTCCTTTGTTCTTTTCCATTCTAGGTGCAGGGAGTGGGATTTCTAACCAAGGGGAAGCAAGTGCCAGGAATATGGGATCTGAATCCAGACAGGAGGATAATGAGCTGATTTTGAGTGTGACCTTGGGGAATCCAGACTCTTCTGACAGTGATGCTGTATTTGGGATATGAAATTTGTGGGGCTGAGATGCCATGCATGAGCTAAGTTTGGAGCCTGCTTCCCTAGTCACCTAGGTGGTATAGAGGAGAGTAAGGCCTGGAGATATCAGGGAAGATATCTGTATGTTTGTCTTTGCTGTATCTTTGAGTAAACATCATTTTGTAAGAGAGATTGATTTTATTGATTAAATGAAACTGGGGTGATAGTTAATAGGGCCCCTAACAAGTGGGAGAACACATTGCATGGGTGCTTGAGTCAATAACAACAGAGAAGAGGCACTCTTGAATCCCTGAAGGGGAATAGAATAAAGAGGGGAGATATAGTAGGCCTGATTAAGAGAGGAGGTGAACAGAAATTTTAAGACATAGAAAATAGAAAGTTGGAGCTGGTAAGGCCCTTAGTGCTTGAAAGGTTTTCATAATACAAAGACCTTACACATTAGACCCTAGAGTGTTAGGGGTGGAAGGGACTCTACGGCATAGAATGCTAGAACAAATAGCTGGGAGGGTGTCCTTAGAGATTACAGATGAGGTAGAGGCACAGTGGGTGACTGGACTTGAAAAAAAGGAGACCTGGCTATGAATCCTAGGTACCTGCTACTTATAAGATCATGGACAAGGCTCCTTTCAGGAACTCCAACTCCTCATCTTCAAAATCAAGATGATAATTGAATTAACCACTTAGAAGGATTGTGAGCCAATCAACAAGCATTTGTTTATTTTTAATGTAATTTTAATTTTATTTTTCTCAATTACATGTAAGCAAAAATTTTTAAATTTGACTTCTCTCCTTTCTCCTTGATAAGGCAAACAATTTGGTATGGATTTTACCTATATAGTCATGCAAAACATTTTCATATTGGCCATATTGCAAAAGAAAATGCAGACAAAAAAAATAATAAAAGTAAAAAATATGCTTTGACCTACATTTAGACTGCATCAGTTCTTTCTCTGGATGTGGATAACATTTTTTCTCATGGATCTTTCACCATTGTCTCAGTTCATTGTGTTGCTGGGAACAGCCAAATCATTGACAGTTGGCTGTTGTAGAACATTGCTATTACTGTATACAGTGTTTTCCTGGTTCTTCTGGCTTCACTCTATATCACTTCATATAAGTCCTTCCAAGTTTTCCTGAAAATATTCTGCTCATTATTTCTTATAGCACATTAGTATTCCAATCACCACAGTTATATACAACAACATTCAACAAGTATTTATTAAGTGCCAGCTAGGAGTTTACACTGCAGTGGAGGATACAATATGCAAACAGTTATGTACAAACAATGTATATAAAGGACAAATTGAAACAGTCATCACCATCATCATCTTCACCACCACCACCACCACCTCCATCATCATCATCATCATCATCATCATCATCATCATCATCATCATCGTCATCATCATCATCTCTTTCTCCTTCTTGTTCTCCTTTTTTCTCATTCTCCTCCTCCTTCTTCTCATGAATTACCTATTAGACATCTCCAACTGAACAGCCCATCAGCACCTGTAGCACCAATGTGATATTTACAGTGCCTACGGCAGTTATGAATATAACTGGTGTAATTCTGAATCACAAAATATAACAGACTTTCCATATGGAAGACAGAGCCAAAACATTTATTAAAACACCAGAAAGCCAAATCACAACGCCAGAGAGCTAAATCCATTATAGTAATGAAGAAATCTATACACAGTAACAATGCAGAGGGCAACACTATCCCCAAGCCTTCCCCCTTCTAGGGCCTTCCCACAAATGAACACTCACAGCTCTCTGCCTTCTTTCTCTCTCTCCCTCAGCTCTAATTGCTGTGTCCAACTTCCTCTCAGCTCTGCTCCACCCTTCCTGCTCCACCCATTCAGCAGGCTCTTCCCACCACAGACTGAAGTGCTTCAGATAACATAGGCCTATTAATGGATGGGAAAGATCTTCTCATTATGCAAAAATACATAAACAATGCAGCACCCCATACTCAAAATATCCAAAATAGAACTCATCTTTCCCCCCTAATCTTCCCCTCCCTCCAACCTTCTCTAGTACTATTAAGATTACCACCATCCTTCTAGTCACTCAGGCTTGACCGCAACCTAGGTATCATCCTTGACCTTTCACTCTCATTCACCCCAAATATCCTACTTGTCTCCATATCTTCTTTCTATCTTTCCCAAATCTCTAATATATTTCCTCTTCACTTAGTACAATAGCTTTCTCATTGGCCTCACCTCCTTAAATCTCTCCCCACTCCTGTCCATCCTCTACTCAGTTGCCTTTTCCAAGTCTTTCCCAAACTCCCTCGCCAGAAATTCAAGTGGCTCCCTATTAACTCTAGGATCAAACATAAAGTTTTCTGTTTGGTTTTTAAAGCCAAGCTGTTCTCCACTTGACCCCTTATTACCTTCCTCTATAATCTTAGTACTTTCCCTTGGGAACCCCTCCCAGGTTGTCCTCTCTGGAGATCATTTGCACCTAGTGATCTGCATGTTGTCTTCCTCATTGGAGTATGAGCTCCTTAAGGACAGGCAAGACTCTGCCTTCATTTGTATTCCTGTACTTAGCACAGTGTATTAAGCACACAGTCAGTGATTGTCCTTGTTATTGTTCTTTTGGGGACACTGAGCCCCCTGAATGAAATAATGCAAGTTAGAAAGGGAGAGATGAACTTGACAGAAACTCAAGGAGCTTAGAGGTTCCCAAAGACTTCCAAGTCAAAGTCAGGCACTTGCCAGATCCAATCCCCTTCTCCCCACCAGTCTCCCCCCTTCCCCTATTCAGTGTCTCCCTCAGATGGTCAGATGGCAAGGGGCCATGCATATGGGAGATCCTCAGCCCAGGTCCACAGGGCCTGCAGGTGATGTAATGAGGGCCCCCCTCCCCATGACATCATCCTCAGGCCTGGGTCCAGGGAGAGAAGCCAACACCTGGTGATGGACCACACCAAGGGCTCCTGACTCAGAGACTGGAGGGAAGGGAGCCCCTCCCACAGGAGCCTAGTTGGAGTGCAGAGCAAGGCACAGGGCTGGGGTATGTTTAAAGCTCCAACCAAACAAGTGAACAAGTAGGCAAAGCTGCTCCTTCCCTATTGATGGATGCTTGGGGGTCATATTTGGGAAAGAATATGAGAACCCAATTATCATCTTGTCTCTTGTGTGCCTTTAGGTAAAAACCTTGTTCCCTCTGGACCTCAGTATTCACAACTGTGAAATCATGTTCAAGGACCCTTCTTTAAAAATACTTCTCTTATGCCAAGCCTGTTCTACACCATTGCAAAAAGTGTCTCCTTGACAAACTCCTGACAGACATTATAGCTTCTCCAGGGAAGGCATGGGATTATTATGGGGTGGGATGATGATGCCCTTTCTAGGGAGGAGTAAACTAAGGTATGAAGAAATGAAATGACCTGCCCAGAGCTACATAGAGTAATAGTGATGAAGCCAATCCTGAAGTCCCTTGGTCCTCACTTCTCAGAGCACTGTCTCATCCACTGTATACTTGTGGACCTTTCTTGAGGGAAAGATAGTTCTCCTGTAGACTCTCACCCCAGAGGCCATCTTAGAGGGTGCTAGTGGGGAGAAGAACCATAGAATGACATCATCTTGGACCTGATCTGGAATCCTCAACAACATCCTTAATGACTCACCATGGAACCCATTTTCATCTTGGAGAAAAGTCCTTAGATAGAACCAAAAAATGTGCTGTTTGAAGAAAGAACATTAGAATAAAATAAAAATGCATTACTATAGCAGAAAGGAATCAGACCAGACCAGGAAATGTCAGAGCTAGGAAGGGCCTTAAAACAAGGGATGTGAGAGCTGGGAGGGGCCTTAGAAAAGGGAATGACAGGACTGGGAGGGGCCTGAGAACAAGGTATGTCAGAGCTGGGAGGCGTCTTGGAAAAGAAAATTTCAGAGCCATGAAAAGTCTTAGAGAAAAGGATACTAGACTGAGAAAGGGTCGCGTTGAAATTTACACAGCTGGCTGGTGAGTTGGTTGGCATTCTCCCCTGGCATTCCCATCTCTCCTCTCATGCTCTCTCTATAATCTGCTGCCATTGTGCATGACATTTGGGCTATGGCTAGTGAGCCTGAGTTTGCCCGAAGGGGCAGGAGACCTTGTCTCTGGGAATGGCATACTGTGTCTGGAGTGCCTCCTGGACAGTAGATTGCACGCCTTTTCTTCAGGGGTGCCGGCCTGCTGTAGAGGCTGTTTTTTTTTTTTTTTAAACAGGTCAATTTCCGACCATTTGATATTGATATATGAAGATCCTCAGGGATTATTGTAATGCATTTTTTATCCCACTGAGATAGTATCGTATGAAGAAAATAGGATTGACTGTTAAGTACAAATTGAAAAAGACATGGTCATTTAAGATAACTCCTTATCTGTATACAAGGAAATGGTATCAGAGAAATAGACCACCAGTTGACAGAAATAAATTTGGCTTCAGGCTCCTCCTCTATGGCCATTGAGGATTGCACTGGATTATTCAATTACTCCCTTGGACCCTTCTCAGGCTGAACACATCGACAGGGAAGGGAGGCATCACTGCCCCTATCTTCTTCAAGGATCTACCCATAGGATGTCTGAGGTATCAAGGGATGGCTAAGCCCACTCATATGGATGAATGGAAAAACGAATGAATTAAAAAAAAAACATTAAGTGCTTACTTTATGCCAAGTAGTATGCTAGGGGCAGAGGATACAAATGAAAAAATCAAAAGTAGTCCTTGCCTTCAAAGACCTTCCATTCTAATGGGGGTAGGAGGAGCATACAATGTGCAAGGGAGATATAAGGTGGGTGGCAAGGTATTTGAAGGATATTGTCAGTGAGGACCGAGGATCATAAGATCATAGCTTTAAAGCTAGAGGGGCCAAAATCTGCATTAAGAAGAATGAAGCCAAGATGATAGGGTAAAGGCATTGATTTGTTTGAGCTCTCTCCCAAATTTCCCTGCAGACAACATTAAAATAATGCCTCAAAATGAATTCTGAAATGTCAAAAACCAACTAAATAATGAGGTGAAACAATTTTCCAGCCCAAGACAACTTAGAAGGTTGGCAGAAAAGGTCTGTTTCACTGGGGTGGCAGTGGAGTGCAATCCAGTACAGGCTCAGCCTCGGTAAGAGAGTGACTGAATCCCCTTGATGGTTTCAGGAGCTTTCAGTCCACAGAGGGTAAGGAGGTTGGACAATTAGTCAGAAGTAGATTACAGGGGACCCTTTGATGACATTGTTTATATGTAGTTCTGTACCTCACTCACAGGGGGAGGAGGAGCACTAGCAGGAGTGGGGACCTTTGTCACAGTTCCAATGGAAAAAAAAAGTACATGAGATCTCTCACATATCAGAGCACAAGCCAGGAGAACAGTGACTATACCTCACTTTAGATCATATCACCTTGGAAAAACTGAAAACTTACAGACTCACAGAATTAGCTTGGAAAACAGCAGCATAAAAAACCTGAAGCTTGGGACAGTGCTTGTTGAACCCCAGGAACAGAGCCCTTTAACATCAAATTAAAAGTCAAGAAATAGGCTCAAAAAGTGAGAAAGAAACAACAACAAAAAGAAACTGACCATAGAAAGTTACTATAGTGACAGGGAAAATGAAAACACAAACTCAGAACACAAAAATGTCAAAATAGTTACATCCAAAACCTCAAAGGAAAATATGAATTGATTCAAAGCCCACTGCAAAGAATTCCTTGAAGAACTCAAATTTTTTTAAGCTAAAATAAGAGAGAAGAAAAATCACGAAAAGAAATGAGACTTATGGAAGAAAATTATGAAGAAAGACTCAATAGCTTGGCAAGGCAGGTACAAAAAATGCTGAAGAAAATAAAAACCAGAATAAGCCACATGGTAAAAGAAGTACAAAGATCCACTCAAGAGAATTCCTTAAAAGATAGAATTGGCCAAACGGAAAAAAATGTACAAAATTAACTGAAGAGAATTCCTTAAAATGTGGAACTGGGCAAATGGATAATGAAGTACAAAAGCTCAAGAAAATGATTCCTTAAAAATTAGAATCGGACACGTGGAAGCTAATGACTCCATGGAACATCAAGAAAATAAAACAAAATCAAAAGAATGAAAAAAATAGATGAAAATGTGAACTATCTCATTGGAAAAAAAAGTGACATGAAAATGTATTGAGAAAAGAGAATTTAAGAATTATTGGACTACCTGAAAGCCATTAAAAAAAGAACCTACTCATCACATTTCAAGAAATTATCAAAGAAAATTGCCCTGATAGTCTCAAACCAGATAGTAAAAGAGAAATTGAAAAAAATCCACTGATAACCTTCTGAAGATAATCCCCAAAGGAAAAATCTCAGGATTATTGTAGCTAAATTCTAGAACTCCCAGACTAAAAAGGAAATATTATAAGTAACCCGAAAGAAAAAAAAATCAAATATTGTAGAGCCATGGTCAGGATAACACAAAATATAGCAGCTTCTACCTTTAAACGATTAAAAGAATATAATGCATTATATGGAATATATATGGAATATATATTGGAATATAATATCCTGGAAGGCAAGGGAGCTAGCATTATGACCAAGAATAACCTACCCAGCATAACTGAGTATAATTCTAAAGGGGGAAATGGACATTTAATGAAATCTGACTTTCAAGAAATTCTAATGAAAAGGCCTAAACTAAATAGAAAATTTGACTTTCAGGTCCAAGACTCAAGGGAGGCATATAAAAGTAAACAGGAAAGAGAAATCATAAGGCATTCAATAAGAGTAACCTGGGAACTCTTAAGAACTTTATCATCATTAGGGCAGTTAGAAGGAGTATACATAGACATAGGGCATGAGTGTGAATTGACTACAGTAAAAATAATTAAAGGGTGAGAAAGAGGGATGAACTGGGAGGGGGGGGAAGGAGAGTTAGAATAGGATATAGTATCCCACATAAAAGAAGCATGAAAGAGCTTTTACAATGGAGGGGAAGATAGGGTTGAAAGGGCAACATTTGAGTTTTATTCTCATTGGTATTGATCAAAGAGGAAATAGCACATACTCATTTGGGTATAGAAATCTACATTATTTAGGATAAAGGAAAAGAGGGGAAGGTATTAAGAGAAGAGGGGTGCTGATAGAAGGGTGGGTGGATTGGAGGTGGTAGTAGTCAGAAGAAAAACAGCTTTGAGGAGAGACAGGGTGAGAAGAGAGAGAATGAGAGGAAGAGGGAGGAAGGGAGGAGGGAAATAGGGGAAAGGAGGATGAAGGGAAATATGCAGTTAGTAATCAAAACTGTGAATATGAATAGCATGAACTTGTCTATAAAACAGAAGTGAATAGCAGAGTGGATTAAAAACAAAAATTTTATAGTATGTTGTTTACACACACACACAGAGTAAAGGTAAGGGGCTGGAGCAGAATCTGTTATGTTTCAACTGAAGTAAAAAGAAAAAGGAGTACCAATCATTTTCTTAGACAAAATAAAAATAGGACTAACTAAGCATCAGGAAAGGTACCATTGACAATGAAGCAATATTACTACTAAATATTTAAGCACCAATTAGGATGGTATCCAAATTATATTAAATTTCAAAGGTTTTTTATACAAACAAAGCCAATGCAGCCAAGATTAGAAGAAAAGCAGAAAACTGGGAAAATTTTACAACAACTGTCTTTGATAAAGGCTTTATTTCCAAAATATATGGAGAACTGAGGCAAATTTATAGAGATGCAAATCATTTCCAGGTTGATAAATGGTTAAAGGATATGAACAGGCAGTTTTCAGGAGAAGAAATCAAAGCTATCTATAGTCATGTGAAAAAATGTTCTAAATTTATATTGATTAGAGAAATGCAAATTAAAACAACTCCGACAGGAAAAAAGAAAAATTTTGGAGGAAATGTGAGAAAATCGGGACACTAATACACTGTTGGTGGTGTTGTGAACTGATTCAACCATTCTGGAGAACAACTTGGAACTATGTTCAAAATGCTGTAAAACTATGACCTAGGCTATACAATTTTGTCTCATCAATACCACCATTAAGTCTGTATCCCAAAGAGATCAAAGAAAAAGGGAAAAGATCTACATATACAAAAAATATTTATTTCACCTCTTTTTGTGGTGGCAAAGAATTAGAAATTGCCCATAAGTTGGAGAATGTCTGAATAAACTGTGGCATATGATTGTGATGAAATAGTATTGCACTATAAGAATTGATGAGCATAGTGGTTTCAGAAAAAATTGAAAAGACTAATATGAATTGATGCAAAATGAAATGAAAAGAACCAGGAAAACACCATATACAGTTACAGCAATATTGTAATGATTATCAATTGTGAATGACATAGTTATTCTCAACAATACAGTGACCAAAGACAGTCCCAAGTATTCATGCTGAAAAATGCTATCCACCTCCAGATAAAGAACCGATGGAGTCTGAATGCTGATGAAAACATACTCTTATAAAATTTTTTTCTTGCTTATTTTCTTGCGTGGGTTTGTTTTTTGGGTTTATGTTTTCTTTCACAATATTGATATGATTTAAATTTTTTTCATTGATGCACATATATAAGTTGTATCAAATTGCTTTTCTTCTCAATGATGGGGGAGAAGATGGAAGGAGAGAGAGCATTTGGAACTCAAATTTTAAAAAATTTATTTGTTTATTTTCAGTTTTCAACATTCACAGCATTCACTTTTGAATTTCAAATTTTCTCCCCATCTCCTCCCTTTCCTCACCCCAGGACAGCATATATTCTGATTATTCTTTCCTCCAATCTTCCCTCCCTTCTCTCAACCCCCCCCCCCCATCTCCTTCCCTTCTATTTTCTTGTAAGGCAAGATAGATCCATATACCCCATTGCCTATATATCTCATTTCCTAGTTGTATGTAAACACAACTTTTAACATTAACTTTTAACATTTTGAGTTCCACTCTCTTTCCCTTTCCCTTTTCCCCACCCACCTTCATTGAGAAGGCAAACAATTTGATATAAGTTATACATGTATAGTCATGCAAAACACTTCATGTTGTGAAAATCTAATTATGTTTCCCTCTATCCTGTCCTGCCCTCTATTCTATTATCTCCTTTGACCTGTCCCTCTACAAAAAGTGTTTGCTTCTGATTATCCCTTCCCCCAATCTACCATCCTTTCTGTTATGCCCCCTCTCTTATCTCCTTATCCCCTGCTTTCCTGTAGGGTAAGATAGATTTCTATACCCAATTGAGTGTGTAGGTTATTTCCTTCTGAAGTCAAACCCAATGAAAATAAGGTTCACTTGTTTCCTCTCACCTTCCCCCTCTTCCCCTCCCTTGTAAAAGCTCTTTCTTGCCTCATTTATGTGAGATGACTTACTATATTCTACCTCTTCCTTTCTTTCTCTTTCTCTCAGTACATTCCTCTCAACACTTAATTTGACTTTTTAGATATCATTCTTTCATATTCAGCTCATCCTGTGCTCTCAGTATCTCTCTGTATATATACATACACATACATAAATGTAGATAATGATACATACACATATACACATACATATATTCCCTCCAACTAACCTAACACTAAGAAAGGTCTCATGATTTACAAATATCATTTTTCCATGTAGGAATGTAAACAGTTCAATTTTAATAAGTCCCTTATGGTCTCCCTTTCCTGTTTACCTTTTCATGCTTCTCTTGATTCTTGTACTTGAAAGTCAAATTTTCTATTCAGCTCTGGTCTTTTCAGTAAGAATGCTTGGAAGTCCTCCATTTCATTGAAGTTCCATTTCCCACCCAAAGTATTACAGTCAGTTTTGTTGGGTAGGTGATTCTTGGTTTTAATCCTACCTTCTTTGACCTCTGGAATATATATTCCAAGCCCCTCTGATTCCTCAATGTAGAAGCTGATAAATCCTACGTTTTTTTGTGTTTCCACAATACTTTTAATTGTTTCTTTCTGGCTGCTTGTAGTATTTTCTCCTTCACCTGGGAACTCTGGAATTTGGCTACAATATTCCTAGGAGTTTTCCTTTTGGAATCTCTTTCAGGACTTGACCAGTGAATTCTTTCCATTTCTGTTTTACCTGCTGGTTCTAGAATATCAGGGCAGTTTTTCTGGATAATTTCTTGAAAGATTATGTATAGTTTCTGTTTTTGATCATGGTTTTCAGGCAGGCCAGAAATTTTTAAGTTATCTCTCCTGGATTCATTTACCAGGTCAGTCATTTTTGCAATGAAATACTTAACACTTTCTCCTACTTTTTCATTCTTTTAGTTTTGTTTTATAATTTCTTGATTTCTCATAAAGTCATTAGCTTCCATCGGCTCCATTCTAATTTTTAAAGAATTATTTTCTTCAGCGAGCTTTTGGACCTCTTTTTCCATCTGGTTCACTCTGCTTTTTAAGGTCTTCTCCTCATTGACTTTTTGGACCTCTTTTGTCATTTGGTTTATTTTAGTTTTAAAAGTATTATTTTCCTCAGCATTTTTGGGTCTCCTTTAGTAAGATGTTGACTCTATTTTCATGTTTTTCTTGCATCACTCTCATTTCTCTTTCTAATTCTTCCTCTACTTCTCTTATTTGTTTTTCAAAATCCTTTTTGAGCTCTTCCATGGCCTGTGAGCAATTCATAATTTTCTTGGAGGCTTTGGATGCTGGAGTTTTGGCTTTGTTGTCTTCTGGTTTCATACCTTAGTCTTTTTCATCATCAATGATGTAAGAAAATACCCTTTCACTGAGAAAGTAAGCATCTATAGTCTGTTTTATTCCTCCCCCATTTGCTCATCCTCCCAGCCAATCACTTGACCTTTGAGCTTTTTGTTAAGTGGAAGGCTCCAGAAGCAAATGGCAGTGGTTGCCACCACCCTGGGACTGGACCACACTCTCTCTCTGTCAGGTGAGAGACCCTTCCCATTGATGTTTGAAGTTGTTGCTTGGCTTTTGTGGCTTGAGAAATGTGGAAACTGCCACAAGCACTTCTGGTTCAGTCCCTTAAGGACTGCTCCAGATCCATCTATGTTGACATGGCCCATGCTGAATTGTACTCTGCTCCCAGACCTATGTGATAGACCCTTCCTGTTGACCTTCCAGATTGTTTTTCCTGGAAATTTGCTTCAGTCTGTCATTTTGTGGCTTCTGCTACTCTAGAATTTGTTAGAGTCATTTTTACAGGGTTTTTTTTAGGGGGGAGGTTTTGGGGGGAGAGCTCAAGTGAGTTCCTGCTTCCACTCTATCATCTTGACTCTGCCCTGCCTCCCTTCCCCACTGGAACTCAAAAAGTTTTAAAAATGTTAAAATTGTAATTGGAAAATTGTTTTAGAAAAAAACTTGCACTAAGACTTTTAGGATATTCAGTTTACCCACTAGTGGCAGGTTAGAGGTATGGAATGAGTCATATACTGTCAGACATGTTCATTGTGTCTTTCTGTAGCTATTGGAAAACTTCTCTCTCTCTGTTCCTTCTTTCCCTCCTTCCTTCTTTCTTCCCTCCCTTCTTTCTTTCCTTTCTCTCTCTCTCTCTCTCTCTCTCTCTCTCTCTCTCTCTCTCTCTCTCTCTCTCTTTCATCAAGAATCTTCTTCTGGTGGCAGAAGGTTATTAGGGAAGGACAATGATACATGAAAATTTTAAGAAGCTTCAAAAATCACTTAAGTCAAAGTTACCATTCAGGCTGGAGTCAAGTTTAGCAGGTTGCGTTCTTGGACTGAAGGGCTCCTCACATCTTCTGATGCTGAATATGGTGTTTTATGTGGCAGAAGGCCTAGTGCTCATTTCATTTGTAAGGTTTCTCTCCTGCAGGAATTCTCTGACAGTGAATAAACTGTGTTGAGAAATGCAAACTTTTCCATTAAAAATATATAATGGCTAGCATTTGGGCAGTGTTTTAAGCTTTGCCAAATACTTTGCAAATATTCTCCATTTTATCCTCACAATAAGGTGTTGTTGTTGGTGTTCAGCAGTTTCAGTCATGTCCAACTCTTCATGACCCTAGTTGGGGTTTTCCTGGCAAAGAAACTGGCATGATTTGCCACTTCTTTCTCCAGCTCATTTGACAGATGAGGAAACTGATGCAAATGACTTGCCTATGATGCCACAGCTAGTAAGTGTCTGAGGCTGGATTTGAACTTAGGAAGATGAATTTTCCTGATTCCAGGCCTGGAATTCCATCTACTGTGACACCAAGCTGCCCTTAATAGGGTGAGTGAAGTGTTATTTTACAGATGAAGTCATGAAGGTGTGGGCAGATTAAGTGACTTGCCCAAGGTTACACAGCTAGTGTTCAAGGCAGAAT